>NW_028327439.1:620582-930874 GCF_031878675.1 Megascapheus bottae | reverse complement strand
AGACTTTTACAAGGAGGGTACAATTACATTTTATAACAATTGGTACAGTATGCAGGGTACTTTTTGGTGTGTGGGTCATGGGGCTTGACCTCTGGGCCTGGGCACTTGCCCTGAGCTCTGCAGCTCAAGCCTATCACCCTCCCCCTTGAGCCACAGCCCCAATTCCCATGTTCTAGTGTTTAAATGGAGATAAGAGTCTCACATTCTTTAGTGCCCAGACTGGCTTTGAGCTGCCATCCTCAGATCTCGGCCTCCTGAATACCTAGGATTACAGGCATGAGCCACCATGGCTGTCTGAGCAGGGTACTTTTGGTGTTAGGCTAGAATAACAAGCCACTAGTCTGTTTTATCTGCTTCCAGCAGGTGGCAGTCAGTCTGGGAAGAAAGCACCCTCTGCTGGTAATCTAGAGCTTCAGTTGCTGTTTGTTCCACTTGTTTGTCACTGTGAATTCCCAACAAACTGTGCAATTCCACAACCCTGTTCCTCCTAGTTCCAGTCTGTGTTATTTGCCTGGATTCCATGATGACTCTCCTGGGGAAGTTCTCTCATGATAGGATAAATTTAGTAAGCTTTTCAGATCCATTGAATGTAAGCAGTATTCATCTAAATTTTAGCTTGACCTGGTAGCACATGCCAGCAACCACAGACCTCCAGAGTCAGAGCAGGGAAGATCAGTAGTTGAAGGTCCCTCTGAAGCCATGTAGTGAGCTTAAGCATGGGCTCCCTAGTGGGATCCTATCTAAAATAACAACAATAATAATGTTAGAGAATGAGTAATATCCAAATACATTGTACCTATGTGTGAAGATGACATAGCAAAACTCACTGGAAGCTGATGAATAATAGAAGGAAGGGGAATGGGATAATAGTCCAGTACAGTCATGTATGAAATACCTTTGAGCAATTAACATACACTTAAAAATGAATGATGGATCCAGGCACCAATGGCTCACACCTGTATTTCTAGCTTCTCAGGAGGCTGAGATATGAGAGTTTCAGTTCAAAGACAACCCAGGCAGGCAAGTTCATGAGACTCTTATCTCCAGCTAACTACCAGAAAACTGGAAGTGGTGCTGTGGCTCAAAGTGATAGAGCCTTGAGCTGAAGAGACAGTGCCCTGGCTCAGAATTCAAGCCCCACAACTGACAAAAAGACAAGTAAAGGATGGAAATGGAAAACAGGTCCTCTCCAAAGTGTGGCTACTAGTGGCGAGCAGGGGAGAAAACAGAGAGGATAAAGGAGAGTGGATATGGTCAGAATACTTCATGTACATGTGTGAAAATGAAATAGAGGGGCAATGAGGGAGGGTGATAGAAAGGGGAAGTCTGATGAAGGCACATTGCATACATGAATGTCGGGGGTTTTAGCACTTCTTGCCTCTTGACCCGCAAGAGGTACAAAGAGAACACGCCCCGACTAAGACGAGACCGAGAAAGGCTAATTGATGCTACTTAAAAAACAAATAAGTAAAGCAAACTACATGCCTATTTACAGTAAATGATCCGTGTTGAGAAATTTCCACCATCATCACAATGGGAAATGGCAATCCTTCTTTATAACTACACCGTGTGAGGATCTAAGTACTGATCTGCTACGGCTTAGATATGGAAGATTTGAGGAATCAGTTCCTGAGGAATCAGACTCATCTCTCTGGAGCCTGTGATGGCATGGTTCCTTATGGTGGGAGCTCCTGGGGAAGGAAGCTGTTTATCATATGGTGAACAGGAAGTAAAAGAGTGAGGGGAGAAGGAAGAATGCTCTTATCTCCTTAAAAGCAAATCCTCAATACCTAACTCCCACGAGGCCTACCTCTTGAGGAGTTTACCATCTGCCATGCCTTTCACATACGGGCCACTAAGAGACATTCAATATCCAAACTATAGCAGCAATACTGAAGTTGAGCCCAAATTTATGGGGAAGATACCCAGGAAGGAAAGATGGAAGGAGTCAGGAAGGAGAAAGGTTTCTAATTGTAAAACCTTGGGTCTACTTATTCGTTATTACATGACAAGTAGTATTGTTAAGTATTTTCATATATTAGTTCATTCAGTCCTGTAACAGCCCCAGTGGATACTTAACAGTTGCCCCTTAGTATCTAGGGTTTACTGGTTCCAGGTTTCCTACACACACCCAGTTCCTCAAATGTTCTAGCCCCTTATAGAAAATGGCAAAGTATCTTTGTAGAACCTACACACACCCTCCAGTGTGCTTGAAATTATCTCTAGGAAGAAAAAGAAAAGAATGCATGGAACAGGAACTACAGAAGAAAATCTATTTAGAGAACTGGGGAATGGCACACTCCTGCTCTTCAGTACCTTATACATTTTTAGGTTTTGTCATCAGAAAATACGCAGCATAATGAGCATTTAACACCTAACCTAGATAGTGTATTTTTGCTCAAAAGGCCCAGACTAGCACTTACCAGAAGAATGGTTGTGACATTTCACAGCAGAACACCTCCCCGAGGTGAACTAATGTCCACTTGTAAGGGGACCCTTGTCACCAGCACTCTCCCCTTCGAGGCTCATTCTCTGCTCCTCTTGGCCATAATGAAATAGCAGAAGCTGATAGACAATCAGCTCCAGAATCATTCATCACTGCAATCAGAATCATTCATGCCACTGCAATCAGTGATATCACCTGGAGTAGGGACTTTCTGAAGAGGTTCTAGAAAGCTCCAGCTGATGATGGCAGAGAGCTAAGATGTGGAGTTGGGAGCAGGTGTGCGGAGATGTGGCGGCTAAGCCCTGGAGCTCTGGGAATGGCATGAGTGGACAAGCTGTACAGTGGATTCAGCAGATTGAACAAGAAGAAGGGAAGAGGAGAGAATTTAAAACTTCCATGTCTACCCTCAGAGAAGAGACCAGTCACCCAACTGCCTGCTTGGAGGCCCCGGGAGGTCTGGCTTCCTGAAGCAGGGCGGATGAAGATGTGAGGTAGTGTAAGAGATGATTCACTCCTGATTGGCTTCTCTCTTCTCCTGTGATGCATGCCAGCTGTTACTATGGCAAGTTGGATTCATTGTTTAATAACAGCATTGTCTCGGGCTTATGAAGGCTTGTTTGCTCCATAAATTTAACCTGCTTTCATACACGGCTTCTCATTTCCTACTCCCAAAGCCAGGTCCAGGGTGTCTATAATGACCATTGTTTTCTATACAGAGAGTTAAAAGGTGTAGGCCTCTGTTCCCCTGTACATTGTTAATGATCTTCTTGGAGAATAAGTCAGTTTAGACTTAAACTCATCCTACCCAAGCACTTGAAAGTCCAAGGGCTTTGTCCTTATAGAATGAATGTGGATTCCTTCACTTATCAGCTTTGAGAAAGGTCAAGTCTTTCACCCTTCCTCGTGCCAGTGAAATGGGGGTCATATAAAGCTGAGTCTAGAGAAATGTTTCTCAGTAGATACAATGTGAGCCTTGTCTATATTTTTTTTCATTTTTCTATTTTTTTCTCATTTTATCTCTTTGTCTCTCTGTCTCTGCGCAAGTACTAGGACTTAAACTAAGGGCCTGGGTGGTACCCCTTAGCTTCTGTGTTCAGGGACAGAGTCCTACCACTGGATTCACACTTCTACTTCTGGCTTTTTTGGTGGTGGTGGTGGTTAATTCGAAATCAAATGTTCATGATCTTTTCTATCTGGTCCGGCTTTGAATTATGATCCTCAGATCTCTTCCTTAGTATCTAGGATTACAGGCATGGGCCACTGGCACCTGAACTTTTCTCATTTTTAAGTTAAAATAAAAAGTGAATTCAAAAACACTGTCACACAAAACATCATTTTGATTTGTAGTCAATATAGAAATAAGCAAAGGAATTATTTTAATTTGTCCCAATTTACAAAGCCCATGAAAGCGGGTTGTGCTTCACACAGCTGTTACATTTCAGATCAAACTTCCTACATTTCAGCTGCTCCATGGCCCCACGTGGCTGTATGGCTAAGGTCTGAAATTCAGGGAGGGTAACATGACCTAACACGGTAATGTGCACATCTCTGACCCAACCATTCTGGTGTTAAATCTCTTCTCTTCATGCAGATGTGTGAACATGCACGCACATGCGCACACGCACACACCCCACTGAACAGGCTTTTATTGCAAGGAACCAAAGGCCCAAGCAGACTGTGACAAGTCCAACACCCAGCACTCCTCCAGGCCTCTAGCTTTTCTTGGAGAGGTGCTTAGTCCTTCCTTGTCTTTGAAGACAACCACCCACCCACCCACTGTCTCCCCTAAGCTCCCCTACTCCTCCCCAAGGGGCACCCCACTGGTCCCCTAACAAGCCATGGATTCCCCCAAGGAATGGAAAAAAGGACCCTGCGAGGCCCAGGAGTTCTGGTTCTTGCCCGCGAGAAGGGGGGAGGGGGGAGTAAGGATGGGAAGGGGCTGCAACATGACAGAAGGACCCAGCGAGGGTGTCTTCTGCCAGAGACTGGTGCCTTCCTGGGACCGAGTGGCCCTAGCGAGGCGCCCCAGCGCTACCCCTCCAGCCCCCAAACCTCACACCTGTGGGGCCTCAGTCCCAGCCCCTCCTCCCGAGGCCACGCCCACCACAGCCTCTGAGTGGGCGGGGCCCTGTGGGGGCTTAAATGTGGGAGCCAGGGAGCTGTGGTCAGTCTTTGCTCCTAGGCCATTTCCTGTTCGCTGCTTCGCGTGCCCAGCCTTGACTGACAGCTCTTCCACCTGCTCAGCAGCCCGAACCATGCGGGAGATCGTGCACATCCAGGCGGGCCAGTGTGGCAACCAGATCGGAGCCAAGGTGGGTGGGCCACAGGAGAGGGGTCTGGTGGGTCTCTGTTGGAGCCCAGCGGTCCCCGGGTTATGTGTGGCAGGCGGGAGAGGGTGCAGGGCCTGGACACAGGCAGAGCCTGCTGCAGCCCCTGGATTATCCAGGTGGCATATTCCAAGGGACCAGGTCACTGGGCGGGGTTACCCCAGGATGCCGCTCAACCAGCCAGAGTGCCAGTAGGCTACTTGTGTTGGCCTTTCATCTAGGCAAATTATCTAGAGACAATACCCTTCTGCAGGGGTGACTTGGCATTCCTCTGCTTGTATTAGTACAGCAGGAGGCTCCGGTCATAGGTAGCCTGTAGTCTCACTGGAATGTTCCTCTTGCATTTTTGTCCGGTTTGAATGAAAGAAATGCAGTGTCAGTGGGCTGACAGGTATAGAGGCTTCTCTTTAGGTCCACAGATATGTATCAGTTAGGCAAGAACAGTTCTTCTCAGAGTGAGACTTCATTCCCCACCTCATTTCCATTAAGATGGACTGTTTCCTAGTTCAGCGTTTTTAGTGTTTTAGTGAAAAGCCCTTAGATCCTGTGAGGCCAGATTCTCTTTATGTAATCTAACCAGAACCTGGTGCTGCAATAGATTGAATACAGCTGTGAGAGGCCAAATGTCTTCTATTAAGCCAGATAGGGAAGAGATTAGCAAAATTGTAAAATGCCATCTTTATCATTTTTATTTTAGAAAACAGGCAGCAGTGGGCATGGTGTGTGGGTGTGGGCAGACACCCCTACAAGGATATGGTCTCTTTCCAAGCTGCCATATTCCCCATCTTTAGGTCCTGCCCCCTTTGCTGCTGCTAACTCACAAAGTAGACTGCCTCATGATGGTCAGCTTCCCCCATTGCAGCCCAGGCATTCTCCCAGAATTGAGTCTGCTTTCCTAGTCTACTCCCAGCTAGGAGTCTATGCCCAGAGGCCAATATGCAGAATGGTGGCATAAATCTGGTTTGTTGAAAGCTAGGGGAGAGGGAGAGGAGGAAGGGTTCTATGCCAGATGCCATTGATTGTGGAGGCAATGCTGGATGAGGCCTCTTTCTTACCTGAACCAAATCATCAGCCTACACTTAGCCTGCTTTCAGTTCTTTTAGATAGAGCCCCCTCCCTCCACAGATTTCTATGCCCTCACTCCCAGGCTCCTCCTAGCCTTATGAGAGGCACTGTAGATTTCCAAGCTCCTCTGCAGTAGCAGCTGCAGGAAATGAAGGACAGCAGGTTTCTACATTCCTTTCCACTGCCTGACCAGAATGGCTACCACTCAAGGCCATTCTTGGGGACAGTTGAGATTCCAGATCATGACATGATTCAATTTCATCTCAGTTTTGGGAGGTCATCAGTGATGAGCATGGCATCGACCCCACTGGCAGTTACCATGGCGACAGCGACCTGCAGCTGGACAGGATCAACGTGTACTACAATGAAGCTGTTGGTGAGTATTTGGATGGCAACCTGGCTTTCCATATGTGGCAGAGGAAAGGCCCTGGGAGTATACAAATGACCAGGAAATGCTCTTTGCATAGCGTTTTAAATGCTAACTGCAGAATAAATGGTTTAGTTGCTGAAGATTCCTGCTGGATGAAGCATGCTCAGTATGTCCATTGCTGTTTCCTTCTTTTGTGTCTAGTGCTGGAATTTGCTGCAATGAATTCTGCTGTGAGAGCTCCCTAGGCTTATGAGCTCTGCTCATGATTTGCTTTCCAAGCACAGGTCTAAATCTGCTCTTGTTCCCATAGGTAACAGATATGTCCCTCGGTCTATCCTAGTGGACCTGGAGCCAGGCACCCTGGATTCAGTGAGATCAGGACCATTGGGGCAGATCTTCAGGCCAGACAACTTTGTGTTTGGTATGTTGTCATGGTTCATGGGAAGAGACAAACTGATCCCCTTTTTCCTAAACCCATGTATTCTATCATTTTCTGTTCACTGTCGAGTCTGGATCCATATAGCACTCCCCCCCACCCCAGTCCTTCACTAGCACACCCAGTATGTTGAGGTCGTGCTTCGGGACTTTTGGACAACTCATAGGGCAGTGCTAGCCTGCGAGGTTGGCCAGCCCTCCATGACAGAGCCGCTTCTGAAGGAACAGAGAACAAAGAAATCTTCCACTAGGGCTTCACAAATGCAGTTAATTTCAAAGAACTGTGGACAATGACTAACCATTTGGGGATGTCAAAGTCAAAAGCACAGCTTATGACTATGTTTAGATATGTACTTGAAAAGCATCTTCTTTCACCACACTGTGCTTTCTCCGTCTTGCTTTGTGTCTGAGGGAGAACAGTGCTGGGGTTTGATTTCAGGGACTTGTACTTGCCAGACAAGTGCTCTAATACTCCACTCATACTCTCTGCTATTGTGTGTTTATTTTATTTTTCAGACATGGCATCACTTTTCCCCAACCCCCCCAGGCCCAGACTGGCCTTTGGGCCATGACTCTTCTTTCTCTACTTAGAGAGGAGCTGAAATACAGGGACTCACTACCACAGACAGTTCAATTTCACCTAGCAATACCTAATAATTGCTAGAAGTTTGGCCAAGTGGTAGAGTGCTTGCCTACTATGCACAAAGACCTGACTTTGTTTCTTGATACCACACCCATAGAAAAAAATGGAAGGGGTACTGTGGCTCAGGTGGTAGACTGCTGCTCTTGAGAAAGCTCAAGGACAATGCTCAGGCTTTGAGTTCAAGCCCCAGTACTGGGTAAAAAAAAACAAACCTAATTTAAATGTTCTGTTCATTTTATTTCTTTTTTTCGTTTTTTTTTTTATCTGAGATGAGGACTCCAACTTGGTACTTGATGCTTTCACTCATTGGTTAACACTCTACCCACTAAGCCATGTGCCTCTAGCCCCCTGCTCATCCTTCTACAGGCTCTTTGGTTTGGTTAAATGAATTCTTTCTCCACCAGATTTTTTTTACATTTTATCAGGATGCCTAGGACTTTTGAAGATCACTATGAAAGTGAAAGTATTTTCTTCATGTGACAAATGTATTTTCTTCATGTAACAAATGCATGTCTAAGAAAATATCGAAGTTTTCTAGGAAGTCATACTTTATCCACAATTGAAATGATACAAGTCATTATTCCTTGAGTCTTTGTCTGACACTCTTTCCTTCTTGCAGGTCAGAGTGGAGCAGGCAATAACTGGGCCAAGGGCCACTACACAGAGGGAGCTGAGTTGGTGGACTCTTGTCATGGATGTGGTGAGGAAGGAGTCAGAAAGTTGTGACTGTCTCCAGGGCTTCCAGCTGACCCACTCCCTGGGAGGTGGCACTGGCTCAGGCATGGGCACGCTGCTCATCAGCAAGATCCGAGAAGAGTACCCAGACCGCATCATGAACACCTTCAGTGTCATGCCCTCGCCCAAGGTGTCTGACATGGTGGTGGAGCCCTACAACGCCATTCTCTCCGTCCACCAGCTCGTGGAGAACACAGATGAGACCTTCTCCCTAGACAACGAAGCCCTGTACGATATCTGTTTCCATACCCTGAAGCTGCCCACCCCCACCTACGGGGACCTCAACCACCTGGTGTCAGTCACCATGAGCGGGGTCACCACCTGCCTGCGCTTCCCGGGCCAGCTCAACGCTGACCTGCGCAAGCTGGCTGTGAACATGGTGCCCTTCCCCCGCCTGCACTTCTTCATGCCAAGCTTTGCCCCCCTGACCAGCCGGGGCAGCCAGCAGTACCAGGCCCTCACGGTGCCCGAGCTCACCCACCAGATGTTCGACTCCAAGAACATGATGGTGGCCTGTGACCCACGCCACGGCCGCTACTTGACGGCGGCTGCCATCTTGCGGGGCCGCATGTCCATGAGGGAGGTGGACGAGCAGATGCTCCACATGCAGAACAAGAACAGCAGCTACTTCGTGGAGTGGATCCCCAACAACCTGAAGACGGCTGTGTGCAACATCCCCCCTCCTGGCCTCAAGATGTCAGCCACCTTCCTAGGCAACAATACCGCCATCCAGGAGCCGTTCAAGCGCATCTCACAGCAGTTCTCGGCCATGTTCCGGCGCAAGGCGTACCTTCATTGGTACACCGATGAAGGCATGGACGAGATGGAGTTCACTGAGGCCGAGAGCAACTTGAACGACCTGGTGTCCGAGTACCAGCAATGCCAGGATGCCACCGCTGATGAACAGGGGGAATTGGAGGAGGAGGAGGAGGAGGAGGTTGAGGACGAGGCTTAAGAATTTCTGAAATCCATCGTGCAACCTTAGTGAACACTTGTTGTCCTCCAGCATGGTGTTTTATTTGTATACCATGGTGCTCAGTTTTGCCTCTGTCAGAAATTCACTGTTGATGTAATAAGTGGATCTCCTTTAACGATTACAGTATTTTTAACATGTATTTTTCACATATTTATGCTAGTATTTTCACATAAATCTATGCTAATAAAGAAGCACGTGGATTAATACCTGTAGTCTTTATTATCCTTTGAATAGCCTTGATTCTTTCACCAGTGTTTCTGAAGTACAAAGTTTATTCATTTTTTCTTTTTTAAAGAATCAGCACTGGCCTTAAATTCACAGCCTCTCACTCTGTTTTTTTGACTCTGTGTTGGCACATTGTCACGTAAGCCATATTTCCACTTCCAGCCTTTTGCTGGATAATTGGAGGTAAGTTTATCTCAGATTTGTCTGCTGCGGCTGGCTTTGGGGCTCAATTCTATGATCTCAGTCTCCTGAGTAGCTAGCATTATAGGTGTTAGCCACCAGTACCTGGCTCAAAGTTTAATCTTAATAGCAATTTAGAATTTCTGCATCAGCACTTTTAATTAATTAATTGCATCCTTGGTGGTTTGTAAAAAGATATTTTTTAAAGTATTTATTCCCCTGGATCAAAATATTAAAAAAAGATATCTCTGAATAGTGAGTCCATGAAACCAGAATTTTCAGTCTCCAGGCCCAAACTTTGGAATTCATTACACCAGCTCCTGCCATGCACCTCTACACACCAAATAAAGAGGCATGATAAAGCACAGAGAAAGATTACATGGCACAGAAGAGTCATTGGAAACCACCATTTCAGTATACCTTTCTGGTTTTTGACATTTAAAAATGACCTTTAGGTTGATAAAGAGATAAGGGCAGGGAAATACAGGTTTGCATCAATGCATAATTATTAAGCAGTGCTGGTCAAAGCATGGCCGGGTGGATCACTATTTCTGTCTGTCTTTTGGCTGGGTTCTGGAGACGTTCTCACTATCCTACTGGTAAAGATAAACAAGTGTTCAATGGCTGGTGGGTGGACTGTATACAGGAGTCTCTACTGTTCTTTCCATCCCTAGTGGAGAGATGTTATTGACAATTCTTCCTGGATTCTAAAGTGACTACAGAGACAACAGGTAGAGTGGACATAAAATGGAGGCAGAGATGCCCAAATCCTGCTTTGAGTTAATGGGCCCAGCAAAGGCAGCTTTAGAGGAGGGGGCTTAACCTCGGGTCCTGGACACTCCTCTGGGCTTCTTTGGCTCAAGGCCAAAGAAGGTCAACTAGAGTTGACCAAGCCTCTCTCCATCTCTCCGTCACCCATCCTCTTCTATCAGTATCAATAGTGCTGCTCTATCACAAAACATTTTCTTCCTATGACTATATAGGGCTTAAAATAGTAAAAGTAAGGAGGGAGTCAATCTGATTTAAAATGTTGTATTCACATTTATAAAATACACAGGGAAACCCTTTTGAAAAAATGAATGACAGGATGTAAGTCCTCCTTGGGATATTAGAGGCAGGGGTAAAGGGACAGAGAAGATGAAGGAGGGGTTATTATGATCAAAATATAACCAAACTACTTCACAGACATACGTGAAAATGGCACAAAAAGCTTTTTGAGATTGTTCTGGGATGGGGGAAGAAGGATAAAGGAAAGTGGTGGAGGGGTGTGAGTCTGATCAAAGCACATTCTAGGTGTGTATGGACAGATCAAAATGAAAACCTCTTTGTACTGCTACATGAGGCCAATAAAAAAGTGAAGGAAAAATAAAATAAAATCATAATCTACACAGTGCGCCCATGGACCCTCTGCCCAAGAATACACACATGAGGTAACTTACAATCCAACCCTGAAAGACGAAGTGTTAGAATAGCACAAAGCAGCCATGCCCTAAAGTGACAAGTTAATACAGGAACCGAAGTGCACAATTGCACACTGTAATAAACTCAAAAACTATATTAAAGAAATGTTTGCTTATTAAAGTGGAACCAATTAAATGTAATCAGATAAAAAGTGATGCATGTCTTCTTCTGTATTAATTTAATTTGGATGAGAAAAAGCAATACTCAAATTAATGACTTCAATGGGACTTGGTTGAAATGGTTAGGTTTCTTAGCCTATCAATCTTAAAATGAAGAAAAAGAAACACAAAAGAAGTTTAATTTAAATAAGGAACAGCTTCAAACTTCAAAATAATCAGAAATTGAGCAGACACAGCTATTGTTCCAACTTAGATTCTAATTAGTCTTCTTCAGTTTAACAGTGATATGCATTCCATAAATTTGCAAATTTAGCAATTATCTATTTAAAAAATTCTTCCTTTAAATAACTTAAGTGATGTCTGAAAAAACTCAAAATAAAAGCAACAGATACAGAAATCTTTAAAGATGGAAAATCTGCCTGACTGGAATGTACTGAGAAATGAGAAAAGGTCTGTGCTTCTATAAATTACCTCAAAAACTGCATCATTTGGCCACAAATTTCAGCATTATTAAACTTCCAAAACCTCAAGGATAGAACAAAAATGTCAGTGCTGATGGCAAGCCAGAGTAAACTTGTATTATTGTAATGCTTCAAAAAAGGACAAAACCTGAATTTCAGAGCAGAAAGAAATCTTTACAAAGACCTCCTAATCCAAATCTCATGTTTTGCATTGGTGCCACTTCCTTGCAAAGTTGGAGTAATTTTCCAGAAGGCACAAGGTCGTCAGGATTATATCACAGAGGTGCCACCTGCTCATTTCATGTTTCTCACCCTCTGCATAAGGTACAGGTCCCTCACAATCTTCTCTCCGGAGATGGATGGCTGCCAGACTTGATAAAATATGAACGCTGTACTCCCTTAGCCTCCTCTGGGTTTGCTGGGTTCCATTTTACCCTACAACTCAATAGTATTCATCCTTTGGTTTTTCTTTCCTCGTGTAGCTCAAGACCTAACCGTTGGATTTCTAGCTTGAAGCAACGGGCGTAAAACACAATACAATCTTGATTCTTTTCCTATCATACAGTGACAGTAAGAAAATCATGTTTTCATACACAGGCCAATAAGAAAGGTGAAGTGATGAAAATAAATGCTAGCTAATAATTAAAGTAAGGAGTGATCCTAGAATAACTACACAGCTGGTTTATTTGTAAAATCTGGGTACCAGATTTGCAAGTATTCCTGGTATATTTTATGGCCATGTGATCTGGAAGGCCCCAAAGTAAAAACCTATCTGACCTGGGTTCAAATCTCCCTGGAACTTGTGGAACAAAACAATTTTCTGTGTGTCTGTTTTCAAATCTGTAAAATGAAGGGCTCAAACCAAAGGCTCACAGTGGGCCTACTCAGCTACTTTAATGCTACCCTTTTTAACTAATTATTTGAAGACTTCTAAGGTCCTTGAAGACTACTGCCTTAAGTCATTTAAATATTCCCCAGAAACCATAGGAATGTGATTAATTTTCTGAAGGCAGCAAACATTTGCATATCAAAAGCTATTTTTCATTTTAACATGGCCTAGCTCCTGTCCTAATTACCATCAAATTTTTATTAATAAAGTAATGCTGTCTCATTTCAACCAATCTGCTGCCAAAAAAAAGAGAGCCTGAAAACTTCACATTTATTCCATCATTCCAACGATCTCTCAGAAAGCAATTACAATCATCAAAGACAAACAATATCAAAGCTTTTAAGTGGGTATAGTACATATACAGAAAAGATGTAGTATATGATAGGAGACACCACAAAAAGAGAATTTGACAATATTGTATAAAATACAAAGTATTTCATTGCATAAGTACAGAACTGGATAACCAATGAATTCTAATTCCTTATGCATCTAGAAATTTCCCATTTTTTTGGATAGTCTAGCCTCCCAGTGGCTGACCTAGAGTTAATATCCAGACTCTGTCATTGTTGGCTGTGAGTGGCATAACTCCATTGCCCACTATTCTCTATGAACAGATGAAAATAATTTCATACAATAATAATTTCACATAATACATGTGCATCCATCTACACTGATCAAGGCATTTGAAATACAATATATACTTATTCTCTGAGAGCTATCTGCATAGACCATTCTCCTAACATCTCATTTCACTCCACAAACTATCAATATCCTGTTGGCACATACTTTAACAGTTATAAGCCCAGCTATGTAATGATTAACATAGCACCCTGGATAGGCAATAAGCCACCACAATGAGAAAAATTACATCAGAAGGTAAATTCAAGTGAATGAATTATAGAAATTAGTAATTTTTAAAGAAAATTGTGACTAAGAATATTCTATCCAGACACAACTTACATATTTTCAGCACCTAAACAGTATAGCCAAGTCTAATCAGGCCTAATTTTTTCATGTAAATAGACTACATGCTAAGCACAGTGGCTCTTGTCTGTACTCTTAGCTGCTCAGATGTGGAGATCAGGAAGATGTAGTTCCAGGCTAGCCCAGTCAAAAAGTTAATAAGGCCCCAGCTCACCCAATAACTTGGTGTGATGACTAGCTATGCTATAAGCATTAAGTAGGAGGATTATAGTCTTTGACTTAGCAAAAACTGCAAGACTACTTGAAAAAAATAATTAAAGCAAAATAAAATAAACTAAAAACAAATATCTAAAGCAGGGCCGTGAGTTTGGCCTAGGGGTAGAGTGCTTCCCTAGCATGAACAAAGACCTGGGTTCCAGTCCTTGGTAACACACACATAGAAAAAGCCAGAAGTGGGGCTGTGCCTCAAGTGGTAGAGCAGTAGCCTTAAGAAAGCCCTCAAACCCTATGTACATAAGGTCATATAGAATGAGACCAAATAAAATGAACTCTAGGACATGAAAACAAAAAGTTTATCCTGTATGGTTGTTGTTCTTAATGTCCTATCTTATTTCTCTTTTCTTTTTTTTGCCCATATGATTAGTCTCATGTTGTTACCGTATCTGACTTTGTTACCAGCTATATTGTATATATGTTTATTTGAAATAGGGAAGGGAAAGGAGGAAAAAAAGAAGATTGGGAGGCAGTGGGGGAAAGAAATGGGGGACAAAAACGTGAGAAGGGGTATCAATGTCGGAGAACTAATGTACCTACTATCTGACAAATGTAACTGTAAGCCCTCTATACATTATCCTGACCATAAAATTTAAAAAAAATAAAAGTTTATTTTTTTTCCTTTTTTATTGTAATTAGTATAAGAGTTACATGATATTTGCCAGACAGAAGGTGCATTAATTCACATACATTGATACCCTTTTACATGTGTTGGTACCCATGACCCTCCCCCGCACACCCCCCACCCGTCTTGGTTTTCCCCCCTTCCCTACCAAATTTCAAATAATCAAATACAAATAAATTCAATATTTCAGATAACAAAGTGAGATACTATAACAATATGAGATAACCAAGGTACAGCAAAGGAGATGAGAGACAACATAGTACATTAAGGACAACAATCATTCGTTATATGGCTTTTGTTTCACTATCCTGGAGGTCCTTTCTATTAGCTTCACATTATATGGCCTTATGTATCAAGATTTTGCTCTATTGCAGATCTCTGCTAGTAGAGCCCAAGGTTTCTACTGATTCTGACAAATGAGGGAAACCATTGAGCCTAAGTTCCTTTGAGGCTGATGTGTAAGCATGCAGAATAGTAAGTCTATTCCTGCAAGGAGGGTTCTGTCTGCAGAAAGGAATTGGGAATATTCACATAGACTTGGAAAGTAAAATGCTGGACATGCCGGAGATTGCCTGGAAAGAGAACTTAGTATGAGAAGACACTCTGGCAGAACTTAATGGTTCACAAATTAAATCTAATGTATACCTGCAAATCAGTCTCTACTAGGAATGGAATGTATATGCAAATTATCATAATATATTTTATATTTTTATATAAGTGAATAAGAAATACAACAATTTGGGTATTGTTTATTTATTTGTTTTGTGTTTTATATTGTCTTGATTTCTCAAACTCTCAAGAGACAATTTTGGGTTTTTTACAGTAATACTTTTCATCAAGACACAAACACACCAGTGGTTCTCACATTTTAATTGTCTATGGTAAAGCTTGACGTAGATCATGCTTTTATAAATAAGTACCTATTCAACAGTGCTCTCAAATGGCTTTCTTTAGCTTTTAAATTTTCTACAATGCAGAGTTAATTATGTAGTGGGCCATAACAGCAAATAAAATTAAATGGAAAGCAGACAGTAAGGTTGCCAGTAGATAAAATCCTAGAAACATAACAACTGCTTACTTATCAATCAATAACGCAAAGCAAATAAAACCTCTTTTTTAAGGGTCCTTTTAAAAAGACAAGAAGCACAACAGCATATATTTTATCTCTAACAATACTATAAATATACAGATGAGCTTTAAATCTCTGGAATTGCGCAACTACATCAACTAGGAAAAAAGTGGCTAAATGCTCTTTATGGAGTTTCTAAAAAGCAAAATAAATGGAAATGAGAAATTCTTACTTCAAACTTTGTTTCCCTTGACTTAGGTTCACGTGATATTGGGTAGAGGATAAATACTATCTCAGTTAAATGATATCCCCCAATCCAAAAAAAATTAATGAAGATAATGTCTGGTATTTGGATTATGGTGTGTCTTAGACCAGGATTAGAGTGTGTCTCTTCACTTTACCATATTCATCCATTTTTACCTTCCTGTGAGAGTTCCTCTGTTAAAATTAGTGTCCCTTGTATTAAGTATTTTCACCCAAATGTCATGATTCTAAAGCAAATGAAGTATTATGTTGAACTTAACATTGAACTTTACTGAGTCACTGAACTGAAGAGAAAATGATGAAAACAAAAACCTGGGGTCCCTAAGTCTCGTACACATGTAAATCTGTCCATCAGCCTTAAGCTATCAGGGATGATTTGACTACCACTAATGAAATACCCACATGGGGGTTAACAAGTAACTGACAGTCTTACTGCATCTGGAACTAAAACTATACATGAAAAATATCAAAAATCAGAGCCATTTAATTTTATATCTTAAGGAAAATATAGTTTTAAATTCTGATAGATAAGTAAAATCACCATAAGTGGAGACTGATATCATGATTTCAGAGCAACAAAATTAAAATGTGAGGATTTCTGTTTCCAGAAAACTCATTACTTTGGTTACCTAGGCTGAAAAATAAACATTTCTCTGCTTTCTCTATCAGTATCTCTCCCAATTTTTTCTACAAAGATAATTATCCTAGGACATGACCATGGTTTATGTAGTAATACTTAAATACCTATGTATTTGTCTACCAACATACTAACATACAAGTGTAGACTTGCACATGAAATAAGTACAGGAAACACCGACTTCATCTGAGTTCAACAGGCACATAATTGTCTATCTTCTCAGAGCCTTAATTTGTGAATATGATAATAAGTTTCCACATTGGAACACACTACTTAGTACTTCTAAACCTATTTGATCCCAAAGTCCTTACTGTATTATTATCTTAGCAAAACATTATTCTACAGAGCAGAGTATAGACAAGGCTTGTCTAGAGAATATGGAAATGTAAAAATTCAAGAAGTTTTTAATTGTAGCATCAGACCATCTCAAGAGAACATCTCACCAGCCTCTTTATCAGATGCCACAGCTCAAATTCATCTATATGTCTCTCAGGTAATATAAATGGATTGGTCAAGATACATGGAGACAATGATAAACTGAAAAGCATGTACCCAACACAAAAAAATAATGGCCTAGTTTCAGCTTCAATGTCAAGTAATGACATTGGCCGAACTGTTATGCCAGGTATTTGATTTTCAAAAAAAATAAACAATCAATAAACTTGGAATTTATGTTAAAGTTTCATACAACTAGATACTTATAAATGGTTCCAAAAATGCTTATTGAACACTGTGCTGACCAAATAAATACACCTGTAGGCCAAATTCACTCCCCTGACTCACAGAGTGCAATCTGATTTAAAATACCCAACAAAGACATTTTCCCCTCTCATGTTTGGTAATTGTGCTCTCAATGATAGTACGAACACCATCACATTTGTGCCTGACTTTCTTTTCCCTCTGGGTCTCTAAGTTCTCCTGTTTGGCTCTAGGAAGAAAAAAACTAATTTCAGAATACTCAAATGTCCTTGGCATATATCACTAAGAAAGCAATAGATAAGTGTAAGATGTTGCAGTTGCTATGAATATTACTATGGAGACGCTTCAAAAAAATAAAAACATATGGTATAACAATCCCTCTTCTAGGTATTTTTATGAAATAGGGGCAATAAATTATTGAAGAGATTAGCATTCTCATACTAATCAAAGTGCTACTTGCAGTAGCCAAGACATAGAAACAACCTAAAGAACCACAAGTACAAAAATTCAGTTTAAAAAAAAACTGCAAGAAGAGCTATGTATATATGTCCATATAGGATGAGACTAACGAACTCTAGGATATGGATACAAGAGATTTATCTTAGTGATTGTTGTTTTAATGTACCATGTGAAGTTATTTCTTTCTTCTTTTTTCCCCCTCGTGGTTAATCTCATGTAGTTACCATATCTGACTTTGTTACTTGGTATTTGTATATACATTTATCTGTTTATTTGAAATAGGAAAGGAAAGGGTAAAAACAAGGTAACTGGGGGAGGAGGGAAAGGGGACAAAAACATGAGAAGGGGAATCAATGTTCAAGAAGTAATGTACCCACTACCTGATGAATGTAAATGTCACCCCTCATTGCCCCGACAATAAAATACAATAAAAAAAACTGCAAAAGAAATAATAAAATGTGTGTATACATAACCCATCTTTTATGGGCTAGATGATTTTTAGCAGGAATTTTCTCATCTCTTGATGTCAAGTTTTCATAAATAATTAAGAAAGATAAAAAGGACTTTTCCAAAATATTACTGACAATTTCTTTTCTATAGCATGCTTAAGGAAAAGATTACAGTAATTAGAAAGAATCTGTGTTTAAAACTGCAAGTTTTAAAATAATTAAAAACCTAGGAACCCATGTACATAAAAGATTTTGATGTCTTTTCAATATTTATTACACTAAAGTCTGACCATTTAATTGGTTAAATGTTATCAATGTTTCTGCATTTCAAAATCCTAAACATTTTGACAAATGTGCAAGATCATTAGTTGTACTGAAATTTCTTGGAGACACTATGAAATGTGTTCTCAATGGGATATTAATTAATTCAGAAATAAGTTTCTGTTGATTACCCTCGAGCTAGACATAAATGTTAATAGAAGATCACTGCTTAAGAGATGATGAGATATTTTTAAATAAAATGGACTGGAAGACTGGTTTTTGTCTTTATTTTTTTAATGCCTCAATTGCCTGGCAATCACAGGGTTCTTTATTTTTTCTTTTCTTTTAATTGTATTTTATTGTCAAAATGATATATACAGGGGTTACAGTAACATTCATCAGGTAGTGGGTACATTATTTCTTGAACATTGATACCCATTCCCATGTGTTTACTTCATCTGTTGCCAACATAGTTAAAAAGTAAAAGCAAGATTCTTAATTTACTCCATTGTATAAATTTCAGGAATACTGTGAAGAAGAACTACAGAATTACTCATACCATGGTGGTCAACTTTACTACAGACATCAGAAAAATGTTCTCATAGGAAATGTCACTTAAGCAAACCAGTAGTTGTCATATAGCAAAAGTGGTATAGGTAAAACTAGGAAGATAGGTTGGGGAGATAAAGCATGCCAGGTCTATGGGAAGCTCTGAGGCTGGAGAAGGCATAAAAACAGATGAGGCTGAAGGTAGGTGACTGTAAATGGAATGAACAGGTATGGGAAAGCCCTTGCTATATGAACTCTTAAATATGTGTCTATGTATTTGTAGGGTAATGTGCAGAGGGTTGCTGTTACATAAGTCAGGTATTGAATACATTTTTAACAGCGTCACCCCTTCCCTTGCTCTCTCCTAGTTTTTTCCCTCATCCTCACCTAGTGAGTATCACTGCTGCAATTCTTTAACCTTTAGTCCCATCCTCTCAAAAACAGATTAACAAAACAAAAACAAACAGCAACAAATTAATTTTTGCCAGTCCTGGGCTTGAGCTCAGAGCCTGAGCCCTGTCCTTGGACTTTCTCAAGACTAAAATTCTACCACTTGAGCCTCAACACCACTTCTGGCTTTTTTCTATGTATGTGGTACTGAGGAATCGAACCCGGATCTTCATGCATGCTAGGCAAGCACTCTACCACTAGGCCAAACTCCTGGCCCAACAAATTTTTTAAAATACCCTCTTCTTTCTGCTTCCTGGAGTTGAATAGATATTATTTTATATGTACATAGCTATTGAATCTTTGTGATCCTCTGCCAAGAATATCCTCCTTTGGTCTCACTGTGTCAATGTCTGGAGACCTGTATAATTTATCATATCCCAGTGTATTTTTTATCTTGTAATATTGAGTGTGCTTACTTGCAGATTGATAGGCATATGTTAGTTACCACAAATAAGAGAAATCAAGCAGTCTGTTTCTTTGGGTTTGGCTTACTTCACTTAATATACAGAAATACAAATACAAAGAACGTTGAGATTCTACCTTACTGGAGTTAAAATGGCCATTATCAAAAAAGTAATAATAACAAATACTGGTAGGGTGTGGCCAAAAGGAACTCTACTACACTACTGGTAAGAATGTGAACTTGTTCAACCACTCTGGAAAGCAGTACAGAGGTTCCCCCAAGTTGAAACATTAGAGCTTCCCTATGATCCAGCAATTCTACTTCTGGGCGTTTATCCAATATAACACAAACGAGGCACAAGCATATGCACCACAGCATTGATTATCATAGGCAAGATATAGAATCAGATGCCGCTCACTGGATAAATGGGTCACAAAAATCTGGTATGTATACAAAATGCAATTCTACTCTTCCATCAGAGAGAATGATTTTGTACCATAGAAACTCATAAATCAAAACTGAAGCTCTGATCTTTGTCCTGGGTGGCAGAGGAATGTAGTACAAGTCTTCAAAGTGTGCTGGCAATGAGAAGGAAGGGTTTGGGCAGGAGTTGGTAAAATGTTATGGCATGAAATATGGCTTTACTTTACCAAGATGCTTAATCCCATGTAATTACAGGGATATTTTCCTACTACACTAATTGCAGAGAGAGTTATTCTTAAATTTCAAAATCCTTTCATGTATGTAGGGATATGAACTACATTTACTGTCACAGAATTATTACACACAGATTACTTCTTGCTTTCTAATTTATCAATCATTTTATCATGACAACTTTTTTACAGTTTTAAGATCTTCAGAATTTCATATCATTACTAATTATGATAAAAAGAAATCATGTATCATGTAACCTTAACCTATAGGTGAGTCTTGACCCCCAGAGGAAACTAGCTAAGTCCCTTCTCACCTAACTACAAGATTCTCTCCCCATTTCCCTGCCACAGAGCCTCCTAGATCAAGGTGATTTGCATGAGTCCTGCTCTTTCCTGAGATTTATGTATCAGTTCTGTGCCTGCCCTTCAAATGCCTCAAAAAAGGTAAACCCTTCCACACACAGGAACAGAGGGCATCCATGCCTGAATCCAGTCACCTCCCACAGCTCCTGTCTTCTCATACAATGTCCTTCTTCTTGTAAACTTGAGTAACTATTATAAACTACTGCCATGTCCATCTGTCCAATGCTGTGATCCCTATATTCATCCATCTCTAGAAACTTAAGGCAGAATCTATCCACCACAAAGGACATGAGCAGGCAGTCATAAAACTGACAATTGGAGAAAGAAAACAGCCTGGGAAAATATGTTTGAAAGTGATGAAGTGCTTTACAAATATAAATGAGACCTCTATATTAAGCAAAGTTTCCCTATTTTTACTTTGAAAGTACCCTGCACTGCTTTATAGATAATTGAGGCCAACACAATGAACTTGTTTCTTTCTAATGGTTGTTTCTCCTAAGATCATACAATTACTAAGCATTAAAGCTGGGATTTAAAATGTTTTGTTTGTCTGAACCCCAGGCCTTCATTGCTTCTATTCTGCCATTTTGCTATCATGTACCCCTCCCCCACACTCCTTCCAGAACAAAATGCAATAAATGATTACTATTTCTATTTAAAGGAATATAAACAATCAAGAAATGATTTTCTTAAAAATAATTTGTCATTATTCTCCTACTATCCACCCAGAAGCGTAGGAAAATAACCACATACAAAGCTTTTAGGCCTAGTTCCTCCATCACTGTCATCTTCTGACAGGTACAAATAGAAGATCTAACACATGAAAGGTCTAACACACACACACACACAATAACACAACACATGAAAGGTATAACACACGCACACACACACACACACACAATAACACAATACATGGCTACGATTGCTGCCTACTCCACACAGCCTTGTGAAATTGCTAATTCGCATATAAAGAAGAGGAGGTTTTTCTCTACTCAATCAACACAGAGTGCATGTGCACCAAAAAGACAGTGTAGTCATAATATTTTAACTGGGAAACCACAGATTATGCTGTTACTGTTATAATGTTTAAATGTGTTCATGACACCATTTATTTAGCACCCAACTTGGCCAATGTCTTGGGAAGATGTTTCAAAAAGCAAAGTCTAGTGTGTTAAGAAAGTACTGATAAGTGAACGTGATCATTACTCACGTGTGCCAGGGTCTGAAGTGTGGACTGTTAGGCCAAGGGAGGGTCCAGAATGCAGTGCTGGAACAATCCTGTGGCCAGCTTCAATCTGGAAAATAAAAGATGACCACGTTATCTTACACTAGCAAATTAAATGCAGACATTGCTCATAGTATCAGGAATCAAAAGCAAGCTTGTGCTTCTTCTACATAATCTTCAACGTGGAGAAAAGACTTTCGTGTTTATTGTGACATTTACATTCCACATATGCTTGTATAAAACTAAATGGCAATATAAAGTATTTAGTCATGATTAGTCAGAATTAACAACAATTCAAAACCCAAGTTAGCAAAGTAGAGAAGCTCTTTCTTCTCAAAAGTCAGCTATGCCTTCTATAACTGTACACATACACACACACACACACACACACACACACACACACACACACTACAAGTGCATGCATTTTGCCTTTCTAAATTCATACTACTCAGGCAATTTTCCAAATAAGAAAAATTGTAGAAAGGGGAGGAAGCGCTGGATTTTATTTAAGTCACCAGCATCTACTGAGTGTCTAATGTCTACTTGGAACCTGGTGCACTTTGAACATATATGTTAACTCAAATGTACACCATCTCTCAAATATGCCCCATGGTTAGCAAGAAGCAGAGATCGGCCTACCACTTTATTCTGACTTTTTTGATTCCATACCGTTCACTGGTAAACATTTGAGTCTTTCCACATGTGAACTGGCTGCTTCATCACCAGATGGGAAGCTCACTGAAGAAAGAACTCCTTCCTATCTGCTCCATGCACAGCTGTATACCCTGCCCTTCATAGGGACCTTCTATGTTGAATATGTACTATAATATGAAGAGGTTTCCCATACAACTCTCAGCAGCAATGATTATCAGAACTCAACAATTAAGCAAAAAGCTGTATTCTTTGGGGGTATAGTTTATTACAGCACAATGAGACTATTACTAGCAAACAAAAAAAAGCCTCCTATGTCAGAGTCCAGAGACCAAGTACGGTTTCTGTTATCCTCTCCCAGTGGACTAGCACAGACCATACTTAATTTCCCCAGCCATGATGTATGACAACCGACATCAAACACTGTCAGCCAGAGAAGTTTACTTGAGCCCTCTTGTCCAGGGGTCTTGCCCCTGTTAATCAACTAGGAATAAAACTCCTATGAAACTGACATTATCAAGTCAATCTCTAGCCTCTTCTAAGGCCAAAGTGATAAGGCAATGACCCCATCAGCCTCAAGTGTGAGTCAATACTTCATTGCACAGAGTCAATACTTCAATGCTAAGAGAATGCAAGGTGAGGGATTTTTGCAAACAGAGTGCCACAACACCATAAAAAAAAGATGGAGCCTCGTTCTGAAAATATGAGAAAATATCCCTGTGGACAATGGTAGATACCCAGATCTGGAACATAAATGGGGGTTAACAAAAGCCAGAGGTTTATAAATGGAGGCCAGAGGGTTAGAAGTTTGGCCTAGTGGTAGAGTGCTTGCCTAATATGAGCCAAGACCCGGATTTGATTCCTCAGCACAACATACACAGAAAAAAGCCAGAAGTGGTGCTGTGACTCAAGTGGTAGAGCTCTACCTTGAGGAAGCCAAAGGACAGTGCTCAGGTCCTCAGTTAAACCCAGGACTGGCAAAGATAAATAAATAAGGCCAGATGTATAAAGAGAAAGGAAAAGAGAGGTGGCAGAGGCATGCAAAGTGAATAAACAACATATGAAGATCTGGAGACACAAATTTTCAAAATGTATGCATTTAAATTCATCTTTCAACTCTTAGGTGCATCCCTTTGTATTTTATATCAAGAAAAAACAACTCCTTACTTTGGCCAATGCATTTTAAATTCCAATCTTAGTCTTATGCTGCTGTTTATCTAATCAAATATATTTATTGAGAGTTACTATGTATTAAACATAACACAGAATACTGTCAATATAACTATAAACCTCAGTTCTCACTATTAATGGGGCATTTTATCTAAAATGAATTGGCACTGTTTTACAAGTTGGGATTATAAAAGAAAGGAAAACTGTAAATTGGAATAATAGGTTAAGTCGAACTGCTGTCATTAAGATTATAATGATCTAAAAGGAGTTAGACAGGTAACAGACAGAGGATAGGAAGAAGACAATGGACAGCAGTACTGGAAAAGCTTCATTGCAGCTTATGAAAGGAACTAGCCGGGGAAACTTGAAGTGCTCCCGGAGTAGAAAGGAAATTAATACTCCTGGGCAGACAGCAAAAGAAATGGTAAGGGAGACATCTCATGGTAGAAGGCCTTCTGGAAGAAGGAAAGGAAGAATCCTTAGTTCTTAATGCAAAGTGAGGGTTACAGAGGGAGTTCTAGAACTATTCAGTTTTTTTTTATAAGAACAGCTGTAAGTTTAAGGATATCTGTGAGATAAATTTCTGTCCTGAACATGGTGTTTTCTCATCATCCAATATGGCACCAAAGACACATGCATGTACATGAACACTCTCTCCCTCCCTGTCTCTGTCTCTGTCTCTCTCTCTCTCTTTCCCTCCCTCCTGTCTCTGTCTCTGTCTCTCTCTTGCTCTCTCTCTCTGTCTCTCTCCCTCCCTCCTGTCTCTGTCTCTCTCTCTCCCTCCCTCTTGGCACTGGCTCTGTCTCTGTCTCTGTCTGTCTCTGTCTCTGTCTGTCTCTTTCTCTGTCTCTGTCTCTCTCTTTTGCTCTCTCTCTCTCTGTCTCTGTCTGTCTCTGTCTCTCTCTGTCTGTCTCTGTCTCTCTGTGTCTCTCTGTGTCTCTCTCTGTCTCTGTCTCTGTCTCTGTCTCTCTGTCTCTCTATCTCTATCTCTCTCTCTCTGTCAGTGATTTTGTGCCTTTCCAAGAGCAGACTAGTGCTGTATGACTCCCACAAGCTATGAGACAAGAAGAGGTCCTGCATTTACCTAACAAGCGGAAGAACCCAGGAGTGATATAATCAAGTCTCCATCACTGGTAACCTTGTAAGTCAAAGATTCAGACTTCCTAATGCTACATTTTCCAAAACTTAGTTTTGAATCCATTAGTCTAAAATGTGATAATATTCTCTCTCTCTCTCTCTCTCTCTCTCTCTCTCTCTCTCTCTCTCTCTCTCTCTCTCTCTCTCTCTCTCTCTCTCTCTCCAGATAGATAGATAAATAGATACATAAATACATATGGTAAGTATATATACAATGAATTTATTTTAAAACACAAAGAAGATAAGGGTTGAGGTGCTTGTACTCAAAATGCAAAGCCTTTCAAAATGACATAGTAATGAATTAAATTCTGTATGTTCTCTCAGAAGGAGAAGCAAGATGTGTCCCTAACAAGGAGAAAAGTTTAAAAAGCATAGAGAAAACATTATCATCAGTTCCTCTCCTTTGGCTTTGTAGTTGAGTAGGATGAGAACCCCTATCCCTCTGACAGATTTCCTGTTTTGCACTATGCTACAATTACTCCACTGGTTAAACAGTGATTTTAAAAAATAAAAGAGAGAGAGGACAGAAGATGGCGCCGAGACAATAGGGACGCTGCCTAGTTCTCTCTCACAAAAAGAGAGAACCAGGGAGTCCCACGAGCCAATTATCTTAAGAAATCCACACCAACAAACTTAAAAAGAAACAGAGAAGGCCTCAAAGTGGAAAAGAAATCCAGATAAAGCTCACATCCAACTTTCTCAAAGAATTCGGAATGTGAGGACCCCTCCCCCACATCCCTCTGCCAGTTCCAAGCCACGGAAAGCTGTGGCTGGCAGCTCCCTCCCTCAGGCCATTGACTGGAGATTGACAGGTGGGCTACCTAAGACCCAGCACCCCAACAAGGGAGGGGGAGCTGTCCCAACTCCCACCCGCCCAAAGGGCTTAACTCCCAGCCCTCTGATTGGAGACTGACAAGCAGGCGGACCCTAAGATTCCTCTCCCAGGCCACTGGATCTGGAGAGTGGAGGACGCTGGGACCCGGCCTTACAACAGTGGGTAGGGTGTGTGGGAAAATAGGAGCCAGCATCTGTCCCCCCTCAATTCTTGAGTGGGGCATCCCCGCAGCTGGGAATCCTGAGGAAGACAGCACCAAGAGCCCCCCTACAGTCACAGACTCTCACAAAGCAGTGGAAACACAGCAGGGATCTGAAGGGCCAAACAGCAGCCAAGCTCCCCTTCTGAGAATCAGAAAGGCGCGGCTCCGCCCTTGGAGCCCACTTCCTCAGCTGGGCCCCACCCCTGGGAACAAAGCGGTCTCCTGTTGGTCCTACAGAGAGTCCCTGGAAACTCTCAATCCCCAGACCTTTGGCTGGGGGCCGCCCCTGGAAGCAGCAAAGAAAAAACATCTGCCCAGCACGTTCAGACTGAAGCTCCCAGATCCATCCCATGGTCCACTGTGAGGCCACTGGTTGGGCTAAGACCTAGTCGTGCAGCAACACATAAGTTTTATTCTAATACTTTCCAAACTTTGTACTCAAATACGCTACCTACTTACCAACTTAGGTCAGTTATCCTTACGCTATACCTTTTCTTCATTACTACAATATTCTTACACTACTACGTTAATCCTCTTGTACCTCCCCTGACCTCTCTCATTCTATTTATCTATCTCTGGACCTCTGTTTGTCTTTCAACCCTTAATACTGCATGGATCTACACTTGATGGCTGTTGAGCAATACTGTATATCTAGGTATTTAATTATTCTCTAGGCTCAGAGGGACTTAAGGCAATAGAGATTAGATTGAGAGGCTTATTGTTTGGGGTATAAATCGCTTATCAGTGGATGTATTAGACTGGTCTGTAACTGCACAAAAAGAAAGAGTGATAACACCAATCAAAACTTGTGAACATCTAGTGTCTGCCAGCTACAGAGGTTAAGGATGGTTATATCTGAAAAACTATAATTGTGTTCAGTATTAATCTTGCTCCCATTTTCAAATGGGCAGAACAAGAAACTCAAGAAAAATGTCAAGTCAAGAAATGACATCCCCCACCCAATGTAAACAGACAATGAAACAGTCACTGACAAACGTAGAGGAGAGTCATCCAAGTGCTATACAAATGCAATTGATAAACATCATGAATGAAAAATGTGAAAATATAAAGAAAGAGATAAGGGAGGAAGCCATAGCTAAACAAGAGGAAACCATAAACAAGGTGATAAGTAAAAAAGAAGAAGCCATAAAGGAGGCCATAATAAAGGTTTTTCAAAGAAAGATGGATGATTTCATAGAATCCACAAATAAAAAGGTGACCAAACTCCAGCAAATGTTCAAAGAAAATAAAGCTACTGAGCTAACCACTCAACTGGAAATCAAGGAGCTAAAGAAATCCATAGATGATCTAAAAGAAGAGATGCAAGGCATCAAAAATGAGCAATTAGAAGCAAGGGAAATGAAGAATAAAGTAGATAGCTTTGATAGCAGGTTAGACAATGCAGAATGCCGCGACTCCCTCGGCCGGCAAGCAAGGACACGACAAAGATAACTTCTTTTTGAGCAGCAGTTTATTTAGCAAGCTAGTACAGCCATGCTGGGTCGACCCCGACTTCCTCTTACATAGACCTTAAATAGGCCTATCGACCAATCACAATTATTTCCTTAACACTAACATCCAATTAACTACAGCATATCTCCAGCACACTCCGGACATACTTTTAATCACGCATTAGGGGCGTGAACAGTCAAATCTCTTCCTGGAAACTTTTAGACAAACAACTCAGAAAAACAACCACGGAGGCGGATGTCAGCGCCATCTTGTAATGGCGATTGTAATGGCTCTCTACAATCCCCCTTTTTTCTTTTGGCCAAAATAAAACAAAGCAGAGTGGAAATCCGGAGGCCGGCCGAACCTTCGGACGTTTCTCTTGCTTTTAAGAAGGTAACGGATCATGCCTGTCTTAGGTTGGAGAGATGCCTCTTGGTTTTTACCCGTCATTAATATCCGATGCTTAAGTATCGGAGTCTGTCTTAGGTTGATACCAAGATCAATCTCTACACTTACCCGTCCTTGACTACTGATCCAGCATACCCAGCCAAACCTGGGGGGAGAGATTTCATTTCAGAGCAATAAGAGCTTGTTTTACAATATACTTATCACGTCTCCTCTGTGCCTGAAGTTGTCTATACATGATTACAACAAACCAACAAAATAAAACAAAACTCACACATAATATTACAATCAAAGACACACATCCAGCCCACTCCTTGATCCAATTAAAGGAGTTGGAAATCCAATTTACAAAATCTTTAACTGTAGCAATATTAACACGGGTAGAATTTACAATTATAATTTCATAGCGAAGTTGAGTGGTTAAATTTTCAAAATCCTTGGACCAAGATTTTCTCAACATATTTTCTAATTGTCTGGACAAATTTGTTGCTTGAGAATAATTACAATAGGGTAAAGAAGTAATACACAACCCAGTGCCTATACCCACACAAGACAATTGAGCATAGGAAAACATCAAGTCAACTTGTTCCTGAAGTAAGTCCACTCTTTGATTTAATAACATGACACCGTGTGCCAAATGCTGGTTAATTTGTAACTGCGTGTCCATAGTTTGAGATACCGCCTCGGACAGGGTATTTACGGTAGTTGCGGTCTGAACTGTGGTGACTAACGCGGTGGCGCTGGCTGCGGCGGTGGTGAGTAATGAAGAAACCAGGACCACTAAAGCAGTGATTCCAAGATCACGACGAGGTCTCTTCAACCGCACAATTAAATCCTTTTTAGACACTTTTACAGGAACAGGAATAAACGTTGGCAAACGCATAACTACAACAGAATTAAACTCACTAGCATTTCAACACTGACTTAAAAAGCAGGGACAACTAGAACAATTTAATAAAGAATTATTTCCAATACAATTACTTTTAAAAACTAAAAACATAAAGGGGGGCCAAACACATACAGGACTAGCTTTATACTTAGTCTTAAATTTACAATTATCTTCCAAAGTAACATTTAAGTTTTTTTCTACTAGGGCAACTTTTTTTTGTATAACCGAATTACTCACTGTAACGGAGCAGTTACAGTACCAAAATTTTCCCTCTTGAATAAATCCCAAAGCATTTGCTGTGGTACAGGCAAATTGTCCACATAACAGCCAAGCATTGAAAGGATTTTTAGCATCTTCCTGAGTACCTTGAAAATTAAATTTAGACTCATGAATAAAAGTAGTATTTCCAGTAGTATGAATTTTAGGAGAAAAGGTAAATTCATATCCTATCGAGGAATATCACGGGCTTTGACACCCTGTCCATTCCCAGGGCCAATTTAATGGACTAACACATTTCGGATACACTAAGGGAGGAGGAGGGTTCCAAGCTTTATAAGAAAATATAGGGATTTTAGCACTAAATCCTACCACTACAGTTTTGGTCACATTCCCATTTTTAACACTAGGATATTCTGTACTATTAAACTTTCCTACCTTATGCTCTTGTAAGTATATACAAATATCACTATAAAATTGATTCAGGGTAAAACACAAGGATGAAGATAACATTACAGATAACGAATAATTTCCTTTTTCATAACTATAAGGTAAAAATGGCAATTTTAAGGAGTTACTACTGGTAAAAAGGTATGGAAACACTCTGGAGGTATTAGTCACAGGCATTGGAAGTGGGAAGATCTTTATTACTGCTCATAGTAGGCGAGGCTCCACCAGCAGACAAAGTAGTATTATTAGTAATATCTTCTTTGCGGCCATCTTCTTGCGCTTTTTTCACTAGGCGTTCCGGCACCCAAATGGGATCTTGTGAATTCTGTGGAAACACACAAACAGCTCCTCGTACCCAGGAGAGCACGGGGTCTGGCCCATTCCATTGGCCTGTTAATATATCTTTTTATTTTACAAATCCTTTATGCAGTCCTATAGTTGGTGAAACATGTCTATCAGCGGCAGAATGGCCTTGAATATCCAAATTTAAAAAATTTAAAGTAAAAAGAACAAGGGAAATTCTATCTTTAGGTGTTTTATTCTGCCTAATTCCCTCTTATTGTTTTTGTAAATAAATTTTTAAGGTGCGATGAGCACGTTCTACAATGACTTGCCCTTGAGGATTATATGGTAGTTTATGAGAAATCTGTACTCCCATGGTTTGGCAGAAGGCAAGAAATTGTTTACTAGTATAGGCAGGGCCATTATCAGTTTTTAATAAGTAGGGCATTTCCCAGGAAGCCCAGGCTTCCAAGCAATGAGTAATTACATGATGAGCTGTTTTTCCACCCAAAGGAGTAGTATGAATAATTTTAGAACATGTATCAGTTGATATGTGTAAATATTTTAACTTTTTAAATTTTATAACATGGGTAACATCCATTTGTCAAATTTTTAGTGGAAGTAAACCACGGGGATTAACACCTAATGGCACAACTGGAAGATGGGTAACACATTTTGGGCAATTTAAAATAATTTGTCTGGCTGTCTGTTGAGACAGCTTAAATTGAGATCGTAAGGTGTGAGCATTAATATGAAATTGATGATGAAATTTTTGTGCCTGTATTTTTGGGGTAAGAGCAACAAAGGCCATTTGCATACATGTACATTTATCCACTACATCATTGCCCAAACTTAAGGGCCAGGTAAACCAGTGTGAGCACGTATATGCAATGGAAAAAAGGGGGCTCTATGAGCGCAAATTAATTTTTGTAACTGCATAAACAAATTACATACAGTGCTATTTTTATTTATGGGTCCTGTAGCTTCTAAAAACTGTAAAGCATTAACTACAAATGTAGAATCAGGAATAAGATTAAAAGGAAAATGACAATTTTTAAAAACAGAAATTACAACCTGCAATTTTATTTTTTGTGTTGATCCAGGCTGAAACTGGCATAAAACTGGCTCTTGGCCTTTAACTAAATATGCTCCCATTTTATTTTTGGAACCATCCGTAAAAATATTGATTTCTCCAGGTATAGGTTGTCTGGCAGTAATAGTTGGGAAAATAATAGGGTGTTTTTTAAAAAACTGCAAAATTGGACTTTTTGGATAATGATTATCAATTTTTTTGTAAATGAACAAATTAAAACAGCCCACTCAGTAAAGGTGGCACTTAAAACTTGTATTTGTTGACTGTTATATGGAATTATAAGAAAATTGGGCTGAGTGCCAAAATGCTGCACGCTAAATTTTATTTCCAAAATAGCTAGATTGGCAACGGCAGTGGGATAATACTCGATAGATTTTGCAGGAGATATTTTTGGATGAATCCATGTTAAGGGACCATCCTGCCACAACACCCCTGTAGGCTGTTGAGATGAAGCCAAAATAACTAAAGAAATTTTTTTTCAATTTTATTCTTTTTTGAAAGGCCAGTTGTAACTTTTTTTCTAAAGTTTTTAAAACTTTTTTTGCTGTAGGGGTTAATTCCCTAGGCGAATCCAAACCTGATGGGCCTTGCAATAACTCATACAAAGGTTGCAACTCCTGATTACTCATAGGCAGGGAGGTTCGAATCCAATTTATATCTCCCAAAAGTTTTTGGAAATCATTTAAGGTCTTTAAATTGTCTTTTTGCAACTGCCAATTTAATGGAATAATTTTTTGGGCTGTTATTTTACTTCCCAAATAATGTACAATATTGTTTTTCTGTACTTTTTGGGGGGCTATAAATAATCCTTTATTTTCCAGACACTTTATTAAAAAAATAAAAGCCTCATTTAATACCCTTTGATCTTTGGAAGTCAACAAAATATCATCCATATAGTGTAAACACCGTACTGATGAAAACTTTTTCCGCACAGGAATTAAAGCTGCATGTACATACAATTGACACAAAGTGGGGCTATTGGCCATTCCCTGAGGTAACACAACCCATTTAAATCGCTTATCAGGGCTCTCTTGATTAATGAAGGGCAGGGTAAAAGTAAACCTACAAGTATCCTTATTATTTAAAGGAATAGAAAAAAAAGCAATTTTTTATATCCAGAACAATTATGGGCCATTTTGAGGCAAAGTAGAAAGTAAAGGCAGTCCTCGCTGAACAGGCCCCATGATTTGCATTTGACTATTAATTGTTCGCAAATCATGTAATAGTCGCCATTTCCCAGATTTCTTTTTAATAACAAATATAGGAGTATTCCAAGGCGACACTGAGGGGCGTACATGTCCTAATTTTAACTGTTCTTTTACTAAATTATGGGCAGCTGCCAATTTTTGGACGGGAGGGGCCACTGAGGAACCCAAACAGGCTCCTTGAAAAACTGGGCATTTTTCCAAGTTCTTCCCTTTTTGACCTTAATCGAGGCAATGGCCCTGGGTCTGCGGGAAACTCTTTAAGGTCAGACTCCGCCAAGTCTCCGTCTCTTGGCCGTGGTGGATAGACAGAGGGTATATGCCTTTTACTTTTTACACTACTCTGCCTGGATGCCGTTCTCTCTTTTTTAAATTCCTCCAGCGCTATTTTTCCTTTCACTAGCGCGCCGGAGCAGTGCTCATCACACAAACAGCTCCTAACTAGTTTTCAAATGGGTTTTACTCCGGGCCCTAGACGTCCTTGATCTGCCGCAGCGTCCAAGTCTCTCCCTAACTTATCCCATGCTGGCAAAGATAGATTTCCTGAGACTGAAAACCAAGGAGCTACCTCCTCCACATTTGACAAGAACAGTCTCAAAGTACTTTGTTTCACTTTTAAATTCTTAGCACGCAATAATGCGTCCAAGGCTGTAACTAATTGAGATGACTCTGAGGCTCCCATCTTAAAACTGGAGCTTCTCCCCGCTCTTTCTTTATTTACAGAAAAGAGCAGAAGTAATTGGTCCCCCTTACCTGGGACTTTAATTGGTCCCCCTTACCAGGACTTTAATTGGTCCCGCTTACCGGGACTTTAATTGGTCCCTCTTACCGGGACTTTAATTGGTCCCTTTTACCTGGGACTTTAATTGGTTTCCCTTACCTGGGAAACTTACCGGTGCACCACCTCGAGTTTTGAAGTCTGCTGGAAATGAAGGTCTTGGCGTACGGGCGGCCCCGTACGGGCCACCAGCTGCCGCGACTCCCTCGGCCGGCAAGGAAGGACACGACAAAGATAACTTCTTTTTGAGCAGCAGTTTATTTAGCAAGCTAGTACAGCCATGCTGGGTCGACCCCGACTTCCTCAAACATAGACCTTAAATAGGCCTATCAACCAATCACAATTATTTCCTTAACACTAACATCCAATTAACTACAGCATATCTCCAGCACACTCCGGACATACTTTTAATCACGCATTAGGGGCGTGAACAGTCAAATCTCTTCCTGGAAACTTTTAGACAAACAACTCAGAAAAACAACCACGGAGGCGGATGTCAGCGCCATCTTGTAATGGCGATTGTAATGGCTCTCTACAGCAGAAGAGAGAATTTCTGGGGATGAAGATTATTTAGTTATTAGAGAGAAAGAACAGAAAATGAGTCAATCCAAATCTAGGAAAAATGAGAGCGCTTCAGGAGGTCCAAGATACAATTAGGAATCCTAATTTAAGGCTAAATGGTATTGACGAGGGCGTGGAGAAAGAGGTCAGTGGTACTGGAAATATACTTCAGAGAATCATCTCAGAGAATTTCCCAAATATCCAGAAGGGCAGGCCCATCCACATACAAGAAGCTTTTAGAACCCCAAACAGACCTGACCAGAAAAGAAAATCCCACCACCATATCATAATCCAAACTGGATCAATAGAAACCAAAGAAAGGATCCTAAAGGCAGCCAGGGAAAAGGGCTCAGTAACCTATAAAGGAAAACCAATCAGAATAACTCCAGATTTCTCAGCAGAGACCATGCAAGCAAGAAGTGACTGGAAGCATATATGTCATGCCCTTAAATCAAATAACTACCAACCAAGAATACTGTACCCAGCTAAGCTCTCATTCATAAATGAGGGAACAATAAAAACATTCCATTCCAGGGAAAAGCTGCAACAATATGTCGCAACAAAACCAACACTACAGAGAATTCGCAAAGATCTTCTATACATAGAAAACCAAAATAAATGCAATATAGGGAAAGAAATGGCACCTAAACAGCATACCACCTAAGGACCACAAGAACTGTCAAGACACAGGCCCTAATAAAAGCTTTTAAAAGTGGTAGGAACTAATAAATATCTCTCAATCTTAACTCTCAATATCAATGGACTTAACTCTCCAATTAAACGGCATAGGCTGTCTAGTTGGATGAAAAAGCAAGAGCCATCGTTCTGCTGTATTCAAGAGACACATCTTACCCAAAAAAACAAGCATCTTTTCAAAGTGAGAGGTTGGAATAAACTCTAACAAGCTAATGGCCCCCATAAACAGGCTGGAGTTGCCATCCTCATATCAGATAAAATAGACTTCAAACCAAAATTAGTAAGAAAAGACAAAGAAGGTTACTACATACTACTAAAGGGATCTTCCCTCCAGGAAGACATAACGATCCTAAATATTTACACACCCAATCCCGGAGCTCCGAACTTCATCAAGCAAACTTTACTGACACTGAAACCATACATAGATTGAAATACAGTGATTGTCGGTGACTTTAACACACCACTCTCACCTATAGACAGATCAACAAGGCAAAAACTCAACAGAGAAACCTTAGAACTGAACAACTATATAGACCAACTAGATCTAACAGACATCTGCAGAATATTCCACCCAGCAACAACACAATATACGTTTTTCTCAGCAGCACATGGAATATTTTCCAAAATTGATCACCTCTTAGGCCATAAAACAAACCTGCTCAGATTCAGAAACACTGAAATTATTCCATGTACACTCTCAGACCACAAAGGCATCAAATTAGAACTGAACACACATCTCCACCAACGAAAACCCTGTAACTCTTGGAGATTGAACAACACATTGTTGAGTCACCAATGGGTCATCGAAGAGATCAGAACAGAAATCCAACAGTTTATGAAATTTAACAGTTAGGAGCACACAAAATACCAACTCCTTTGGGACACAGCAAAGGCAGTACTCAGAGGAAAATTTATAGCGCTGAGTGCCTACAACAACAAGTTGGAGAAATTGCAAACCAACAAGTTAATGTCTCACCTCAAGCTCCTGGAAAAAGAGCAACAAACCAACCCTAATCCCAGTAGAAGAAAGCAAATTATTAAAATCAAAGCAGAATTAAATGATTTGGAATCCAAAAAAACCATAGAAAGAATCAACAAAACAAGGAGTTAGTTCTTTGAAAGAATTAACAAAATGGAGAAACCCTTAGCAAATCTTACAAAAAAAAGAAGAGAGCATATCAAAATAAACAAAATCGCAGACGAAAATGGTAATATCACGACAGAAATTGCCAAGATCCAGAGTATCATGAGGGAATACTTCTCAAACCTTTATGCCAACAAATTTGAGAATCTAGATGAAATGGATGAATTCCTAGCCAATATTAACATACCCACACTGAACCAAGAAGAACTAACCCAACTCAACAGGCCTATTTCAAGCTCTGAAATAGAAATGGCAATTAGAGAACCTCCACGTAAGAAAAGCCTAGAGCCACATGAATTCACAGCTGAATTCCATAAGGTCTTCAAAGCAGAGCTCACACCAATACTCAAGCTCTTCAACGAAATTGAAAACGAAGGTTCCTTACCCCTTCATGTTAAAAGCTCTGGAGAAACTAGGAATCAATGGAACATTCCTCAATGTAATAAAGGCTGTGTATGAGAAACCTACTGCTAGTATTACACTTAATGGTGAAAATCTAAAGCCATTCCCTCTAAAATCAGGAACGAGACAAGGATGCCCACTCTCTCCACTCCTCTTTAACATGTTTCTAGAATTCCTAGCCAGTGCAATAAGGCAAGAAGCAAGCATAAAGGAGACTTAGAAAAAATCATATTAAGTGAAGTAAGCCAGACTCAAAGGAACTTAGGCTCAATGTTTTCCCTCATTCGTCATAATCAGTAGAAACCTTGGGCTCTACTAGCAGAGATTTGCAATAGAGCAAAATCTTGATACATAAGGACATATAATGTGAAGCCAATTGAAAGGACCTCCAGGATAGTGAAACAAAAGCCATATAATGAATGATTGTCGTCCTTAATGTACTATGTTGTCTCTCATCTCCTTTGCTGTCCCTTGGTTATCTCATATTGGTATAGTATCTCACTTTGTTATCTGATATATTGAAGTTATTTGTATTTGGATATTTGAAATTTGATACGGAAGGGGGGAAAACCAAGATGGGTAGGGGGTGTGGGGGGGAGGGAAAAGGGTACCAAGACATGTGAAAGGGTAGCAATGTATGTGAATTAATGCACCTTCTATCTGGCAAATATCATGTAACCCTTTTACTAATTACAATAAAAAAAGAAATGCAAAACAAAACACCTCTAAGATTCCACCTCACTCCAGTTAGAATGTCCAGGATCAGGAAAACGAATAATAACAGATGCTGGAGGGGATGTGGCCAGGAGGGATCACTACTACACTGTTTGTGGCAGTGCAAACTCATTCAACCACTATGGAAAGCAGCAGTATGGCAGTTTCTCAAAAGACTAAACATAGAGCTCCCCTATGACCCAGCAATTCCACTACTTGGCATTTACCCAGGCGTCCAGAAACAAGGACATGCTAAATCCACTAGCACAGCGATGTTCATTGCAGCATTATTCACCATAGCAAAGATATGGAACCAACCTAGATGTCCCTCAGTTGATGAGTGGATCAACAAGTTGTGGTATTTGTACACAATGGAATTCTATGCTGCTGTCAGAAAGAATGACATCGCCCCATTTGTTAGGAAATGGAAAGACTTAGAAAAAATCCTATTAAGTGAAGTAAGCCAGACTCAAAGGAACTTAGGCTCAATGGGTTCCCTCTTTCATCAGAATCATTGGAAACCGTGGGCTCTACTATCAGAGACTTGAAATAGAGCAAAATCTTGATACATAAGACCATATAGTTTGAAGCTTATTGAAATGACCTCCAGGATATTGAAACAAAAGCCATATAACGAATGATTGTTGTCCTTAATGTACTATGTTGTCTCTCATCTCCTTTGCTGTCTCTTGGTTATCTCATATTGCTACAGTATCTTACTTTGTTATCTGATATATTGAATTTATTTGTATTTGGTTATTTGAAATTTGATAAGGAAGGGGGGAAAACCAAGACGGGTGGGAGGACGGGGGGGAGGATAATGGGTACCAAGACATGTGAAAGGGTATCAATGTATGTGAATTAATGCACCTTCTATCTGGCAAATATCATGTAACCCTTTTACTAATTACAATAAAAAATTAAAAAAAAAACAATGTATGGCTTGTTCTACCTACATCATGACTCTCTTGGCATCCTCAAAAGCAAACAAATTTGTCAGAAGCACATGAGCTGAAGATGAAGGAGGGAAAAAAGTCACCTTTACATCAGATCCAATGTTTTCAAGCAGCCTTTGTACCAAGTGTTGGCGTGAAGGAACCCTCGCTCTCTGAAACAGCTAATGAAAATATAAAACGATTACTTACCAAACTCATTCTATGAAGCCAGTATAACCCTCATCCCCAAACCAGACAGAGATTCTTCAAAGAAAGAGAACTATAGACCTATATCTTTGATGAACATCGATGCAAAACTTCTCAACAAAATACTGGCCAACCGTCTACAACAACTCATCAAAAAAATTACACACTATGATCAAACTGGATTCATCACGGGGAGGCAAAGCTGGTTCAACATACGCAAATCAATTAATATAATTCAACACATCAACAGGAGCAAAGACAAAAATCACATGATTGTCTCAATAGACGCGGAAAAGGCATTTGACAAGATCCAACACCCCTTTATGTTAAAAGCTCTGGAGAAACTAGGAATCCATGGAACATTCCTCAATGTAATAAAGGCTGTGTATGAGAAACCTACTGCTAGTATTACACTTAATGGTGAAAATCTAAAGCTATTCCCTCTAAAATCAGGAACGAGACAAGGATGCCCACTCTCTCCACTCCTCTTTAACATAGTACTAGAATTCCTAGCCAGTGCAATAAGGCAAGAAGGAAGCATAAAGGGGATCCAAGTAGGGAAAGAGGAAATAAAACTATCCCTCTTTGCAGATGACATGATTCTGTATTTAAAGAATCCTATAGACTCTACTCCCAAGCTCCTTGAGCTGATTCAAAACTTTGGAAGTGTAGCAGGCTATAAAATCAACCCTCAAAAATCAACTGCCTTCCTTTATGCCAACAGTGAGAGGAACGAGGCAATAATCAGGAAAGAAACTTCTTTCACAATAGCCTCAAAGAAAATAAAGTACCTAGGAATTAGCTTAACTAAGAATGTAAGGGACCTTTTTGACGTAAACTTTAAAACCCTAAAAAAGGAAATTAAAGCAGAACTAAGGAAATGCAAAAACCTCCCATGCTCCTGGATTGGAAGAATCAACATTGTGAAAATGACAATCTTGCCAAGAGCTATCTACAAATTCAATGCAATACCCATCACCATCCCAATGTCATTCTTTAAAGAAATAGAAGAGGCAATCCAAAATTTCATATGGAATAATAAAAAACCCCGTATAGAAAAAACACTTCTTAGCAGAAAGAACAGCGCTGGAGGAATTTCAATTCCAAACTTTAGACTCTATTACAGAGCTATAATTCTCAAAACAGCTTGGTACTGGCACAGGAACAGGCCTGAATACCAATGGAATAGAACTGAGGACCCAGATATTAAACCACAGACCTATGGCCACCTAATCTTTGACAAGGGAGCCAAAAAAATAGAATGGAAGAAAGACAGCCTCTTCAACAAGTTGTGCTGGCAGAACTGGTTAAGCACCTGCAGAAAACTAAAGCTGGATCCTTCTTTGTCACCTTGCATAGAATTAACTCCAAATGGATCCAAGACCTGGAGGTAAAAGCTGACACACTGAAAACTCTACAGGAAGGAATAGGAGATACACTAGGCCTCCTTGGCACAGGTCGAAACTTTCTTAATAAGGACCAAGAATCACAACAAATCAGAGAAAGGCTGGATAAGTGGGACTGCATTAAACTGCAGAGCTTTTGCATGGCAAAGGACATAGCTAGTAAACTAATCAGGAAGCCTACAGAGTGGGAGAAGATCTTCACCAACCAAACAACGGACAAAGGCCTCATATCTGAAATATATCAACAGCTCAAAAAATTGAATCACTCCAAAACTAACCTCCAAAGTAACAACCATCCCATTAAAAAATGGGCCAAAGACTTAAAGAGAGTCTTCTCTGAAGAAGAAACCAAAATGGCCTATAGACACATGAAGAAATGCTCAACATCTCTGGTCATAAAAGAAATGCAAATCAAAACAACTCTAAGATTCCACCTCACTCCAGCTAGAATGGCCAGGATCAGGAAAACAAATGACAACAGATGCTGGAGGGGATGTGGCCAGGAGGGATCACTACTACACTGTTGGTGGGAGTGCAAACTCGTCCAACCACTATGGAAAGCAGTGTGGCAGTGCCTCAAAAGGCTAAACATAGAACACCCCTATGACCCAGCAATTCCACTACTTGGCATTTACCCAACCATCCAGAAACAAGGACATACTAAACCCACTAGCACAACAATGTTCATTGCAGCACTATTCACCATAGCAAAGATATGGAACCAACCTAGATGTCCCTCAGTTGATGAGTGGATCAACAAGTTGTGGTATTTGTACACAATGGAATTCTATGCTGCTGTCAGAAAGAATGACATCGCCCCATTTGTTAGGAAATGGAAAGCCTTAGAAAAAATCCTATTAAGTGAAGTAAGCCAGACTCAAAGGAACTTAGGCTCAATGGTTTCCCTCATTCGTCATAATCAGTAGAAACCTTGGGCTCTACTAGCAGAGATTTGCAATAGAGCAAAATCTTGATACATAAGGACATATAATGTGAAGCCAATTGAAATGACCTCCAGGATAGTGAAACAAAAGCCATATAATGAATGATTGTCGTCCTTAATGTACTATGTTGTCTCTCATCTCCTTTGCTGTCCCTTGGTTATCTCATATTGGTATAGTATCTCACTTTGTTATCTGATATATTGAAGTTATTTGTATTTGGATATTTGAAATTTGATAGGGAAGGGGGGAAAACCAAGATGGGTGGGGGGTGTGGGGGGGAAGGGAAACCGGTACCCAGACATGTGAAAGGGTATCAATGTATGTGAATTAATGCACCTTCTATCTGGCAAATATCATGTAACCCTTTTACTAATTACAATAAAAAAGAAAAAAAAAGAAATTAAAAAAAAAGAAAATATAAAACGGTATAACCACGTCAGAAAATGTGTTTGCTGTTTCTCCAAAACTTAAAAAAACACCTACTGTATGATTAAGTTATTCATACCTCGCAATGCATTCCAGAAAGAAAGAAAAAAAAAACAGCATATACTGCTACAAAGACTTGTGCACACATGTTCACAGCAGCTTTATGTGTGTGGGGAAACATAAAAATAAAACAGTAATAGCCAACGGCAGCTCCACATTTGTGCCCCAGCCTTTAGCACAGACACTCAGGCTGCCGGCCCGAGTGCAAGGGACAGGAAGGCGCCGAGCGGCTGAGCTGTGGTTATAACTCTTCCTTATCTGACAGCTAATGAAATGTAAACAAAAAGCTGTCTCACCGTGACTCCCGCAAGACACAGACTCAACAATCTTCACGGCAAAAACCAAAAAATGAAAAATCCCACTGAAGCGCATCGCGCGCTTCAGGCCTGGGAAATGCGCCCAGGGGCAACTTCGCGCATGCGCAGATCCTCCCACCTGAGAGACACGCGCAAGGAGCAACTTCGCACATGTGCAGATCCTCCAGCCTGAGCTGCACAAGGCACAACTTTGCGCATGCACAGATCCTCCCAAAACCTATCAGCCCAGTCAAGGCCCCTCGTTCCTCTCAGACCATGAGGCCCCAGCCCCATGCAGGCCCCGTGCAGCCCCGTGTCGCCCCGACTGGGGTCTGTACTCCCTGGTTCATTCACCTGCAAGCCCCGGCACAGATACCTGAAAGACCTGGTCTCTTTCTTTCTCAGGGTCAGGGGTGTTAGGGGTGAGGAAGAGGACGCCCTCGTCCTTCCTGGGGTTCTTTCTACTTTGAGAGGCTAAACGGGGCCCCTGGTCACTTACTGGGCTCCTCAGCTCTGGGAGACACGTTTGAGGCAATGGCGGGTGTTGAGCTTCGCGTGTTTGTGGGGAGAACGGCATCAGGGCCACCCGCTTGCGGCTGCCATCGTGGGCCATAAGCTGGGGGCGTGGCCTTGGCAAACACGCATGCTCACTGAGCACCGAGGGCCTTGGCCCAGCGAAGAGCACGCATGCGGAGAGGGAAGGAAGATGGCACCAAGACAATAGGGATGCTGCCTAGCTCTCTCTCTCTCAAAAAGAGAGAACTAGGGAGTCCCACGAGCCAATTATCTTAAGAACTCCACAACAACAAACTCGAAAAGCAACGGAGAAGGACTCAAAGTGGAAAAGAAATCCAGATAAAGCTCACATCCAACTTTCTCAAAGAATTCGGAACGCGAGGACCCCTCCCCCACCTCCATCCGCCAGATCCAAGCCATGGAAAGCGCTGGCGGGCCGGGAAAAGCAGTGGCGGTCCGGGAATAGCGGTGTCTGGCGGAGGGGGCCAGCCTGGGAGCCCGATTGCTGCAGAAACCAACATACTACCGGGCCAGCGAATGGCGGAAGCAGCAGAACCCAGACGCGGAACCAGAACAGCAAGCAGCGGAACCCAGACTCGGAACACAGGCAACAGCGGAGACCCGAGGGGAGTGAGAGACTCCCCACCACCGTGGAGCACCCGCAGACGGACGCAGAGGCGTGAGTAATACAGTGAGTCCCCAAACACCAAGGGAAAGCTGAGCGGTGCCAAGCAATAGAACTTAACTCAGACCCCTCCACCCCGCCCACACAGGCCTAGAGGCAAAAAAAATACAAGGAGGAATCCGAATGTTGGCTGTGCCTCCACTACCAGATTTTTGTAGACTCCAACTTACAGGCCAGAAGTTGAGAATTAATGGCCCAATAGATCAAATTAGTCCCATTCCATGTTTGTTTAAGCAGCACAGTATTTCTACACATTTGAGCCATCATTAAAAAAACAGAAGACCTATATCAGGCACCAGTATCTCACACTTACAATCCTAGCTACTCAGGAAGCTGAGATCTGAGGATCACGGTTTGAGGTCAACTTGAGCAGGAAAGTCTGTAAGATTCTTAAACCTAATTAACCAATAGGAATTCAGAAGTATGGGTATGGCTTGAGTGGTACAGCACCAACCTTAACACCAACCCTTAAATTAATTAACATACATGTGGGTCTGTGTATATGTGTACACATACATATTATTGTATATATATATATATACATCTATTATGTATGCTGTATACATGCATATGTGTGTGTTTGTGTCAGTAGACTTAAGTTTAAAATTTAAATTTCCTTAAAACAATGAAACAACTGACCATTCTAGGCTTACAGTCCTGCCTCATGATGATAAGCTGTAGCAGAGTAGGGGCTTCCCCTCCAGATAAACTACTCAGCTGATCACAGCCCCTGTTACTCCCACTAGTCCCCACTCTAGCCTGTTTTCCTGCCTTAATCCTGTTGAAATCTTGGCTCTTCCTAAGGAGGTTCTTCAATTACTGTGTGTCTGTGTCTGCACAGTAATTAAAGACTAAACTCAAGTTGGGCATGGTAGCACTTGCCTATAATGCCATCCTTAGGAAATGGAAACTGAAAGATCTTAAGTTTGAGGCCAGCCTGGACTACATATGTAGTTATTTCCAAGCCAGCCTAAGCTACATAGCCAGATCCTGTCTCAAAAAGGAAAAAGGAAAAAAAAGTCAAAAACCAGAACAGAAAAGAACAAAACCGATTCGGCTCATTTTGGTGCTCAAAATGAGATTTCTACGTTTGGACCTTTTTCATTTTCTTCTCATATTTTATTATAATATTCCAAAGAAACTCTCAGAAGGCAATGATTATATCATATATTTTGCATTTCCCACAGCTCTCCATATAAAACGAAGTACAAAGTAGATAATTAATGATTGTTAAAAGAATGCATGAATAAAGACTACATATATATATATAAAAAATAAAACAGGAATTACTTGAAACATGAAAGCAAGATTATAACAACTGCTTGTTGCTGATGTTTTTAAAAACATGAAATGTCAGTATTAAAAATATTTGCTTTTAGAGGGGTGGGGGTGGTGGGGAGGGAAATGGGGACCAAGACATGTGAAAGGGTATTAATGAATGGGAATTAATGCACCATCTATCTGGCAAATATCATGTAACCCTTCTATTAATTACAATAAAATATATGAAAAAATATTCATTTTTGAGCCAGGTTTGAGAGCTCATCTTTATAATTTTAGCTTCTTGGAAAGTGGAGATCAGGGGGTTGAGCAATTCAAGGTCATTCCAGTCAGAAGTACTCCCAACTCCATATCAGCCAGGGGCCCTGATGGCAAGCACCCGTCACCTCAGCTTCGAGGACACTCTGGCTGGGCACACATGGCTTTTGCCTTCATCCTCAGTGACACATGGGAGCACAGCTAGCAGGAATGTAGCCCAAACCTGTCCACCCCAGGCTAGTCCCAGCCTCAAAAATAACCAACATTGAAAGGGCTTGGAATAATATCTCAGTGGTAAAGAACCAGCCACCAAGCATGTGGCCCAGAGGTGAATTCAACACCTCCAAAATGAATGCACACACACCTTACACAAAACAATACTAGTAGCCTGCTTTTCAGTGCATTAGCTTGGGGAACGATTGTGCCTGAGGTTATTTTCTAATTGATCAGTAAAGCTTCTCCTTATCACAGTTCTATCTAGTTGATTCTTTTTGAGCTTTCTTTCAGAACTGCAAATCAGTCATTTCAGGACCAGACTAGAGGTACAGCAAAGATTATCCTGAGGCATGTAATTTGTTTTAATTTCAGTGAATCCTCAAGAAAAATTTCTGAGACACCTTCAGTACATTTTGACAACCCCTATTATTCTCAATGCCACAAATCATCAGGAAAATTCTAATATTAATATAGTGTGGAGTTATGAAATATTTGCCCAGAGAATAGTTCATATTAAAATTAATATTTAAAATGGCTTGTTTTCTACCAAATGGATTTCATTAATTTCGTACTAACATACAAACATACAGGCCTTTTTCCTGTCTTAATTGTTTAGTAACTAGCATTTCTTCTAATCAAGTTAATCTTAATCCCTTTAAAGCACAACTTACAGTAATTCCACAACAATGCAGCTAACTAGTATGTGAGTTTTAGAAAAGATGGAAATAATGGCTCTGTGAGGGTTTTTTAAATCATTTTTCATGTATTTTAAAGCCTGCAGGATTCCAAAATTTTTATGACCTTAAAATTATCTCACTTTTTAAACATATAATATTAAACTTGAAATTGTCTGTGAAAGAAGAAAAATATGTAGGAGGCTGCAAAACATAATAGTATCCCAGAATCAGAGAAAATGTGGACTGTCTGAGCTTAACAGAAAGGCCATAGCAGTGCTAAGTCTTTTCCTCTTACCTACAGAGACCATGCAGTGAATTTTAAGAGTGCAATCTGATGAAAGAGGAAAAGGAAAGATGCTTAGAGAATATAAACTACTCAGAGCATCAGAGTTTCATGGGAAAAGGTTCTGTGTTTTAAAATCATATTAATAACACATATGTTCTTTCTAGGTAACACAACATGCATAAAGCTTACTGAGTGTTGTACATCTAATAATCCATATGCATAACAATAGGCATTGTTCTTTTACATGCCTCTACAAAGTGCCGCTCGGGTTCATCTTTCTCTGTAAGCTTTTTACTACCCCACACTGAGGAAAGCTGCAGGAAAAACTAATAAAATAGCATATAGGATAGTTGTGATGGACAGCAGTACCTTCCCACAGAACTGGATGTCTGGTCGACCTCGGTGAAATAGATATTGTTACTTCAGGCCAAGGTGTTAAGTAATTTTGCTCTGTGTGTTCTGAGTACTGGGGAATCAAGTCTCAGTCCCTGATGGCATTGTAAGTTAAGGTGTAACCGATAAATCCAACAAAATCCAGCCGAAAGAATAGGCATTGTTGATCACACATTGCCTGCCAAACAGCCAACAGGCTTGATCCGTGTTCTGTTATTTAGTCTGTTGAGTTTTGTGGATGAGTGTTTCAAGTGAAGTTTCCAGTGTTGTTTCTCAGTCTTGAGAAACATGGATGGTACCATCAGTCTCTTCCTCACTCAGTAGTCAAGGGCACTTCTTAGAGACACCATTCTGGTTTCTTTGGCAACAGAACAGCATCAAAACAGGGAAGCAACCAGCAGGACAGGAAGAGCTCTTTCAAGTTCACATCTAAAAACACCACTCCCAGTCATACATCTGGAAAACAGGCCAAGGAAGACACATTTGAAAGATACTCTGCCTCAATGGGAATTTTGAAAATTATGTAAAGGAATAGGACATTTCCCTTTTGTGGGAGGACAAATTAATACATCATACTAAATCCACTAGGACAACAATGTTCATTGCAGCACTATTCACCATAGCAAAGATATGGAACCAACCTAGATGTCCCTCAGTCGATGAGTGGATCAACAAGTTGTGATATTTGTACACAATGCAATTCTAGGCTGCTGTCAGAAAGAATGGCATCGCCCCATTTGTTAGGAAATGGAAAGACTTAGAAAAAATCCTATTAAGTGAAGTAAGCCAGACTCAAGGGAACTTAGGCTCAATGGTTTCCCTCATTCATCATAATCAGTAGAAACCTTGGGCTCTACTAGCAGAGATCTGCAATAGAGCAAAATCTTGATACATAAGGCCATATAATGTGAAGCTAATTGAAAGGACCTCCAGGATATTGAAACAAAAGCCGTATAATGAATGATTGTTGTCCTTAAAGTACTATGTTGTCTCTCATCTCCTTTGCTGTCCCTTGGTTATCTCATATTGTTATAGTATCTCACTTTGTTATCTGATATATTGAATTTATTTGTATTTGGATATTTGAAATTTGATAGGGAAGGGGGGAAAACCAAGACGGGTGGGGGGTGTGGGGAGGGGGAGGGAAATGGGTATCAAGACATGTGAAAGGGTATCAATGTATGTGAATTAATGCACCTTCTATCTTGCAAATATCCCTTTTACTAATTACAATAAAAAATAAATAAATAAAAGAAAAAGCATGTGCACTGTTTTGCCTGCAGGCATAGAAATTACATTATTCACAAAATATTTTCTACATAGTAGGTAGGGTAGCTACACTGGACATGAAAGGGCAGGGACAATTAATATGGATGAAACAGTCCTGTTTCATTAACTTTCTACCTTATTGTTCATTTATTTCTTCAATTTTGGGTTTGTCTGAGAGATGAGAGACTCTCTTCTCTCTTTGATTATATCAGAATAAAAATAGATATTGGTCTGGAGGTGTGGCTCAAATACTATAGCACCAGACGTGCAAGCAAGCTGAGCAAATACGAAGCCATAAGTTCAAACCAAGTATTTTCTAAAATCAACATCATCATCAATAAAAATAATAAATAGCATAAGCTGGGGACAAGGCAGAAAAGTTCATGAAATGTTAATTTCTAATTAATCAGCAAAAAGAAAAAATTCAGAATTGGAGATGTGGCTCAAGTGGTAGAGCATGAAATAGTTGAAATAGCCAAGTGAGAGCTCAAGGTCCTGAGTTCATGTCCCAGTGGTGCTTCTCTTAATCAAATATGAATGCACACATACGCACAGGACTGCCAAATACACAGCTCACTCCCTCCAGCAGCTCCTGAAACCTGTTATTAGGTTGCAGGTTTGAAGTCTATAGCAACTCCACATCTCTTAGGCACCTTATTTCAAAGAGGATTGAACAGAGGGACCAGGAAAAGACTTAATTAACTAGGGCAGTATTTCTCGAGATATTTGTTGTTGACATTGCAAAAGGGACAACATATTATATTTGATTTCCCATTTTCAAAGCAGAAGGAAAGGCAATCCACAACATAGGAAACATTTCACTTTCCTTCCTATTTTAATCAATCTTGAAAGAAAGACTGGGGTGGGAACACTTAAAGCATAACTCTGCGGTTATTGAAAACCCCAAGAATGATGAACTTCATGCATATGATGTTGAAATAACACACAATGAATTGTAGGCACTCTGAACGGCAGTGAAATTTACAACTCCTTTCCTCTGTTCCAAAATAAAATAAGCATTTCTATCTTCCCAGCAAGTGGTCTCCAAAATAAATGCTGTTCTTACACCCATGAGCAAAGAAATAACTTGGGGCAAGAAAGCACAGTGTGTTTTTATTTACAAATTATATACATCACATCACTTTACTAACATGCTGCCAAATATAAAAATTGAAAAATAAACTGTATGAGATATAAAATGCATAGCATATTAGGCATCTCAGTATTTTTCCCCACATTACCTGACATACTGTTCCACATAACTCAAATACTGACTATGATGATGTCTCGTGCATAACTATAAATTTCTACCTCCCTAAATATCCCTTCCACACAGCTCAAAACAAAAAACTTGAAGACAACTCTTATTGCTGGCATGCCTCTTTTAGAGAGCCTAAAAGGACAGAAATAAGTTGAGACCATAAATGATTCTCTCAATTTGGGTAGGTACGATACTAACTGAGTGCTTTCCTGGTGTGAGGCATTGTAATGTCTTGTGTTTAATTTTCCCCAAAACTGCATGTGGTAGATCATCTTCCCAGTTAACAGCTAAAGAAACTGAGGACTAATGTACCTTCGAATTGGCTAGTTAGAAAACAGTAGCAAACTGTGTAAGAATCCTTTCTTGACTGAATTTATTCTGGGTCCATGGCCCGCCAGAGAGAAGCTTTGGATTCCCAAGGGGATCCTTAGCAACAGGGGAAGGAGGGGGAAATTTGGGTTGTCTGGAGGCACAGGGAGATGTCAGGGTTCCTCTCATCTTTTGGTAGAAGCGAGGGATGCTAATATTCTGACGTGGACAGGACAGTCCAAGAACATACCCACAGTGCTGTGGAGGGAGAATCAAGAGGTATCAGAGATGAATGACGAGCCAGATATGTTCATCACAGTGCAATTTGTAATAGCTGAGTAGTCCAAGACTCAATAAATTACAGTGTATCTATTTATCAGAGCTCTGTGGCTACTAGCATGACACTTTTTCAAAAGAATAACCACATGAAAAAAATTCACACTTCCTATTTACATGTGCAAAAGCAATATTCGCCAAAACATTCATATTCACAAGTCCTAAAAGTAATCTGGTTAGCAGGGTGGTTGTGTTAGAAAAGTATTTATATGTTTATGTATGCACATGGGAAATACTTTGAAAGACATCAGCCAAAGTATTAATTACTATTTGTTGCTGAAGTATAGTAGAGAGTCCATATAAAATATTTTATGACAGAATCATTATAAATAGCCACACATACCACTGTAAGAAGGAAACACTCATAAGTAATATAATCTATTATCTCAAAGTCCTTATGAATTCCGTAAGCCAAAGATTTGATACCCATCTTTTCAGAATGTGTCACTGGCAGCATTTTATTTCATTTTATTTTCTGACATCAAGTTCTTCAATAATAGAAAAGAAAAGCACCAGGTGTTTCTCACCAGGTGCCTTTGCAATGGCAGCAGAGTTCACTGGTATATTTTTTTCAGAGCCAAAATAACACCTACTATTCACATGCCCTATCTTTAAAGCCTTCATTGTTTCACTATGATTCAAAAGTGAAGTTACTCACTCCCGCCCACACAGCAAGAACAATACGATCACGACACTGAACTGAATAAATACTTGAAACTTCATAAATAGTAGGTATCTCATCTCAGAATGTCTTATGAGTAGAAATCATTATGATGCTGTCTGCCATATAATTTATCATCATCATCGTTTGGGTTTTTGTTCTGGTACTGGCGATGGAACTCCATCACCTGAGCCATACCACCAGTCCAACATTTTGCTGGTTAATTGGAAATGAAGAATTTTCTGTTTGGACTAGCTTCAAACTGATCCTCCAGGTCTCAGCATAGTGAGCAGATAGGATTTCATATGACAGTCACTGGTGTCTTGCTCAGAAGTCTTACTTTATTAGAACACAGTCTAACAAATTACCCTTTATTTTACTGACCAGTACCTCATACTGACCTGGAAAAAAATACAACTAAAATGGTAGAAAACCTTCAAAAATACCATGAGATTTATATCGGCCAAAAAAACCTGCTAAGAAAAAGTTTATTCCCCAATACAGATGAAAAATTTGACCTACAGTAGCAAGAAAAACAACAAAAAAGAAAGAGCTGGACAAACACAAAATGGAGAAAGAAGATAAGAATTGTGATTTCTTTCAAAATTGTAATGATTAAATAAAATAAAATTTGCGTATTTTCATCTTCAAGGAATCCAAATGGTTTACATTATATCTAGCATACAGACTATTACTAAATAATAACAGTTAACAATATCACAAAGTATAAAGGTTTTCAGAAACATAAAAATGTTAGAAGGTATTTCAGATACTTCTTTGATTCAAATTAGAGAAGATATATCTAATTATGACATGATATCAAAAGGAATGCTGTATAAACTATGTAAGCAAAGATATTTGCCAGTAATATTAAAAGTAATTCCTGAATGTTTCTCAAGTATGTGAAATACAGAGAAAATCAATGCCTAGCATGACAGTGCCACTTGTCAAAACAGTCTGTTAATTATCTTTATCATGCTCATGGCAAAAATAGGATACTGTTGGATAAAGAACATCTTCACATAATTTAAATCCATGCTATATTTTATTAATTTAGATCCTCCGTTTACCCCAAGAGGGGGTGGAGATGATTGGCTACATCTTCTGTTGCAAATATACACAAAGCCTTATTTGCAATGGAACAAAAACACAAATTTAGAATTGGATTGACGAATGTCCAATACCCAACTCTACTACTTCAGTGCCTGTCTTTGCACAAATTATATCATACTACTGACCTACCGTGTCTCCATACATTAAAAATAAACAGTGCCAATAATCAGATCCCTCATAGGGTCCAGTAAGAAAAACAATGAGATGTTATTTGTGAAGTTCTGGCAACACAGTAGGGATTTGATTGCTGTGAATTTTTTTTATCTCCTTCCCATTGTTACCTTTCTTTCCTTGCTTTCATACCTAGATCTTCACAAGGCAAGTTGATCTGGAGGGAAAACAGAAAGAAGGAAGAAATAAAGGGGGGGGGAGAAAGGAAGGAGAAATAGAGGGAAGGAATGGAGGGAGGGAGGGAAGAAGACAAAGAGGAATTCACCTTACCAGAGGCTTACACCTGTAATCCTAGCTACTCAGGAGATTGAGATCTGAAGATGGAGGTTGGAAGCTAGCATGGGACAGGAAAGTCTGTGAGACTCTTTAACCACCAAAATTCAGACGTGGAGCTGTGGCTCAAGGGGTAGAACTACAAGGAACAGAGCTAGGTCCCTAAGTTTAAATCCTAGTGCCAGCACCAAAACAAAGAAACTCACCTTAAATTCAAAGAATGTTCTAGGGAAAAGGAACTGTCAACAGCAACAGGCTCAAATCCCCTGATTATACAGATTGTGAACCTGAGACCACATCAGGATCATGCTATAGAAACATGCATGCGCAGGGACCATTTCCTCTTATCCTCCAGAAATGACTAAAACTAGAGGCCATTGGGAAAATAAAACCTTCAACTTCCAGGGCTCAAAGGGCTGATTGTTCCATGGCCACAAAGTTCCCTTTTACCCAGTTTATACAAGATGTGGAAGGTGGTAAACTAGGAGTTAAAAAATATAAGCAACATTTCTTTTCTGGACTGTCCTATGTCCTTGTGAGAATTGCTTGTTCATGCAATTCTCAGAGAACACCCCTTGGGCACAGCACAAGGGCTCCACCTTCAACCTCAGAATGAAGAGGAACTTTTCAAAAATGCTATCTGAATCTTTAAAAAGCAGATCAGAAATGCAGTCTCTTCTTATGAAACGTGAACCATACAACATTTCACTTTGCAAGATTTCATCCCAAGAATTTTATTCTCCACTGGTGAAATCACACAGGTAAAATTTTAAAATAGGGTTTTAAAAAAAACTATTGCATTTCCTTTTAAGTTCTTCACCATTCATGCTGCTGTGTCATTTTCTTTATAGTTGCAACAGAAGCTGATGAGCTCTTGCATTCTAATTCTCCTAGAGCTTCACTCCAGTGGACTTAGGGTTTTGCAACAAAGAAAAAGGTTAATCTTTGCTCAGTAGATCTATTCATAAATTATTCTTTATATTCCAATAAATACTTGGCAGTTTGGGGAAGAGAAACTTCAATCATGACAAAAGAAAACAAAATTCAGTGCTATTCAGAGCCATTACTTAGACTCTGAAGATTAGTTTTTACCAATCACATTGGTGAGTGATATAGTTTATATTAAAAACCACATAAAATATTCTCTTAATTCACAGAGTAAAACTCCCAAATATAGGTTAACTCCTAAAGAAGGTGATATCGTGACATCACAGAATGGAAGGCCATCTTTCTTCTATCATATATTTATAGATGTTGGTATGTGCACCCTGTTTTTTCTTTCTGGCTCTACCACATTCTCAGATGTCTAAGTCTTGATAAAAAGTAGTCACAGATACTCAAAGGAAAGGGACTATCTAGCTAAGGAAAGCTAGAAAAAATTATATCCAGAGCTCTTACCTTTCCTTTATTGTGATTACAAACCTGAACTCAGAAATGTGAGTTTGGTGAGTCCCAAAAATGTTGGAAAGGGTTGATTACCCCCATCGGAGCAAGGATTAAAACCAAGTCCTATTTTCGTTGTATTTTTTTATTCAGCACCCAAACTTTTCAATGTGTCTTGCTCATTTATAATCTCCTATATTTGAAATTTAAAGAGCAGTTGTTAAAAGCTTAGTTCCATGGTAGGTGTTCTTAAAATGTATTCTATCCTCTATAATGATGTGGTGGCTTAGTTATTCTATTATGGCGTGTTTATCATTGAGAAAACAGAGTGTAAAGAAATTAAATAAGCCCAGAGTTGAGTCAGTGGACCAGAAAACCTGAACTCTCAATCCCTCTGCTGTATACCACAACCCTCCCTATAATCCATATGCAAATGAGTACCCAATTCAATTCAACAAATGTTTCAGAGCAATTTATATTTAGCAAGACATTGTACTTTATGAGAATGAAGCATAGAAATATTAGAGGACTTGCCTGAAATCTCAGAACACTTTCGCAAATGTCCATACTAGAACTCAAGTACTAAACATTGGGCCTGAAGAGCAAGCAACAAGACAAGTTGAAAGAGAACAAGCTCTGGAAATGAGACACATTGGTCCTCAGAATCCAGGCCCATCACATCCAATGTATGACATAGGTCTAAAGTGAACCTTACTTATTTTACATCCCCACCAATTAACTAAATTAAATATTAGGTACTGCTCTGCAATTTTATAGAACTTTTTACTTTGTTTAACACATTCTAGTCTTCTTCGCTGCAAATGAAGTAGATACTCCTCTTAAAAACAATGTGAACACAGTAGTGGTTCTTGCCTGTAAAACAAGGTTTTGAAAGGTGAGACGGGAGGATCATGAATTCAAGGGTCACCCTGGAATACATTTTGAAATCCTCTCTAAAAACCACAAAGGAAAGAAAAAGAAAATATGGTTTCAGAAATATAAAAGCCACATATAGTTTTTCAGATAAAATAAAGGACACTCAACTAAATTGGAATTTCAGAACCAATTTTTCAGTTCAAGGATGTCTTAAATATTGCATGTTTATCTAAAATTAAAATTTTACTGGGCAGTTCATATATGTTTGCTAAATATGGCAACCTAAAAATGGCTGTGCTTAAAATAACTAAGAATTTCTTGGAATATCATTCAAAACAGAACAAAAATTTCTTCCTCCTAGAAATTAAAATATCTTAAGATGTCAATAACAAAAAAAAACCCATAAGGAAAAGAAAGGAAGGACTGTGAAACTAATTTCCCTTGGGATACATAGCCACTGTAATTATCAGAAGCATTTGGAAATGACCCATATATTGCTTAGAAATTTTGATAAATAATACTTCTAATCTTTTGCCCATTCTCCTCAAGATTTAATTTTTGGAATCCTATTTATTCAAAAGATGTTACACATTGTCATTTTATTGGTTTATTTCCACCTGTGAACTTTGATCCATAATGGAGACTTTTGTTTTGTATGGTCTGCTCTCCTCCCTTGGCCTACAAAGGAGACCCTTTGGACTGGACATGGAGATCAGAACAGATGCTCCAGTGCACAATATCCAGACTCGGAGCACAGATTTATTTCCTCCAAATCAGTTTTGTTCAGTGAAGTTTCCCCAGACTCTCAACCACTGCCAAGGTTAATGTAGGCCCTGACTCTGCCTGCTGATTCATATTAATTAAGACAATCAATGATCTTGTTCCATACAGTGTCTGTTTTCAATATAACCTATTTGATGAGGCTGTATTAATTTAGGAGAAATATGCACTGGCATTCTGGCCTGCACTTTTCCTAATTATCTCACAGCTCTCATTCCGCAGTGAAATTAGCCTGTGGTTATCACGGTTAATGGAAGCCCATAGCTCTTAGCTAAGTGATCTCCTCCAGGGGAAAGTCATCGTTTCTTGCTCCTGGCTACATAAACATGATTGTGCTATCTAAGCAATCCCCTGTGGCTGTGCATGTGAATGTTTTAACAAAATATTCTGCTTTAGAGCTACAGGGTGGCACCTCATTTCTATAAGTAGGAGGTTAACAAGATTGGAATGGGAGGACTGTGAAAGAAAAAGTTACCCAATAACAGAAGTGAGATAAGGAGAAGCAGTTTTCAAGGGTGTGCAGGAAATAGGAAGCCTGACCTGGTAGTTATGTGTTCAGGTTCAAAAGAAATCCTTTATATGTTCCCTTATGCTTCTCTTGAGTTCTACATCACCTATCTCGCACTGCCCATTTTTCTTTTAAGAACTCAGTAGAATCTTGGTCCAAATGAGGACTTACTCTTCTGTGTGCCTATCCACTCTTTTCAATCATTCACTTACTAAGTGCCTAAATCCCTCCCTAGAATGAAACCAGTCACTTCCTGCATGAAACATGAATCCATGAGGCAGGCAGCTCCACAAGTTAATTTAAGTCAATCATTACAAATTGTAAATACACTAAGAATTTTTAATGGATTGATTTGATACAAAATGATCTGGCAAAACAATTTTTGAAAGAGGGACAACATCTGGGCTGAAACTGTTGTGATTACAAACATTCAGTTATCGGAAGAACCAAGAAAAGAAAATGAGCCCGTGAAGGAATAGTACTCATGAAATCCTGAAGCAGGACCCTTTCTTATTCTAGAAACCAAGCCAAGGCTAGAGTATGAGGAGTCATGCAGAGAATACAAGAGAGACTGATTATAAGCTTCCACCAAAGGGGCCTTTTGCCTTCCCATGTTCCTTCTACCAGTGGACCCTGAAAAGGGGTTGACAGCACATCATTCCCCTGGCCTACTGGACAAATATGTAACTTAAAAGGAAGTAATGACACAGGGCTCATCTTGTATTACTGTCTATGCCAGTGAGGATGCCTGGATCAAATAGAAAGGTTAGAAAGTTGAGCCAACTGTACTTGCATTTATTTAAATGGACTATGAATTCCAGTTTTATCTGTGAAAACAGGAAGCCAGTCCATTTCTGAAAGACTTGTTATTTACAGTAGGCAGTGTTTGGTAAGCTATTTTCACCAACAAGACACTGCTCATATATTTCCACTTCTTTAAGGCTTACAAACATTCAGAGTAGATTTATTTGTTTTCATTCTAAAGATAAGACTCAGGAACAGATATAGCAATGAACTAAAATTGGGAGTATTAGTGTTTGAACCCAAGGCAATCAAGTCCAGAATACATATCCTTAATCATGATTACTAGCAGCCAAAATTCATCTTGGGAAGCTAATCAAACCATTAAGGTGCATCAGTATTTAATGCACTGAGATGTCAGCAAGATATTTGACATGTCAAAGAGTATACTTGCCCTGAATATGCATTACTTAGAAGATATGAAATATATCTTTAATGAATTTCCATATCTCTGCTTTCTTAGTTATAAGAAAAGATTATCTAGTCACACTTCAAATGGTTCCACTGTTGCTATAGAAACTGCTTTCCTTTAAGTTTTTGAGGTGACTGTCAGCTTGTAAAACACTCAGTGCTAGCAGCAACACAGCACTAATGGATGCCTTTAGGAAATTCTAATTTCCCCCAATGTTCTCCATCCTCTTACTTTTTTTCCCCAAATCAACTTACATACGGAACCTAATGAGAATCAGTGTACTTGCTAGGCAAACATAGTTGTAAATCAAACTGTGGGTCTCAGGCCAGGGCATAACCCTGGGAAGACCTCCCAAGATCCTTCTGTAAATGACCTATTTCCCCTGAAGTTTCTGGGTCTCTGACAAAGGCAATGAAGGAGAAAGAAATAGGAGAAAGAAGAGGAGAAGGAGGAAGGGAGGGAGGAAGAAGAAAAGGAAAAGGAGAGGCTTCAGCGTGGAGGAGAAGGAGGAGGAGGAGGAAGAGGAAATGAAGAAAAAGAAGAAGAAATTTACCCACCTTTATTCAGCAGTGTTAAGAGCCTATTCGCTACCTTCTCTTTCTTCTGTCTTCAATCCTCCACTTCCAGCACACAGGGGGACTTAACCTCTCTCCTCACATTTCTATTCCAGATCCAGAACACTATTTCTTCCCCCCCCCTTTTTGCTTTTCCTGCCACCTCATTTTTAATATAAGCATCGATGATTTTAATTCCTAGTGTATCCTACACATGCCCAATCTCTTACTTTTCTATTCTTATTATTGTTTCTGATTTTTATTTACCATACTTAAATGTATAGTTTGTCTTTGAAGTATTGTTATTGTAACCATGGTCTTTTCTCTTCTGAGTGGTAGTGAGGAAATGGAGATTTGTGTGTGGCATATAATCAACGGGCTTGATTTTGTAAGGGTAGTATTTTGTGTTCTCATATAAGATCTGAGATTAGAGAAGACATAGAAAGGGAAAGGGGAGTTAAGAAAGAGGTTGATACATAAAGTGGCAACTCGTTTTTTGTACAACTACTTAAAGATAGTTTTTTAAAAAACACAAAAATTAACTAGATCTAAAATACTTGGGCATAAGAAATTATACAGGTCTCTAGGCATTCACATATAGTGAAACCAAAGGAGGAGACAGGAGAAGAACAGAAAGGCACACTGCCTATGTGCATCTGATCATCCAAAATAATATATATCCACATGAACTCCAGGAAATGAAAATGAGGGTTTTTTTTTCTTTTTAGTTTCTCTTGTCTTTCCATTTTGTTCTGTCTGGTTATCTGTCTGTGGGAGTTTAAAGGGAGGCACAGAAATGGAGAGACAAAGGATAAACAAATGCAGCAGTGGGGCTCACTGGACACTATGCTGAAAATTGTTGAATACAAGTTGTGTACAACTTGTGAGTGGGGGAATGGGAGGGAAAGCCTGAGAGAGAACAAGGGAAGAGGTGACATTACCCAAAAAAGAAGTGTACTTTTTACCGAACTGTAGCCCGTCTGTACATCCCCTTCACTATAATTTTTAAAATTACAATTACTTTTAAAAGGGAGTTGACATGATATGAACATTCAGAATGTCACAGCAGAACCCATTGCTTTGTACATTAATGTGTATCAATAAGAAAATGCCAAAAGGGTAAGCTCATGATAACTAAATGAAACTATTCTTTCTGGAGAAAGAAGCTAATAGGAGAAAAGTGAACTTAAACATTATATGCAGGAGGAAATAAAAAGGTATTTTCAAACTTATGGTAAGAAATAATACTTTGAAACTTTTTTTCACTGCTAACAGAATTCTGAAAGGCCATGGGGAAATTAAAACATCATCCACATTTTGCTGGGGGGGGGAATCTTTTATCCAGACAGAATACTGCAAATGCAAAAATTTTAATTGCATTGTCATCATATCTAACCGAGGAAGGTGTTCCTTTCTAATTTTTCTTGTCTAAAGCATCCTCTCAGAACATTTTTGAGGAGAAAAAACTGCATATTTGTTTATTTGAAATTGGATAGGAAAGGGGGGAAAACAAGATGAGAGTGGGGGTGGGGGAGGAAAATGGGGACCAAGACATGAGAAAGGGTATCAATGTATGTGAAGTAATGCACCTCCCATCTGGCGAATGTAATGTAACCCTTCTATTAATTACATTAACAATTATATGCAAAAAAAGATGTCTAGGAGAAATCCTTTGACAACCTGAGTTAATATAATGGAATGCTATTGGAAAGTGAATATATAGATGTAGTTTTACATATATATATATACATATACACACACACAGCTGTGACATTGCCATTCATAAGCAAATGATAATTTAGCTTTGTCTTCAAGTGAGATTGAATATAAACTGACTTTCAAGTTCAAAAAGCCATCGTTAATCCTCATGCATGATAGACACTAAGTTTAAGTGTTTGGCACAGTAGGTAAATATTCTATCCAATGCCTTTCAGAGCTCTCAAATCTTAATTCATAGCTCTCAAATATTAAGCAAATTTGTGTTCATTTGTAGGAGGTTTCTTTATTGTCAGAGTTGATATATTAGTGAAGGGACCTGTGGGGCTGGATTAGTGCACATCTAAGAAATGTATGCCACGCCATCTGAATTCTGGCCCCAGCCTCTTTCTGAAGAACATGCTGTTTCTCCCAAGGAAAAGTAGGTTCTCTTTTTATAATTTAGCCTTTACCAGGTGTGCTGATGGTGCCAAACCATTCACCTGGGCTTCCTTTCCTGTAGATCTGAGCATAGCATTTCCTTGGCTGCCTCTTTGAGCTATGCAAGCACATTTGTAAACCAAAGACTTGCTCTGAGTGAGATCTAGAAGTGAAGCCATGTCCCTTTTGAAAAGTTACTTGGGCTTTCCATTTACACAATTCCCATCCCAGGGAGGGAATGGAACTTTCTGCCATGCACAGGAATGTTCCTTAGTTGACTTCTGTAAGTTGGAGAAAAGGGTATTTTTAAAAATTTCCTCTCTTATTCCTATAATAGACTGCTTTTTGTTGTTGTTGCTTTGACTCATCCTAGTAGTGAGAAGACAACAATTAGCACTTATGTCCAAAAGGAGCTCCATCATCTTGATTCCCCACTGTCAACTGCACCCCTACCTGGGGCTCCTGTGTGGAAATTAAAATTGTCCTCCAAAGATCAAGAGGAGTCCCTGGGCCTCTTTATCAATCATCTGAATCACAGCACTGTTCTCCCCCCACCCTCCAGATAATTGTGAGCAGTCACACTTCCAGGGTTCCTCGTCTCTTCCTTATAATACAAAATTTGGTCTCTCCCTAGGCATTCTCTCTTTCTGACTTTCCTAACCATTTCTTCCTCCTTTCAGCTACTTCTATCCTGTTGGAGCCACAAAAATGGGTGCCCCTTTTATCTTTCCTGCTTTTCTTACATTATGCCCTTTAAAAAGCATAGCTATCTGTCAAGTGGGCTCATTCCTATATACCTTGCTATCCTTTGATGTTTTATATATAAACTGAGGGAAGTTTCCCTGGTGAATGTCATGTCACCCATCCTCAAATCACTGGAAATCCAGGACCTGCCTTTTCACTGTGGTTGGTAAATATTTTCTGAAAATACTCAGGGGTCTTTGTCTGCCTTTAACTTTTCTTATATTTTTTTAAACTCTTCTGTTTAGGCACCGTTTTCATTAGAATCCTTCCGAGATGCATTTCTTGCAGCAGGATAATGTAGCCATTCCCTATTGGACAGATACCAACATGATTCCACTTGGTAGACCACTCTGTATGAGAAGTTTCAAAGCCAAGCAGGTGGAAATTATTCATTTTGCCTTCTCCCCTTGATTATTTCCCTTGTCCTTTAATGCCCTGACCCTTTTGCATTGTAGTCAGTATTCTAAAGAATAGAATAAATTCTACTGCTTGAGATCTTTGTGTCTTCTCAAATCAATGTAAATTGGACCCTAGGGAAGACTTTAAGGGAAAATAATCTGCCCCAAAATGAATTAAAATTAGTTTAATATTAAGTTAAAATTTCAACCACGTTAGAATACCATTGTGATTGTCAGTCGCATCTTTTTAATACTAGCCTGGCCCCTAGTGACTTTGTAGACTTATCTTTTAGATGCTTTCTACAAAGTCCACTGAGAATTCTTTCTTTCCCCCTTTACTGCTCTAACTTGATGTGGCATTGTACATCTCAAACACGTGGCTATTGAGGAGATATGAAAGGGGCTAAGCATTACCTGGGTTAGATCTGAGCTATGCAGATAACACACAGGGTTCCCAGTGAATGAGCTGCATTTTTTAAATTTACTAATATGACTTAAAATGTAATAAAACAGTAAAGAATTAACTAGAAAATACACAATTTGTATAAGTTAAGCATTTTTAAAGAAATTTCAGTTTTACAAAGTAAGGGTAGTAGTATTACTTTAACTGTCAGATTCCCTTGGGGATATATTTTTTTCAAGGCATGCTCTCTGAAAAAGCATTTTTGATATCACAGAATATGCTACAGATGTAAAGATGCAAAGCACTGTCCTTTAGAAGCTTATAATCTAATAATGGAAGAAAACCTGTACTCTGATAACTAAATATTAGGTAGCAAAGGTTTCAATGAGATCCTATAGCATAGCAGGCTAGCCCCCACAAAGTATTAGTGAGATCCTATTTCAAAGAACAAACAGACATGGAGGTACACACCTATAATCCAAGGTATAAGGAAGCAGAAGTAGGAAGATTAAGGTGAAGGGCAGAAAAAGATTTATTCCATGGCAGCCACAAGAAGACAACTGGAACTTCAGTTAGGCTTCAGCTGTGCTTCGTGATCTTGGTCTCAAATGCTGAGCTTGGGCTAAATAGAGAGAATTGGGGGACAGACTGTGAAAAGAGTTCCATAATTCAATCGATGTACTCACAGCTGGCATCGGGAGAGCCCAGAGCCTACTGTGTCAGTGTTGGTGAGGTAGGGCCTTGGTGACACTGTTCTCCTGTATGTGCCTTCAGAGTGATTCCTGGAGAGAAGAAAGGAACTCAGGGCAAAGGACACAGACGCAACAGGGAAAGGTCTGGGATGCTCAGCCTTCATCTTGCTCCCAGTTAATTAATGGGCACATCCAAAGCAGCTTTTATGGTAATAGAAATACACCATATAATGATAGAAATTCAGGATGAGAAATATCTTTGTCTTGACTCTCTGATTTCTCCACTTCCTGAAAAGACTAGTCAACAGTCTGTTTAGATTTAAAGTTAATGTTCTGGGTCAGGCATTTGGCCTAGTGGTAGAATGCTTTCCTAGCATGAACCAAGACCCAAGTTCGATTCCTTGGTACCACATACACAGAAAAAGCCAGAAGTGGTGCTGTGGCTCAAGTGGCAGAGTGCTAGCTTTGAGGGAAAAGCCTAAGGACAGTGCTCAGGCCCTGGGATCACTCCCCAGGACTGGCCAAACATACATACATACATACATACATACATACATACATACATACATACATACATACATAAAAGTAATGTTCTGTGGTGGGATGTTCAGGATAGGTATTGTTCGTAGTATAACTCCAGTGATTTTCTTATTTTTTCTTTCCTGAAAGGCATTCAGCTAAGGTTAATAGAGGTGCCACTTCCAACTGTATCCCCCTGAGCAACATAGAAGGATTATTTAAGAGGGCACAGGGCACAGGACACACCCCAGTATTAGTGATCTAGCAACTAAAATTAATTTTAGAAGCTATACAGAGAGCAGTAATCATCGACTCTGAGTTTTCCATTTAAATTACATTTTCCTCTTATTGGAAGAGGTGTAAAAGACATGAGTAAGAAGAGAGATCTTGTTTTCATTTGCAAACCTAGAAGTACCTATTCCCTTTGAGCTTAAAAATAAATTTTGTCCTTTTTTGCTTGTTTCTTTTTCTCTGCATCTGAATAATAGCAGTAATAATATAAAAATAAAGCATCCATCCCTGATCCTTTCAAGCTTCATTGCCTTTAAAATTATGCCTAAGGGTCTTCACTTGGAAGTGTCCAATGTAGAAAAACAGATGTCTCCATATTTGCAAAAAGCTATCTCTCTTTTTTAATAATCAAAAAATATTCAGCATGAATGAAATGATGAAGATGTTTCTGATTCTTTACATTTTAGCACTTATGACCCTAACAGGATTTTTTTTCAACTTGCTCAAAGTTTAAAACAGATGATGGAGTTCAAAATTAAAGTAAGCTGTCTCTACTGCATTTGAAATAATTTTCAAGCTAACAAATCCTTGTGCCAGGCACACGGAGAAGCGTTCCAAGGTCCAAGGTTATGCCTTTATTCTCTTACATCTGTTGAGCAGTTTATCTCCATTAAATCCTTTGAATTGTGATTCAAAAGCAATCACATTCTTTTGACTCTTAATTGGTTCTTTGGCTTAGCATTTTATGCATAATTTTACCTTTAAGGTTCTTTAAATTGGCTCAATGCTATATTTACATATTATGTGGCTAAAGACTAATAAGACTAGCATATTGCAGAAGAGAAAATTTTCACTTCTATAATTTGTTAATCATGACCACAGTACCTGTGTAAAGATAACTCTCAACAGACTAGAAATCCTCAAACATATGAATCTAGATAACAACCTCGTAATTTTGAGAGAGGTATAGACCAGAGAGGCCTAGAGAGAGAGGTATCTTCAAAGAATGACTAACACATATATAAAGCATTAAAGAGAATATCACATCGAAAAACCTTTGAAAGTGAGTTAAATGTGGAAACAAACCACAAATTTTATAGGATGACTAATTATGCCATGGTATGGTAAAAGAGCAAAAAAATAAGATGTAGTCTTAAAAATACTGTGCCCCAAATGCATAATTTGACTGAAATAAATTGATAAAAGTAAAATTATATTAGGGTTTACAGGAAGCACTGACAAGGTTTAAAAAATGGAATTTGACAATATTTGTGAAAGTTGGGTATGTTTAGATTTTGTTTGATTTCATTTGTTTTCCAATCAAGCAAACAGGGACTGAAAAGGTAAATGCCTGCAAGGCTAAATTGAAATGAAGCAAGACAAGGATGGAAGAAAGAATAGATCTGGTTCACTTCTAAGTTGCATATATAATACAATGGGAAAAGGAAAGTCTTCAGTAAATGGTGCTGGGAAAACTAAATATTCATTCATCTATGTACAGAAGAATGAAATTTACCCCATGTAAAAGAAAAAATATATCACCCCATATGGAAGAAAAAGCAATCAACTTCAGTGGACTAAAGACTTAATCATGAGACTTGAAACAATAAACCTACCAGAAGAAGCCATAGGAAGAAAACTCCTTGACATTGGTCTGGAGAAAGAATCTTTTAATTTGGTCCCAAAAGTATCGAAAATAAAATTGAATGTAGACATGCAACACCTCTTCTGGTCTCACCATGTGTATCCACAATCCTGTATAATTTGTCATGTCCCAGTGCATTTTAGATCTAATATTCACATATCAGGGGGAACATTCTTTCTCTTTTTTTTACAGCAAAATTTCTGAAGCAAGTTTGCATAGTTTTCTTCTTCTTATAATCTAAAATGTTATAAAGCACCTATGTGTTCTCCATAAGACATATCAGATTCACAGTTTAAAAATACGATTAAGCTAGACATCATTGACTGACACCTATAATACTAACTACTCAAGGAGGCTGAGATCTGAGGATCATGGTTCAAAGGTTAGCCTGGGCAGAAGAGTCCCTGTGAGACTCTTCTCTCAATTCACAACAATTAACCACTCAGAAACTGCAAGTGGAATGTGGCTGCTCAGAATGGTAGAGTGCTAGCTTTAAGCACAAGCTCAGTCACAGTGCCCTGGCCCTGAGTTCAAGCCCCACAACCGACAATATATATATAATTAAATAAACAAGCTCACATCACATCAAGAATCATTCTTTTCATTTTTCCTAGGTGACTTCAAACACCATTCACTATGTAGAATAATATAATTTCTTGAAGTTATGTTTTATAATAGTAAATATCACTATATGATAAATACCTTTCCCTTGGAACTCACCGAAAGGAAGAAAACACACTAAATTCGCTTCCATTCTGATTTTCCATGGAATTTCATCTAATTTAATGTCTATAAAATATTTTAAAGAAAATATTTCTAGTAGATAGAATTATTATGGAATGCTCATTGGAAATTACTTTTTTCCTTTACTAACCCATTCCATACACACACACACTTCTCTCTCTCTCTCTCTCTCTCTCTCTCTCTCTCTCTCTCTCTCTCTCTCTCTTTCTCTCTCTCTCTCTCTCTCTCAAATTTACTAATATCCACCAATCCAACACAAATCTGGGGAATAAATGCATTATAAATTTGTTAGAAAATCTGACATTTCAATTAAACACTTATGAATATATATATGTGTGTGTGTATATAATTCCATGTGATGGCTTTAATATACAGCAATTGACATTTGACCCCTAATAGGTCATTTTCATTCATAAAGTTTTTCACATTTATGAACTTTCTGACTCTCAGTTACAGTAGAAACTGAGTATGCATCTTTCTCCTTTCCACCACTTTTCCTCTCTTACACATTCAGGGGTGTTTACAGCATCAATCCATTGCTAGAACTACAGAAGTTGTACTTTTCAAAGAGACTTCAGTGTGGACAAATAGATCATGAATCATCTTAACTGCTATTTAGAACAAAAAATTACATTAAGCTTCCACATGCTTAATTGATGAATATCAATTAGAAAGATCATGTGAAATGAGATTCAAAAGCTACTGGGAAAGTTGTGACAATGGATAGATTCCGTGCTTACTTGGGTTTTATTAATATGACATCACCCAGGAACAAGTGTCCTTGTCTCCCTGAATTTTGTAGCTAGAGAAAAACCTTCAGAAGAGATGTTTTTTTTCTTTCTTTGATTCTTCCTCCCCATAATCCTCGGAGTTCCTTAGGGAGCAATGTCAATTATACCATAATCAATGCAAATGGCATTTTAAAGAGTTAGTACTGCAGACACAGAATGCTAATGCTACTCCGAAGTGTCAGTATGTACTGCGGTCTTTTCCCCAAAGACTGCAGCCCTGTCACAGGTCTGTGTTTCTTCTCATCGCATCTTATGTATGGAGGGCACAGGCCACTGGCTTGCCCCCTGAGTACATCACACAAACTCACCCATTAAAACAACCCATTTCCTAAAAATCAAATGGTTTTGGCAACTCATAAGCAACTGCCAACCTACCAAGCATGGTAATGAGGAATCTGAGGGCTTTCGTGCTTGATGGTTTAGTCTTATTAACTGTGTTGCACAAGTGACTCAGAAACATGGAAATCAGCTAGTTCATGAAAAGTCATGGGAGCTTTGACTTTCAAATTAAGGATATGATGAGCACAAACTCAGAAGAAAAGTGTCTGCTGCATTCCTTCTATTGTCTTTGTGGAATCATAGAGAATGCTTTCATTGTATAAGCATGTAATTTAGAGAGCCTGTTAATAACATGTACTGACAGCTTAAAGATGTAGTAACAAATAAAGCCTGTAAGTAAATATTTACCTTACGTTGAAACAGCATCTACCATGGACAGAGAACTGTGCTAGATGACATTAGAAAAGCGTGATCTAGAAGAAGGTACAGGTAATGTTCACAAGAGATTGTAATGTAGCTGGGAACAGATGGCTGATGTCTGTCATCCTAGCTACTCAGGAGGCTGAGATATGAAGATCACAGTTCAAGGCCAGCCTAGACAGGAAGTTCATGGAAACACTTACCTCCAGTTAATCACTACAAAGCCAAAAGTAGAGCTGTGGCTCAAGTGGTAGAGTGCTAGCTCAGCGATAATCCCCAAATCCAGGACCATTCTAGAAAGAAGAAGGAAAGGAGGAAGGAAAGCAAAGTAACAGGCTATTCTTTGCTGCTGATGTTCACAATAGGGCATATTTCTGTCCAGAAGTATCTCGATGTACATTTCTGACAAGTCCTTAAATCACTGACAATTCCAGGATTGAGGTGATTGTGCCATTAGCCACTCCTTGATATGTAGGAATTTTGTTCTTTTCCCCACAGGCAAACTTTCCAAGAACCCCTGGAAAGGCTCTTATACTTTCTTACATTAAATTCCCTTCTCACCTACCCTCTAAGCCCAGTAAATCTCTGTTTTTCACTCAGGGAAGAATTGATTTTCATTGCTATTCACTTGAAGCAGTAAGGTCACAGCTCAGAACATTAGAAATGTGTTGTCTAAAGAGCACAGTTTGTATCTTGCTTCAGAGAGATCTTTAAAGATGTCTCAACTTAGCTGACTTTTCTTTCCCTCCTGCATCCAAGAAAGGCCCCTGTGGGAGAAAGTCCATTTCAAATCTGCACACTGCAGAGGCTCTGAGCAGTGAGTTGCAGAATGCAGATCAACCTGCCTTCTTTTCTGAAATCAACAGAACCTGGGAACAATTTTGAAAGAAAAGTTTTTAAGCAATCCCCAGGACAAAGGTATTCGATTTCTGGGAGGTTTTTTTTTTAATTTTCTTTGTGTGTACCCAGTTTACCAACATTCCTGAGTTATTTTTATCAGACCAAGAGACAATGGCCTAATCTAAAAGTTACTGTATTCCAATTTGAAAGTCAACGTGGCTTTAGCTTTAGATCCCTCTAAAAGATCCTAAATCCTCCTTGCAAGCTTTACATTTGATGTATAAGCATTGTAATTAGTCTTTTTATTCACCAAAAATTCTTTTCAAGAGTGTGCATAACAAACAGTTGTTTCCTCTGTGTGTCTCTGTGTCTATGTATCTGTGTCTCTGTGTCTCTGTGCTGATAATGGGGCTTGAATTTAGAGATTGGCACTGTCCCTTAGCTTTGTTGCTTAAGGCTGGTGCTCTACCACTTAGCACACAGCTCCATTTTCAGCTTTTTGTTGATTAGTTGGAGCTGACTTCAAACCATGGTGATGTTTCCTATTTAAAAAAATGATGGTGATGGGAATCACCAGGCTCCTCTTCTTCCTGCTTATGCGATGACCGCTCACTCCCATATGCGTTTCCAGGACTGGGTTACTATTTGCAGGAGGCCATTGTCAGAGCTGAGCTGACATGGACACCTGACCCTTGAATCTCTCCAACCACGAGTGAAATAAACCTCTCTTCTTAAGCCAGCACTGCCTCAGGTCAGTGCCACCATAGAGCAACAGCAAATGGACCTGCGACGATACCACTGGGCTTTATGAAGAAACCTGAGGCTTCCATGCCTCATCTCTCATCTACGGCCTAGAGGCAGACCAGGCTTAACTCGCACCTGTCTGTGTATCATGGCTTGGCTCCAGTACAGTGTCTAGAGGTTGGGAAGGAATTCTCTCATCCTTCAACCAGATGGGCTAAGATGACACCACTATCCCACTGTTCCCCAAACATCTCAGTGTTGGCATTGAAAGTCCCACATCATGAGAAAAATCACTATTGTGTTCCAACACAATCTACTACCAATGCCGGTCACCTTTCTGCATGTCATGTATTCCTCTCTGTTCATGTTTAGAGCAAACATTTAAGATTTTGGTATGAAAGCCCCTGAGTAAGTGCAAAGGATTTCTAAGGCAAAACAAACAAACAAACAAAAATGCAATCTCCTCACAGGCACTGCCTGCCTGGTGTAACACCCTTCACCCTTCCAAACTAATAGCCATTCTTTCTAAAAGCAGCCAGGACAAAGACCTTAGCACCTGCCCTCATACTCTATAAATATCAGGCCCCATCTGCCCGGCTCTTCTTCCTTCGGTTGCTCTAGCAATTGCCTTGTGTCCAACCGTTGATCCCGCCCCCGTTCAATCTAATCACCCACTGGTTGAATTCTGGCGAGGGACTCCACACCACTTTTCTGGGTACAGCCATCGCCTATTAGTGAAGTGTTTATGGACATGGTGAATGAGGTCACAGGGCTGGTGCTCTGGTACCTTCCATTGTTCTGAGAAGTGATGTGAAGTGGCTTCCTACACTGGAACGAACACTTGCAGCAGAAACAAAGCAAGACTGTTGGGCAAGAGGCAACGAAAGGGAGCAGAGTTCAAGAGGCAGCGAGGCTCATCTTCTCTGTGAATATGATCCTATAAATCGCTTTTTACAAAATCAACTCTAAAATGGAAACAAGAGAATTTTGTCATTGTTGCTGCTGCTGCTGTTTTTGTTATCTTTCCCTTTTCTGTTTATTTATCTTTGGGAGCAGGGGTCACAGAAGTGGGGGGACAAAGGATGATCAGATGCAGTAATGGTACTCGTTAGACACTATGTTGAAAATGAATGCTACAACTTGTGGGTGGGAAAGCTGGGAGAAGGAAGGGGTGACATGGTTCAAAAAGAAAGGTACTCATGACCTGACCTGTGTGACTGTGAAGGTATAATAACAATAAAAATTAAGTTCTTACTCCTCCGTCATTAAAGATACCACTTCTCTAACTGGCTTGTCCTGATGAGACAGATGTTGGGAGTAGCTCTGCGTACAGGATCTACCCTGAGATGGTTGTTGAGTTAATGGGGTAAGAGTGTCTCAATCAATCTTCAGATTAAACACCTGAAAAATGGTCATCAGATTATCTCCTTTCCAACAGACAACTGTGCTCTCTATGAATCTCATTGTTCCATCCTAGGTATCATTGTATGTCTCCTCATTTTATGTGCCCTTCAACACACTTGATACCGTAGGGGTATCCATTTGTCTACTTACAGGAAACAGAATGGAGTAGCCTTGATAGATGGTCTCAAGTCATGGATTCTGAAAAGATGTCATCAGAGCTTTTGTCTGCTCACTCCCCAGCAAAGCTCAGTGCTGCTGTGGCATCTGTTGGTCATTGTCAAATTCACGCAGTCCGCCATTACTCACTGTCCTCCAAATTCCAGAGTGGCTCCCAAGTGAATATGCATTAGCTAGTTTAAAGGAATGCACAATATTAGAATCCAAAAGCAGAGTCGGCAACGCTCACCATTCACCACTTGCAAACAAAATGAAAAGCATGTCAGCACACATCTCTCAAATGGCAGCATCTCCTGGTGATCATTCCACAGACTCTATTTGGCTGGCATCTTGAAAACAGATGTGTAAGCTCCAACTTGGAAGAAGTCTAAGAATGGTAGACACAAATAGGAAGCCCCTCCCACTCCTTGGTTGGAAAATGAAGTCCTCTTTGGCCCATCAGCTTCTTCCCATAGTAGAATAAGGGTTGGATCCCCCATCTTCTCTATTTGACTCTGGGCACCAAGTGGAGGGAGCCATGTTTATTGTACTCTCTCCATGATTTCAGCCCTTTAGCATGAAGATGATAGGATGATAAGGGTGTAGACTCAGAGCTGTGTCAGTCTTGGAAATATGTGTGTTCAATAAAACTCCAATCAGTGTATTTATTCCTCACTGCTTTCAGTGGCTTAAAATAGCACAAATATATTCTCCTACATTATAGAGATCAGCCATAGAGATTTAAGGGGGCAAAGCCAAGGATTTGGCAGGACTAGCTTCTTTCTAAAGGTTCTGTTCCTTGCTCTTCCAGCATCATTCCTCGGCTGCTGGCACCATCCATAACTTCATCCTCTTCTTCCATCAATGCATCTCCCTCTTTGACCTTCTTGTTTTCTCTGTAGAAGGACCATCTCTTAGTTGCATATGCAAAATGATCAATGTACAAAATTTTTATACTCACAGGATCCAGGGATCTAGAGTTGTAGGAGATAATAATTATGCCTACCAAAACAAAAAGGGTTAAATTCCTTCAGAACACTTGGGTAGAAGGGAAAAGGTCCAAATAAGAATTTAAAAATAATCACAAATCTAGACAAGCTGAGTAGGAAGAGTGGAATTTGTATAGATTTAAAAAAATAGCTATGCACTATCATTCGCTTATACTCAACACCAAATCAGATCCAAATGATAATAATTATTATTACTACTACTATGTTATTACCCTTATTCTGCCACTTGCCAGCTCTGGGAGACCTCCAAACCTTTTGTAATGTCTGTATAGAGGGGACTTAACCTCTTCATAAAGTGCAATGTTGCATATAAAAATAATATCTAGCGGGGCCGGGAGTTTAGCCTAGTGGCAGAGTGCTTGCCTAGCATGCACGAAGACCCGGGTTCAATTCCTTGGTACCACATGCATGGAAAAAAAGGCCAGAAGTGGTGCTGTGGCTCAAGTGGTAGAGCTCTAGCCTTGAGAAAGTCCAAGGACAGTGCTCCGGCCCTGAGCTCAAGGCCCAAACCTGGCAAAATAATAATAACAATAATAATATCTACCAGGCGTATGGGTGGCTCACACCTGTAAATCTAACTATTCAGAAGGCTGAGATATGAGAATTGCAGTTTGAAGCCAGCCTCAGCAGGAAGGTCTATGACACCCTTACTTCTAATTAACCATACACAAAAAAAAGAAAAAAAGGGCAGGGGACTAGCCTTGAGCAAAAATAGCTCAGAGATAGCAACCAGGCCCTGAGTTCAAGTCCTAGAATGACACTAATAATAATAACAATATCCATGTAACATGTAAGCACACAGACAGAAAGGTAATAAGCTAAATTTTTTAACTATTTGTAATATGATGGGAACAATAACAATTTCTGATTGTTGAACTTGTCAAATAATTGATTACAATGTCCAGACAGATTTAGAATTTCTTTGAATTTTTTTTATTTCCCTTTTCAAAGCAAAATAAAAATTCTTTTCTAGCAACTACCATAATTGGGAAGGGGGAAATAAGAACAATACAGATCATCTTTGCCTGAGCTCTGTCTTTAGGGAGCCAGAAGAAATGATCTATTTCCAACTTCTTATGCAACCTAGTCCTCTTCAAACTGGAGATAAAAAACGGGGAAGAGTGCTATAAACTTAGGTGCCTTGAGCTGCAGTTCATATTGACAAAAGCAACTTATTTAGAAATAATTCATGAGCTGGGAGCTGGTGGCTCACACCTGTAATCCTAGCTACTCAGGAGGCTGAGATCTGAGGATTGCTGTTTGAAGCCAGCCCGGACCCCCCCCAAAAAAAATAGTCTGTGAGACGCTTATCTCCAAGACAGCTGGATGTGGCTCCATAGCGCAGGTGGCAGAGCACTAGCCTTGAGAGAAGCTGAGAGATAGCACCTAGGCCCAGAGTTCAAGCCCTAGGACTAACAAAAATCAAAATTATCAGTGTAAATCATTGCACAGAGAGATTTCCTTGCTATGTTTCCATATATGCATAGTTTGAGAAGATTTACATTTCTATGATTTTTAAACAGATTTTAGCAGATATCATTATGCTACTTTTGGTCTCTTATCTCCTATTAACCACTGAAAAACTAAAAGTTGCACTGTGGCTTAAGGTGGTAGAGTGCTAACCTTGAGCAAAAACAGCCCAAGGACAGTGTCCAAATTTAAAACAAAATTTTATAAATCCTAAAATCCAGATTTTGAAATATTTTTTCTATAAAATTGATCACTTTTGTCTAAGCTAAACTTGTGAATTTTATAAGAACAACACTGTCTTTAAAAGACTTTAAGTTGAAATGCCTGTTCTTTCCTTCCAGTATGTTCATGAGGTTTGGTGATTCTATGAAGCATTAAAATGAGATTTCTATTCTATTACAACAGCTCACTTATAGACATAGATTTGTGTTTATGCTGTACTAAAAGTAACTCAGCAAAATCAACATTAAATACAGAAAAATTTTATTAGTAGTTGGGTATCAAGAGTAGACTTGCATATAGTTAATTGGTATGAACTTACTAACTGGTTTAACTAATCAATAGTTTCTCCTCACATGCTAAAAACAATTAACATGTAGATTCATTCATATGAATGTAAATAATGCTTACTTCTTAATTTCAAGTTGTTGAGGCGTACTAAAGTACTGTCTTAAAATGTAAGACATACTACGGTGGTGGTATAAAGTCAGGAATCTTCTAAGCCATATATATTTTATCATATTTCAATTAACATGACTTAATATATTTGCTCAGTGTCATAGGGTTTTCCTGTTTGCCTATAACTAAGCATGAAAGAATTTGATTTTAAAATCAATGCATTTTTATTTCTCTGTTTCACTCACACACAGTCTCATCAAATGGCTTCATGTAACCAATTTCACATCTAGTAAATAATAGAATACGATTCCATGCAGTTTGATTTGAATCTTCAGACTTTGCATTCTTTTGGTGTTCTATATCCTTGCGTTAGCAATTAGCTTGACATTATTTTCAGCGGCACTGCTTAAGCTCAGCACTTGAATCACGCCAATGTGCTACCTTTCTAAGTTGAATTTTCCCATCATAGATCGCCATGCCATAGCAATTTCCTGAGTGCTCATTTCTAGATTCATCATCTCATGGGGACATTGTGGAGAAAGCCTAGATTGCCTAAGTGTCCTAACTTAGAGCTCTCTCCTTCCCCACCTTTGTCTCAGGCCCCCACCATTGACATCCACCCACGATCAGCCACCATAAAAATGAACAATGCCACACACCTTCAAGAGCGGGATGAAGAATATGGGTACGAGTGTCTGGATGGCAAGGACTGTGCCAGTTTTTTCTGCTGCTTTGAAGACTGTCGAACTGGAGCCTGGAGACACAGGAGGATACATATCCGTATTGCCAAATGGACTCCTATGCTAGACTCTTCTTCCCCACTGCCTTCTGCTTGTTCAACCTGGTCTACTTGGTTTCCTATCTTTATCTGTAAGGAGATATGGGTTTTACTGATATGGGTCTTACTCACTGAATCTCATGGAAAGATGTCCTTTCTAAGTGTAGTTGGTAATGATCGGAGTTCATTTCTATGTCCTGATCTGGTAAACTGTATAATGTCCTATTGCTTGTGCCCAACTCTCCTTTGGTTAGTGTAATTTGAATTTCAATGTGTGCCATGTTTCAAACCTGCAAGGCTAAAGTAAAATTAGAACAAGAATTTTGAAGCCAAACAAGGAAGTTATTTTTCAGCTACAACTGAAATTGTGAGAGCCTGACTTTATACCAATGGTATCTTTACTTGATTAATAATATATATCCACCCAAAAGGTTCCAAACTGTATCTTATGTTCACTTGGGGTCAAGTTGTGGTCAATTTAAACAAAATAGAATACTTCCCTTATTTGTCAAGAATCACAACTCATTTTAAATATAAAAGCCTAGAGTAGAAATCTACTAAGCCTTTATCCTGAGACAAGAACAAACTGTCCTGCACGTCCCTGTACAATGATGTAAATATTTCAATGATGTAGAATGCTTCCAGTTTAATGCATGCATCTCTTTAGAGCCAAAGTAAATGGATTCAAGTTATCATCCTAAAGTATTATCGTTTATTTTGTATATTTGTGCTATATAACAGAAAACATGAATGCGATTTTAAGGATTTGGGTTTGGAATTGTATTTTGGTTTGTTCACCCCTAGGATCCCTGTGATCTTATCCTCCATCTCCATTTCACTTTCCCTTGTAGCTTCCCATCACCCATGGATGCCTCCTAGCACTATAATACCACCAACTTAATAGTATTCTCTTAATTTTACAAATGAAGATTATAATCTTCAAAACTGATGAAAAGATGTCTAAAACCTACAGTTACTGAGTAGAGACTATACAACTGCTCTAAGATTAGTCAATACCAAAGCCTACATCCTCTCCTCTAGAATAGCAATTTGATAGGCATTATTACATCTCCCTTTCAAATTAGACAGTTTAAGTTCTCTTCAATTATTTTAGCATACTTAATGCATTTTAAGGAAATTTTGTCCCAAAGGTGCCTGTCTTGTTTGTTGCCTGTCAGGCATAGAAGGAGATTGGTCTGTGTTCAGAGAGGCACATCTGACTTGAAGCAGTTTACGGTTGATTTGAAATTCCCTTGAAAAACTAGTGCACCAATTCATAAAGCATGGAGCGCCGTGACAGGCCCTCACCAGTAGGACTGAGTAAAAACTAACAACAGCTTGAAGAAATTAATAAAAAGACAGAAACAAACCCCACCCCACTATGTTCCATTTCTAAAAGCAGGCAGCATACTAGTGAAATTTAGTAATTGCTGCTTTATCTACTGAAGTATGAAGGTGTGTACACTCACCTACTTTTATTCTGCTTTTGGTTGGATCTTATCAATGGAAGATAACTGCAAAAGTTTTTCATGTAACGATCTGCAGTGACTCCAGCAGAAGACAGGAGAGGATGGCTGCAGCTTCTCAGGTCCAGTCATTAGTAATACAATATTGAGGGCACAATTTCCTTCCCAGAGGAAATAAATAAATAAATAAATAAATAAATAAGACCCTGGCTACTCAGAAGTAGAAAAACTCCTCTACCAAAACCTTAGAGTGTGCCTATCTATCCCATAAGCCATTTAGATAAATGAGCACTGCAGGATTTATTTTGTTTTTGGTGTGGTTGTAGTTGTTCATCTAAGGTTTTTGGGAGAGTTTAAAGAGTATGATGCTAGGGTTTTTCAGTAAGATGCAATCCTATAGACATAAAATGAATGGAAAAAACTTTATACTGAATTTTCTCAAAGACAGCCCTCATCTAATACTACTTTAGTTTCTGAAAGGAGAAGTGCCAGGAGACTATGACTATTGGAACCCATCAGGAATACCAGAAAAAATTTTATCAATAAATGTGGGACTGTAATGTGGGAGAGAACCAGCCAGCCTTGAGCCAAAATGTTAAGGAAGAGCATCAGGGACTGAGTTCGGGCCCCAGGCATTGGTGCATATACAAATATGCACATATAATTTCAAAGACAATATAAAATATATTAGGATTTCACAATATTCAAAACAATCCTCCAGAAAGGTCACTCCCACAGTGACAGTTACTGGCAAATTTGACAACTACCATCACCAATTAAAGTGTCTTCCCCCTGGGAGTCTGCCCCTGTTTTATTCTAGATGTGCAATTTGGCCTCTATCTGTCACAGACCTCCTCTTGGTAGGGCACAATAAGGAAACCAACACTGTTGCTTAATTTTTTTCAGCCATAGGAAATTTCAATCCACAGCCATCTCATCCATTGGTGTTAATTACTCTTCCCTCTTCCCGGAGCCCAAATTGGGAAGACAATGCCCACAGGTCACTGAAGTGCAAGACCAGGTCAACAGGAGTTTGCAAATGGCACATTCAGCAAACCCATCAATGTAAGAGTGTGCACACAAATTATTACAGCAAAGTAGGCCCGGTTCATGGCAAAAAATAAATTAAGAGAAAAGAAAAAGAATAAAGGCCTCCCTTTCTTTGCTTTTTTCATGTATTTTTATTGTAATTAATAGAGGGGTTATATTATATTCACCAGATAGAGGGTGCATTACTTCACAAACATTGATACCCTTTCTCATGTCTTGGTCCCCATTTCCCTTCCCCCACCCCCACCCCTCATCTTGTTTTCCCCCCTTTCCTATCCGATTTCAAATAACCAAATAAACATATATACAATATATCAGATAACAAGGTGAAATACTGTAACAATATGAGATAGCCAAGAGACAGCAAAAGAGATGAGAGATAACATAGTACATTAAGGACAACAATCACTCATTTTATGGCTTTTGTTTCTATATCCTGGAGGTCCTTTCATTTAATATCATACTATATGGCCTTATGTATCTAGATTTTATTCCATTGTAAATCTCTGCTAGGACAGCTCAGTGTTTTTACTGATTATGAAACCATTGAGCCTATGTTCCTTTGTGTCTGGCTTACTTCACTTAATATGATTTTTTCTAAGTCTTTCCATATCCTTACAAATGGGGCGATGTCGTTCTTTCTGACAGCAGCATTGTGTACAAATACCACAACTTGTTGATCCACTCATCAACTGAGGGACATCTGGGTTGGTTCCATATCTTTGCTATGGTAAATAGCGCTGCAATGAACATCACTGTGCTAGTGGGTTTAGTATGTTCTTGTTTCTGGACAATTGGGTAAATGCCAAGTAGTGGAATTGCTGGGTTATAGGGGAGCTCTATGTTTAGTGTTCTGAGGAACTGCCACAGTGCTTTCCATGGTGGTTGAATGAGTTTGCACTCCCACCAACATTGTAGTAGTGATCCCTCCTGGCCACATCCTCTCCAGCATCTGTTGTTAGTAGATTTCTTGTCATGGCCATTCTAACTGGAGTGAGGTGGAATCTTAGATTCCCTTTGGATCCTCTTTATGCTTGCTTCTTGCCTTATTACTCTGGGTAGGAATTCTAATACTATGTTTTTAGCGGAGTGGAGAGAGTGGGCATCCTTGTCTCGTTCCTGATTTTAGAGGGAATAAGGGCCTCTCTTTCTCAGCAGATTGCTGAAATTCCACTACATTTTAAGATGAGGAAAAGGGAAAGATGAGGAAAAGCAGAAATGATCTCTGTCTCTTCAGCTATAAGTACTCTCTTCCTTTCCCTAAAAGTTCCTACCTGTTGATCAATCTTTACTCTCCCAGAAATAAACAAGAAAAGGAGCACTGTGAAATAAAGGAGCAGGGATACTAGCAAGGCATTGAGTCAGAGCAACAACCTGGAAGGAAGACAAGCTTCAGAGGACTTCCCCTAGCCAAGAGCAGCACCCCATTCTCCAGCAAGTAGCTCCCCTGGAGAGGGACATCCAAGGCCTCATTGCTTTCCAAGGCAGATACAAATCAAGATTCCTACTAAAAATTCTCCCATTTTTCAAGTGGTAGCTTAAATATTATAAAGATGCAATAAATAAACCAACTTAAATGCTGCTGGAGAACAAGCAAATAAGTATATTCAAAAGTTACTTGTGTCTACTTCAGTTTAGTCTTCATAATTCCCCACCTTGATTTTTTTAATCAGGACAAAAAGCAGCTATTTTAGAGACATTAAAAGGATTACATGAATAAAGTACTTTTGATTATACATTGTACAATATACATTGTAAATGACTACTAGATATCTGCTAATACACAGTTAAGTAAGAATTTAATTTTAGCTTACCCCAAGTCCTACCCTTTACCAATTCAACATTATCATTCCTTCAACAAAGCCCTATTTTAGAGTTTTTATCATAAGTCCCTGATTGATCCAAGGGTTAACTGGCATATTTGGAAAGCTAAACATTGGTTAAGTGTTATTTTTCACCTATAAAAGAACATCTAATTCAAAGTGAAATGTATTAGCTCATGTATCTAAAACACTTGACCATGGCACCAAAAGTTCTGTGTGTGTTTATCTTTATGTGTGAAGTTGGTTTTCTGTTGATAATATTTGGTATTTTTGTTGTTGTTTTGTCAGTTGTGGGACTTGAACTCAGGGCTTGGGGGCTGTCCTTGAGCCTCTTTGTGCTCAAGGCTAAAGCTCTACCACTTGAGCCACAGCATCATTTCCAGTTTTGGAGTGGTTAACTGGTGGTAAAAATCTCATGGGGACTTTTCTGCATGGGCTGGTTTTGACCCACAATCCTCAGATCTCAGCCTCTTTTGTAGCAAGGATTACAAGAGTGAGCCACCCATGCCCAGATTTGTGTGTGAGTTTTCCCTACTTCCCTCCATCTTCCAAGATATTTATAGATCTACTAAGCTTTCCTCATTCACATTCAGTGGGGAAAAAGTCACCTTTTCTCCAGAATTTCGAGCAAAGTGCATCTTACTCAGATTGGACCAATTTAGATGACATAGAAACAGGGTGGCTGGCCTGAATAATCTCTTGCATACAGTTTCAGATAATACATAAATATCTATAGAAAGTGTAGTAAATCAAAATGGAACTCACTCTTCAGTAAAATCCATGGGTTCAGATGACTACCCTTACTGGGTGCTGGAAACACGTCTACAATCTTAGCTATTCAGGAAGCTACTCGGGAAGCCAAGACCTACAGCATTGTAGTTTGAGGCCAGCTTAGGTAAAAAGTCCATGAGACTATCGCTTCAAAATAACAAAAATCAGGACTGGAGGTTGGAGTGTTCTGCCTACAAAGCAAGCCAAATGAGGACAAGACTGTTGTAGGGAAAAGTTAAGAGTGTTAACCTTAGCTGCTAAGTATAAATTAATTTTCCACCTTTATTTTTAAAGGTAGTAATCTAAGAACAAAAGTTATTTCAACTTTAATGCAGCACAACAAAAAATATAAAACAAATAAAAACTGAACTATGAATTTATGGATAGGGATGGGAGGGGAAAATGAAAGAGGGCAAAGGAAGGGATGATACTAATCAAGAAGCACTGTACTCATAACCTGACTTACAAAATTGTAAGCCTTTTATACAACTACTTAATAAGAAAAATAAAAAATACAAGAAATGAACAAGAAAAGAATCAGTTTATTATCACTTGTGCTGCTTATTAAAGTTTGCCAATGTGAAAAGCAGGTATGATGATAAGGTCTTGTCTGACTTGAACTTTTAAAGGTGTAGTGGTGTTTTCACAGTTTTTCAGTGTAGCAACACAGCATATAAGAACACACATTTGATGTTTTAGGGATGTAAGCTGGTTCTGGGCAGAGGAGAGCAAGAGCTGGGGCCAGGTACACTGTTTGTACATAGCTGCATACTGTTTAGGTATGAAAAAGGAGGTTTCCGGACTTTTATGGACTTCTACAAATTGATGTTTTTTTCTTTATCACTTCTTCTAATTTGAAGTTGAATTCCAGGTTTTGGTACCAGTTTATAAGGTAAATCCTTCCTACCAGCCAGAAGGGAACTTGAAGTATTTATTGATAGTCTTTCTCTCCAGTGTAGCTTGACTTCGGTCTGTCCAATTTATGTCACACATTTTGTTTGTTTGCACTGTTGCAATGTATCTTAACAGTCTTGTGGCACAGGGTTGGGGAGTGCTGTCCTTTCTCTTGCCCCAGGTGGTTCTGTTAGTGCTTTATTGTACTGATCTAACCTCATAAACGCAATCACCTAAATGGAGGTTGTGACTGTGCCACCTTTTTGCTTGGTTTTCGACCATGCTGCTATAAATAGTCAGGTGTGGTGCGGTTCAGCTTGGTTCTGAGGGTGAGTGGCTCTGCAGTCATTTGCATTGGGCGTTAGCCAGATCCTGGTCTGCTCACTGTTACCTACTTTTTACAGGCATCATAATAAAAGCTATTTCTTTGGGGAAAAAGAGACTTATTTAATGTAATTTAAAGACTTTTCCAATAGAAAATGAAAACTATTAAATAATATCTATTTTTTAGCTTTCAGCAATTGTGATGGTGCTTTGTAGTGGTGTCTGCTGGAAGTATACTGCCATTGTAGGGAGTCTCGTTTTAACCTCAACAAGAAAGAACCTTGCTTGTCAGCTGCTCTAGATCTCTAAACAATGTTAGCAGTGGTAAATTCTATAGGAGGGTTTATTCTGAGCCATTCACTTCCTGTAAGGGGAAAATGGGTGGGTTACCACATTACCATTTAAGTAGGGTGGGCAGTGGGTGGAGGGTTGGAAATTTGTTTTGAGAAATAAAAACTATGAAACACTTTTGTACACAACTGATTTTTTAAAAAATAAACACATTTTTAAAGAAAAAAAAAGAAACATAAAACAGTGTTATCATAACAGTCAGTAGAAAAACTGCTGCCCTCTGGCAATACAAAATCCATTACCACCAAATAAATATTTGAAAGTATTACAGGACCACTACCAAAGTATTTTTATAAACTATGATTTTAAATCTCAATACTCTTATGCTTATTTGTGTTTTTGATTAGCCACTTATGAATTCTAATGATAAAAGGTCATAGAGAATGTTAACATCCACAAAATAAAATTAACATTAAATATTAGAGAACTTCTTTGAATAATGAATTGTTTGAATAACAAGGTTTGCTTTAATTAGCATTTTCTGGTGTGTATTTATTTATATCTGGACAAGGGAATAAATTACAATGCAAATTATTGAATCACTTCTCTGTAAAGTTTAGAGAAAGGGTAAACAAGCACCTTAAATAACTAGATAAAAAATGATAACTAGCTTTCATATAATGACCGTATCCTACATTGAAAGTACATATAAAATTATAAAATTATATTCACCTGTGCCAAAAACAAAAAAAGACAACATAAGCCAGTGCTCCAAAAAAATCCTTGCATATACAACTTTAGGTACTGATAGCCTCTTTTACATAGAAATTAAACAGCAACAGTCTATAAAGTCTATAAAGTCCTTTAAAAAGTGTATTCAATGACCTCTGTCTCCCTGAACTGGTCATCTTCACTCTGTCATTACTTTTACCATCTCCTCCATTCTTACAGCTTCTATTCCAATATCCATGCTCGAAATGACTCAGAATTCCTCAACAAGCCTCCACCTCAGACCTCTTCATTTGCTAGTTTCTCCTGCTTGGATTGGAATTTTCTTCATGCCCTTCTCTCCTACTTCCTTCTGTTTTTTACCTAAATATTACATCCATGGTAAGTCCTTCTCTGACTACCCACGTGAAACAAATACAATAACTTCCCCAATACCATTTCTTACTTTTTACCAGAACATTAATCACCATAAAACATTCTTGCTATTCACTAGCTTGTTTAATTTGTTTATAGCCCTACTTCAAACAAAAATGAGATTGATAATGGTAACAATACGTTGTCATTCCCAGTAACTAATACCACATCTTATACACAGTTTCTCATGAAGTGAATTAGAAATGAACAATTTTAAGACTTTTGCTAGATTAACATCCCTAAAGAGTTATGCAATTTTTATTCTCCCATAGTATATAAAAATAATCATAACTATTTCTCTACCTTTTCACCAATACTGGACATTATCAACATTTTCACAAATCATAAATTTTCAAAACAAAAAAGATTTTGTCAATTCAACAGTCAAACCCTAATTTATAACCTGTGTGTATATAGATATTACATATCGGCCTATACACACACACATATACATATATTTAATTTATTGGGATATATTCCTAAGGGACACATGATGCAGAATACAAACAGCAATAAAGTGAAGAATTAAAGTCATAGAGTTAGTGCTTTCCATAAGTCATGCCTGTGCTTTTGGTCTAGTGATTAAAATGCAAATCAAAGACATCTTCCAGGGGACCTGACTAGGCAGCAATCCCTCAGGTTCACAAGAGTGTCTTTCAGACAGCACCATCCTTTGGTGAAATAAGCGGCTTTTTGGCAGGTCTGTAAGAGTATGAGGAAAATGAGAGGATCACTCATTATAACTGCCCTCCTGGAGTCCTTTCAAGAATATGCCTCCCTACAGACAAAGGGAATTCAAAGGCTAAGAGGCACTCCACTAAAATTTACAGGAGGCTTTGGCATAGATCCACATGAAAGATAAATACAGAAGTGCAAAGGATAAAAGATGTGTCCGGTTGACAATATCCTTCATGTGCTGTGGAAAGCAGTGGTTCTGAAGATGCAAATCCAGCCTGTTGAACAGACCTTGGCAATGACATTTTAAAAGAACATCAGGAAACTAGACGACCTATAGGGAAAATGGCTTAGAATCCAAAATCAGAGAAGCTGAGCACTTAAGCAAAACATGTACTGCCTTCTAAACCTTATTGTTCAAAGATCACTGCCATTTGTGGTGTAGAAATTACAAAGTTGAATCACTTCCAATAATTTCTGTGTTAACAAATGATGTATAACCAAAATTTATGGTATCACAATATTCTGCTCTCCTTTCTAAGGGGTTCTTTCTCTCACATTTAACAGGATTTTACAAAGTAAAATAGATACTTTTCGGTAGTGCAAGCTAAAGATTCCTGTAATTATCAATTCTCCTGAAATCAGCCATATTTTCCAATGTAGAAGAGAGAATTTGAATTGGAAATATAGCCAATAAAAATATAAACTACTGGCAGACTACAGAAGAGTTGCATCATTTCAGAGATGCTGCCAGCAGATGGCAAATGCCATAGGAGATAATGCCAAAGTAACTACTTCTCAACCAGGAGCCAAGCAATGGATGTATGCTGGGAAATCATCACTGCTTTCAGTGCAAAGAAAGAGAACTCTCTCTCTCTCTCTCTCTCTCTCTCTCTCTCTCTCTCTCTCTCTCTCTCTCTCTCTCTCTCTTTCTCTCTCTCTCTCTACTGGAAAAGCCAGCCATCAAATCTTTAGAAATAAGGAGTGATCATGAGGATGAAAATATTCTATTGGAAGTAATAAAAATAGGAAAAGTATTGCAGATATGACTAGAATAAATTTATCAGTAAGTCAGTATTAATAATGCCTAGCTTTAATAGCATTCAACACATAAAAATGGCATAAACTTGATTTTATTATAAATCTCATTGTACAGAAGAAGAGATTGGAAGATTATGAAATTAAGTTCTCTTCCCAAGGTCACACAATTTTTAAGAGCTAGAACAAAGAGCTGTAGACATTCTAATCACAGAGTCCTCACTCTTAAGCAGTACACTAAGATTTGGGCCAAATGTTGCATGTAAACATCTGACAAGCAACTTAAATGTGTGTTTCAAGACAATCCAACTACCCAGTACTCATGTTGTGATAATAATGTTACTCTGTATACAGAAGCTCAAAGACCCATGGATCCAAAACTTTAATTCATATCTTCTCTGCCAAAAGCATCATACTAACCTCTAAAAAAGAAGACTTTAATTGCAGCACAGGAAGGGTTCACAGTGCAGTAGGGCATAAAATATGCAAGCAAATAATCATAAGGCCAAGTAGAAGGGGTCATGACAGCAGACACATTCACAGGGTCTAAGGTGGAGATTTATCACACAATTCAATCACATGATATATTACATAAATTCTTTCATAGGCAAGGATTAAAAGATGAGTAACAAAGACACTTGTAAGGATTAAACATAATGGCTAAAGACATTCAACTGAAAAACAAATATGGAAGGTAGACTGTAACAAGTCCATCTAAATGTACTTAAAATCGTATTTAATGCTACTTTGTATTCAAAATGTCAAATTTTTCAAATAAAATGAGTGTGATATTCTGTTAAAAATATGGCAAATTTTACCATGATGTATCAGCAGTGTATTGTATGTACCAAATTGTTGATTAATGTCAGGGTTTCATGAGCCACAATTTTCAACAAATCCAATAGGAATAAAAGCTTTCAGATAACATCATTTGAAAATCTCTCAAACTCAGTTCATAATATTAAAAATCACAAACTCTTAGGTATTAATCTTTTCTTAAGCAACATCATCATTGAGAGGTAAAATGCATGCTTATGTATGGTTTCAAATGACTTGCCTGCTCATTTAAGGTATCGTGACTAATATATTTTCCTACATGATACTATATTTAAGAATATTTCCACCTTTAATTTTAGTCATTTTGATGCTCAAATTCTCCAAAGTATGTATGTATTGTTAATATATAGTCAAAAGTGATGCTCTTTATAATAAAATTCCCACTTATTTGTTAAACATGTCATTTGAAATATGATGTAAAAATCAATGTTAATAAATTCTTTTAAAAAATAAAATTGTATTTAATAATTTGATTGAGAAGTGTGAGGACAACATGTACACAACCAAATAACTTTAAAAATGAGTGAAGACTGTTAATACATGCAACAATAACTTGCCATTACACTATATTGTTGACATGGTTGTTTCCCATTGGTGATCAGTTAACAATTCATGAACCATTTTACACAATATATTAAACAATAAAATTATGTATGGTTGATGGTAGAGGCTGTGTGCTTTGCCAGGAGGCAAAATTAGAGTGATTCATGTGGTTCATTAATTGTGACAAATGTACCATACAAAAGTAAAATATTATTAATACAGGAAAGCAGCTGTAGACTACTTGAGAACTCTCTGTACTGTCTTCACAACTTTCACAAAAATCTAAAACTACATGGACTTTAAAAGTTTATTACAAGTAAATATGTATCACATGGAGTTAAAATAACTCAAAGCCTGTAGGAAAGAAATGGTCAGAAACAGCAATATGAACTTCCATACATCTTAAAAAACACATGGAAATGTGTCCATCCATGCAAAAGATACTATTTTTCACCTTGTTCTCTCAGCTACAAAGAGCAACACACAAAACGTAATAAACATGCCTAATTTCCAGATCTGGGTTTATAATACCATTCTCCAATACAAGGAGACAATAATCCTCAGGGAATGCCTGTTTCTAACATTGTGACCATAAATAGTTTGTACTAAAAATAAAAACTGAATTTTAAAAGCAAAAATATATTGGTAATCATGTGACAGAGTTGTAGCACAGAGCTCATAGAGCTCTAGAGGCAACTAGGTAGTAATAGATTTGTGTTAGGTTATCACCACAAGTATAAAACGAATGTCCATCAATTCATTCTCATCTAAAGGGCAGGTTGAACAGAAGGAAAGAACAGAGAATCTTTCCTTCATAGAGATTTCCAAATAACTTATGAAGGTACTCCAAACTCAGTGAGGTTCAGAAACAACTCCCTACATGTGCATATACATTTTGCATAATGATTTCCTTCTAAAGAAATACATAATACCAACAGTTATAACATATCAACAGTATGTCCCTTTAACATGGCATGATAACAACTGTGTCTTACTTCTATGTTCTCAGAATGCTAGATATTCCTTCTGATCATCAGAGAAGAATTATGACAGTGGAACATACTATCTAATTCACAAAGCATGCTCCTTAAAACCAGGAAGGGTCATCAAAACTGAAACAGAAGTCTAAGAGTCTATACAGACAGGAGGAGTCAATGTCAGTTGCAGGCTTGAACTCAGGGCCTGAGCAATGTCCCTAAGCTCTTTTGCTCAAGGCTAGTGCTCTACCACTTTGTGCCACAGAGCCACTCTGGTCTTCTTGTGGTTGATTGGAGATAAGAGTTTCAGAGACTGTCCTGCCTGGACTAGCTTTGAACCATGATCCTCTCTGATCTCAGCCTCTACAGTAGCTAGGATTACATTCGAGAGTCACTAGCCTACAGCATCAAGTGCAATCCTAAGTACAACTAAGAAACAGAAGAGAATTAGGGGGGAAAAAAGGAAATGGAGTAAAATATATGGGCTTTTGTTAAAAATAATATATCAGTGTTGGTCTATTTCATATAATAAATGTATCATAGTGATATAAGATATTTATTAAGAAGGAAAACTAGGTGCAGTGTATATGAGAATCTTCCCTAGAGTCTTTGCAACTTGGGAATGAGTCTAAAGCTACTCTGTCTTGAAAAGCTTGTTAGAAGTAAATATCTATCACAAAGAGCTAAAAGTGATTCAAAGAATGTGGAAAAACTGAATCTTTTTACCTTTCTGAGCTTTTAGAAAAGATAAAAAAACTATCCTACAAATATGCACCTCTGACTATTAAGAAGTTAAGCAACTTTCAAACATATATGACAAGTATGTGTCTCTCAATATAAGAGATTCCAAGAAAAGAACAATTCCTTCACAAGTTCCAGGAAGTAGAACTTTGGAAAACAAATAGACTCCAAGTGTTGTAGGACAGAGTAATCTGACCTTCCTAAAGTGGAGAGAATTGGTATCATTAAGGAATAAGATTGTCTCACTGAATGGCTCTCTCTCAATTTCAAGGAGATTCTTTCTCATTTCTCTTACCAAAACATCCAAAAAGATGAGCCTGAAATGAACTACTAAAGACTGAATAGACTGTGGTCAATTTTCACAGCAATTGAACAAAATAGGTTCACATGGAATCTTGAAACTAGGCAAAATCACCAGAGTCAGCCCCTCACTGTGAGGAAACTGAGACCCAAAGATATTATGAAAGTGTTTTGTTCTAGAAAATATGTGCAGCTGCTGGCTCGGTTGGCCTGAGCTAAGTTACCTCTAACTCCAGAGTCCTGAATTACCAGGGACCAACAAATGACTATTCTATAAGAGTTACTGTTTTTCAACGCCATTTCAGTTTCCCTCTCTCCATCACTCTGTCACCCATCCTCTTCCATCAGCATCAATAGCGCTGCTCGATCACAAAACATTTTCTTACTATGACTATATAGGGCTTAAAATAGTAAACGTAAGGAGGGAGTCAATCTGATTTAAAATGTTGTATTCACATTTATAAAATACACAGGGAAACCCTTTTGAAAAAATGAATGACAGGATGTAAATCCTCCTTGGGATATTAGAGGCAGGGGTAAAGGGACAGAGAAGATGAAGGAGGGGTTATTATGATCAAAATATAACCAAACTACTTCACAGACATATGTGAAAATGGCACAAAAAGCTTTTTGAGATTGTTCTGGGATGGGGGAAGAAGGATAAAGGAAAGTGGTGGAGGGGTGTGAGTCTGATCAAAGCACATTCTAGGTGTGTATGGACAGATCAAAATGAAAACCTCTTTGTACTGCTACATGAGGCCAATAAAAAAGTGAAGGAAAAATAAAATAAAATCGTAATCTACACAGTGCGCCCATGCACCCTCTGCCCAAGAATACACACATGAGGTAACTTACAATCCAACCCTGAAAGACGAAGTGTTAGAATAGCACAAAGCAGCCATGCTCTAAAGTGACAAGTTAATACAGGAACCGAAGTGCACAATTGCACACTGTAATAAACTCAAAAACTATATTAAAGAAATGTTTGCTTATTAAAGTGGAACCAATTAAATGTAATCAGATAAAAAGTGATGCATTTCTTCTTCTGTATTAATTTAATTTGGATGAGAAAAAGCAATACTCAATCACTTCAGTGGGACTTGGTTGAAATGGTTAGGTTTCCTAGCCTATCAATCTTAAAATGAAGAAGAAGAAACGCAAAAGAAGTTTAATTTAAATAAAGCACAGCTTCAAACTTCAAAATAATCAGAAATTGAGCAGACACAGCTATTGTTCCAACTTAGATTCTAATTAGTCTTCTTCAGTTTAACAGTGATATGCATTCCATAAATTTGCAAATTTAGCAATTATCTATTTAAAAAATTCTTCCTTTAAATAACTTAAGTGATGTCTGAAAAAACTCAAAATAAAAGCAACAGATACAGAAATCTTTAAAGATGAAAAATCTGCCTGACTGGAATGTACTGAGAAATGAGAAAAGGTCTGTGCTTCTACAAATTACCTCAAAAACTGCATCATTTGGCCAAAAATTTCAGCATTATTAAACTTCCAAAACCTCAAGGATAGAACAAAAATGTCAGTGCTGATGGCAAGCCAGAGTAAACTTGTATTATTGTAATGCTTCAAAAAAGGACAAAACCTGAATTTCAGAGCAGAAAGAAATCTTTACAAAGACCTCCTAATCCAAATCTCATGTTTTGCATTGGTGCCACTTGCCTGCAAAGTTGGAGTAATTTTCCAGAAGGCACAAGGTCGTCAGGATTATATCACAGAGGTGCCACCTGCTCATTTCATGTTTCTCACCCTCTGCATAAGGTACAGATCCCTCACAATCTTCTCTCCGGAGATGAATGGCTGCCAGACTTGATAAAATATGAACGCTGTACTCCCTTAGCCTCCTCTGGGTTTGCTGGGTTCCATTTTACCCTACAACTCAATAGTATTCATCCTTTGGTTTTTCTTTCCTCGTGTAGCTCAAGACCTAACCGTTGGATTTCTAGCTTGAAGCAACGGGCCTAAAACACAATACAATCTTGATTCTTTTCCTATCATACAGTGACAGTAAGAAAATCATGTTTTCATACACAGCCCAATAAGAAAGGAGAAGTGATGAAAATAAATGCTAGCTAATAATTAAAGTAAGGAGTGATCCTAGAATAACTACACAGCTGGTTTATTTGTAAAATCTAGGTACCAGATTTGCAAGTATTCCTGGTATATTTTATGGCCATGTGATCTGGAAGGCCCCAAAGTAAAAACCTATCTGACCTGGGTTCAAATCTCCCTGGAACTTGTGGAACAAAACAATTTTCTGTGTGTCTGTTTTCAAATCTGTAAAATGAAGGGCTCAAACCAAAGGCTCACAGTGGGCCTACTCAGCTACTTTAATGCTACCCTTTTTAACTAATTATTTGAAGACTTCTAAGGTCCTTGAAGACTACTGCCTTAAGTCATTTAAATATTCCCCAGAAACCATAGGAATGTGATTAATTTTCTGAAGGCAGCAAACATTTGCATATCAAAAGCTATTTTTCATTTTAACATGGCCTAGCTCCTGTCCTAATTACCATCAAATTTTTATTAATAAAGTAATGCTGTCTCATTTCAACCAATCTGCTGCCAAAAGAAACAGAGAGCCTGAAAACTTCACATTTATTCCATCATTCCAACGATCTCTCAGAAAGCAATTACAATCATCAAAGACAAACAATATCAAAGTTTTTAAGTGGGTATAGTACATATACAGAAAAGATGTAGTATATGATAGGAGACACCACAGAAAGAGAATTTGACAATATTGTATAAAATACAAAGTATTTCATTGCATAAGTACAGAACTGGATAACCAATGAATTCTAATTCCTTATGCATCTAGAAATTTCCCATTTTTTTGGATAGTGTAGCCTCCCAGTGGCTGACCTAGAGTTAATATCCAGACTCTGTCATTGTTGGCTGTGAGTGGCATAACTCCATTGCCCACTGTTCTCTATGAACAGATGAAAATAATTTCATACAATAATAATTTCACATAATACATGTGTATCCATCTACACTGATCAAGGCATTTGAAATACAACATATACTTATTCTCTGAGAGCTATCTGCATAGACCATTCTCCTAACATCTCATTTCACTCCACAAACTATCAATATCCTGTTGGCACATACTTTTAACAGTTATAAGCCCAGCTATGTAATGTTTAACATAGCACCCTGGATAGGCAATAAGCCACCACAATGAGAAAAATTACATCAGAAGGTAAATTCAAGTGAATGAATTATAGAAATTAGTAATTTTTAAAGAAAATTGTGACTAAGAATATTCTATCCAGACACAACTTACATATTTTCAGCACCTAAACAGTATAGCCAAGTCTATTCAGGCCTAATTTTTTTCATGAAATTAGACTACATGCTAAGCACAGTGGCTCTTGTCTGTACTCTTAGCTGCTCAGATGTGGAGATCAGGAAGATGTAGTTCCAGGCTAGCCCAGTCAAAAAGTTAATAAGGCCCCAGCTCACCCAATACCTTGGTGTGATGACTAGCTATGCTATAAGCATTAAGTAGAAGGATTATAGTCTTTGACTTAGCAAAAATGCAAGACTACTTGAAAAAAATAATTAAAGCAAAATAAAATAAATAAACTAAAAACAAATATCTAAAGCAGGGCCGTGAGTTTGGCCTAGGGGTAGAGTGCTTCCCTAGCATGCACAAAGACCTGGGTTCCACTCCTTGGTAACACACACATAGAAAAAGCCAGAAGTGGGGCTGTGCCTCAAGTGGTAGAGCACTAGCCTTAAGAAAGCCCTCAAAACCTATGTACATAAGGTCATATAGAATGAGACCAAATAAAATGAACTCTAGGAAATGGAAACAAAAAGTTTATTCTGTGTGGTTGTTGTTCTTAATGTCCTATCTTATTTCTCTTTTCTTTTTTTGCCCATATGATTAATCTCATGTTGTTACCGTATCTGACTTTGTTACCAGCTATATTGTATATATGTTTATTTGAAATAGGGAAGGGAAAGGAGGAAAAAAAGGAGATTGGGAGGCAGTGGGGGAAAGAAATGGGGGACAAAAACATGAGAAGGGGTATCAATGTGTGAGAACTAATGTACCTACTATCTGACAAATGTAACTGTAAGCCCTCTATACATTATCCTGACCATAGAATTTTTTAAAAAATAAAACTTCAATTTTTTTCCTTTTTTTATTGTAATTAGTAAAAGGGTTACATGATATTTGCCAGATAGAAGGTGCATTAATTCACATACATTGATACCCTTTCACATGTCTTGGTACCCATTACCCTCCCCCACACACCCCCCACCCGTCTTGGTTTTCCCCCCTTCCCTATCAAATTTCAAATAATCAAATACAAATAAATTCAATATATCAGATAACAGATATCAGATATCAGATAACAATATATCAGGTAAAAGCTGAGACACTGAAAACTTTACAGGACGGAATAAATTTTTTTTTAAAGAAAAGAAAAGAAAAATCCAGAAGTGGGGCTGTGGCACAAGTGGTAGAGAACTAGTCTTGAGAAAGCCCAAGGACGGTGCTCAGGCCCTGATTTCAAGCCCCAGGACGGCCAAAAAAAAAACCTCACCTTCCTCCAGGTGCAGTGCTTATGCCTATAATCCTAATTAGTCAGGAGGCTGTGACCTGAGGATCGCAATTCAAAGCCAGCCCATGAGAATCTTATCTCCAATTAACCACTAGAAAATTGGAAGTGGCACTGTGGCTCAAGGGGTAGGGTGGTAGCCTTGAGCTGAAGAGCTCAGGGACAGCACCCAGGCCCAGACTTCAAACCCCATGATGGCAAAAAAAAATCTAAAGCAAAAAGTACCTGAACGTGTAGTTCAAGTGGCAATGTCCAAGATCCCTAAATTTAAAGCCATTATCACCACAACTAAATAATACAAAACAATGGACCTCCGTTTAGAAAATACCAACCCAGTTATTAGTAGCCCATGAGACACGAACAGTTCAGATTATCTTTGGAGAAAAAGACACAAGAAAGTATTTTACAGAAAAAAAAATTAAAGAGAATCCCAATTGTTCATGTGCAGAAATTCCTCTGGATTTTGTGGATAAGAAAGGTAGATCTGATGCTCCTCAGTTGATGAGTGGATCAACAAGATGTGGTAGTTGTACTTGGTTATTTGAAATTTGATAGGGAAGGGGGGGAAACCAAGACGGGTGGGAGGTGGGGGGGGAGGGTAATGGGTATCAAGACGTGAATTAATGCACCTTCTATCTGGCAAATATCATGTAATCCTTTTACTAATTACAATAAAAAATTTTAAAAAAAGATGTGGTATTTATACACAATGGAATTCTATGCAGCTGTCAGAAAGCATGACATCGGCCCATTTGTAAGGATATGGAAAGACAGAAAAAAATCATATTAAGTGAAGTAATGGTTTCCCTCATTTGTCATAATCAGTAGAAACCTTGGGCTCTCCTAGCAGAGATTCACAATAGAACAAAATCTAGATACATAAGGCAGTATAGTATGATGCTAAATGAAGGACCTCCAGAATATAGAAACAAAAGCCATATAATAAGTGAATGTTGACCTTAATGTACTATGTTATCTCTCATCTCTTTTGCTCTCCCTTGGTTACCTCGAATTGTTACAGTATTTTTACCTTTTTATCTGATATATTGTATATATGTTTATTTGGTTATTTGAAATAGGATAGGGAAGGGGGGAAATCATGATGAGCAGGGGGAGGGGGGAGGGAAATGGGGACCATGACATGAGAAAAAGTATCAATATTTGTGAGGTAATGTACCTTCTATCTGGTGAATATAATGTAACCATTCTATTAATTACAATAAAAAATATACGAAAAAAAGAAAAAAATGGTTTCACGGAAAAGTGACATTTGAAGTAAAGAAGATAAGTCAACGTGGATTGAAAATCACTTTAAACAAATTTTGAAAGACACAGATCTGCACTGCAGAGATAGAAGAAAAGAAAATAGAAGATAGAAGACCTAAAAGGCAAAGTGAAGGCCAGATCATAAAAGACCTGAGGGGCTACGTTAGAAGCCATAGTTTTGAAAGAAGGGTAATGAAAACCCCTGAAGGCATTTAGAAGAGAGAATATGTGGTGTGTTCTGATACACAACACATCTTACATGGATTGGTGTAAAGAAATACAGGAGCAAGAAATCCTCATCAGAAGTCATAAGGGAGGTGGACAAAGAACTCTAGTTTATACTAAATAATCACTTAAGAATTTAAACATAGATGAACTGTTATAAAATTGTGTTTTGGTTGTTTGCTTGTTAGTTGGTTGGTTTGTGACAGGTTCACGCTATGTATCCCAGGCTGCTAAAACCCAAGGTATTTCTGTCTCAGCCTCCTGAGCACAGGGATTACAAAAGCATGCACCACCACAGAAAATTGTCAGGATATAGCAATATATTAGAAATAAAAAAGAGGATTTCCATGAAGATACTTACATTTCTACTTGTTGCATTTGCAAATTTAATCTGAAAAAGAGGAAGATATATGTGCACTCCTATACTATTACTATGTAATAGTATAGGATCATAGAACATATTTGGATTTTTTTGATGAATATTAGAAAGAGTCTTAGATAGAGGATATTCTTTCACTATGGACATGCGTTTGAGACATCCAGGTAAAGATGTGTAAGCATGCAGAATAGTAAGTCTATTCCTGCAAGGAGCGTAATGTCTGCAGAAAGGAATTGGGAATATTCACATAGACTTGGAAAGTAAATCCTGGACATGCCGGAGATTGCCTGGAAAGAGAACTCAGTATGAGAAGACACTCTGGCAGAACTTAATGGTTCACAAATTAAATCTAATGTATAGCTGCAAATCAATCTATACTAGGAATGGAATGTATATGCAAATTATCATAATATATATTATTTTATTTTTTTATTAATTTTTTATTTTTTATTGTAATTAGTAAAAGGGTTACATGATATTTGCCAGATAGAAGGTGCATTAATTCACATACATTGATACCCTTTCACATGTCTTGGTACCCATTTCCCTCCCCCTCCCCACACCCCCCACCCGTCTTGGTTTTCCCCCCTTCCCTATCAAATTTCAAATATCCAAATACAAATAAATTCAATATATCAGATAACAAAGTGAGATACTATAACAATATGAGATAACCAAGGGACAGCAAAGGAGATGAGAGACAACATAGTACTTTAAGGACAACAATCATTCATTATACGGCTTTTGTTTCAATATCCTGGAGGTCCTTTCAATTAGCTTCACATTATATGGCCTTATGTATCAAGATTTTGCTCTATTGCAGATCTCTGCTAGTAGAGCCCAAGGTTTCTACTGATTATGACGAATGAGGAAAACCATTGAGCCTAATTTCCCTTGAGTCTGGCTTACTTCACTTAATATGATTTTTTCTAAGTCTTTCCATTTCCTAACAAATGGGGCGATGTCGTTCTTTCTGACAGCAGCATAGAATTCCATTGTGTACAAATACCACAACTTGTTGATCCACTCATCCACTGAGGGACATCTAGGTTGGTTCTATATCTTTGCTATGGTGAATAGTGCTGCAATGAACATTGTTGTGCTAGTGGATTTAGTATGTCCTTGTTTCTGGATGGTTGAGTAAATGCCAAGTAGTGGAATTGCTGAGTCATAGGGGAGTTCTATGGTTAGCCTTTTGAGGCACTGCCACATTGCTTTCCATAGTGGTTGAACGAGTTTGCACTCCCACCAACAGTGTAGTAGTGATCCCTCCTGGCCACATCCCATCCAGCATCTGTTGTTGTTAATTTTCCTGATCCTGGCCATTCTAACTGGAGTGAGGTGGAATCTTAGAGTTGTTTTGATTTGCATTTCTTCTATAACCAGAGATGTTGAGCATTTCTTCATGTGTCTATAGGCCTCATAGTATAGTTTATATTTTTAGATAAGTGAATAAGAAATACAACAATTTGGGTATTATTTATTTATTTGTTTTGTGTCTTATACTGTCTTGATTTCTCAAACTCTCAAGAGACAATTTTGGGTTTTTCACAGTAATACTTTTCATCAAGACACAAACACACCAGTGGTTCTCACATTTTAATTGTCTATGGTAAAACTTGACGTAGATCATGCTTTTATAAATAAGAAAACTATTGAACAGTGCTCTCAAATGGCTTTCGTTAGCTTTTAAATTTTCTACAATGCAGAGTTAATTATGTAGTGGGCCATAACAGCAAATAAAATTAAATGGAAAGCAGACAGTAAGGGTGCCCGTAGATAAAATCCTAGAAACAAAACCACTGCTTACTTATCAGTCAATAACGCAAAGCAAATAAAATCTCTTTTTTAAGGGTCCTTTTAAAAAGACAAGAAACACAACAGCATATATTTTATCTCTAACAATACTATAAATATACAGATGAGCTTTTAATCTCTGGAATTGCGCAACTACATCAACTAGGAAAAAAACAGTGGCTAAATGCTCTTTATAGAGTTTCTAAAAAGCAAAATAAATGGAAATGAGAAATTCTTACTTCAAACTTTGTTTCCCTTGACTTAGGTTCACGTGATATTGGGTAGAGGATAAATACTATCTCAGTTAAATGATATCCCCCAATCCAAAAAAAATTAATGAAGATAATGTCTGGTATTTGGATTATGGTGTGTCTTAGACCAGGATTAGAGTGTGTCTCTTCACTTTACCACATTCATCCATTTTTACCTTCCTGTGAGAGTTCCTCGGTTAAAATTAGTGTCCCTTGTATTAAGTAGATTCACCCAAATGTCATGATTCTAAAGCAAATGAAGTATTATGTTGAACTTAACATTGAACTTTACTGAGTCACTGAACTGAAGAGAAAATGATGAAAACAAAAAACTGGGGTCCCTAAGTCTTGTACACATGTAAATCTGTCCATCAGCCTTAAGCTATCAGGGATGATTTGACTACCACTAATGAAATACCCACATGTGGGTAACAAGTAACTGACAGTCTTACTGCATCTGGAACTAAAACTATACATGAAAAATATCAAAAATCAGAGCCATTTAATTTTATATCTTAAGGAAAATATAGTTTTAAATTCTGATAGATAAGTAAAATCACCATAAGTGGAGACTGATATCATGATTTCAGAGCAACAAAATTAAAATGTGAGGATTTCTGTTTCCAGAAAACTCATTACTTTGGTTACCTAGGCTGAAAAATAAACATTTCTCTGCTTTCTCTATCAGTATCTCTCCCAATTTTTTCTACAAAGATAATTATCCTAGGACATGACCATGCTTTATGTAGTAACACTTAAATACCTATGTATTTTTCTACCAACATACTTACATACAAGTGTAGACTTGCACATGAAATAAGTACAGGAAACACTGACTTCATCTGAGTTCAACAGGCACATAATTGTCTATCTTCTCAGAGCCTTAATTTGTGAATATGATAATAAGTTTCCACATTGGAACACTACTTAGTACTTCTAAACCTATTTGATCCTGAAGTCCTTACTGTATTATTATCTTAGCAAAACATTATTCTACAGAGCAGAGTATAGACAAGGCTTGTCTAGAGAATATGGAAATGTAAAAATTCAAGAATTTTTTAATTGTAGCATCAGACCGTCTCAAGAGAACATCTCACCAGCCTCTTTATCAGATGCCACAGCTCAAATTCATCTATATGTCTCTCGGGTAATATAAATAGATTGGTCAAGATACATGGAGACAATGATAAACTGAAAAGCATGTACCGAACAGAAAAAAATAATGGCCTAGTTTCAGCTTCAATGTCAAGTAATGACATTGGCAGGACTGTTATGCCAGGTATTTGATTTTCAAAAAAAAATAAACAATCAATAAACTTAGAATTTATGTTAAAGTTTCATACAACTAGATACTTATAAATGGTTCCAAAAATGCTTATTGAACACTGTGCTGACCAAATAAATACACCTGTAGGCCAAATTCACTCCCCTGACTCACAGAGTGCAATCTGATTTAAGATACCCAACAAAGACATTTTCCCCTCTCATGTTTGGTAATTGTGCTCTCAGTGATAGTACGAACACCATCACATTTGTGCCTGACTTGCTTTTCCCTCTGGGTCTCTCTAAGTTCTCCTGTTTGGCTCAAGAAATAAAAAACTAATTTCAGAATACTCAAATGTCCTTGGCATATATCTCTAAGAAAGCAATAGATAAGTGTAAGATATTGCAGTTGTTATGAATATTACTATGGAGACGCTTCAAAAAAATAAAAATATATGGTATAATAATCCCTCTTCTAGGTATTTTTATGAAATAGGGGCAATAAATTATTGAAGAGATTAGCATTCTCATAATAATGAAAGTGCTACTTGCAGTAGCCAAGACATAGAAACAACCTAAAGAACCACAAGTACAAAAATTCAGTTTAAAAAAAAACTGCAAGAAGAGCTATGTATATATGTCCATATAGGATGAGACTAACGAACTCTAGGATATGGATACAAGAGATTTATCTTAGTGATTGTTGTTTTAATGTACCATGTGAAGTTATTTCTTTCTTCTTTTTTCCCCCTCGTGGTTAATCTCATGTAGTTACCATATCTGACTTTGTTACTTGGTATTTGTATATACATTTATCTGTTTATTTGAAATAGGAAAGGAAAGGGTAAAAACAAGGTAACTGGGGGAGGAGGGAAAGGGGACAAAAACATGAGAAGGGGAATCAATGTTCAAGAAGTAATGTACCCACTACCTGATGAATGTAAATGTCACCCCTCATTGCCCCGACAATAAAGTACAATAAAAAAACTGCAAAAGAAATAATAAAATGTGTGTATACATAACCCATCTTTTATGGGCTAGATGATTTTTAGCAGGAATTTTCTCATCTCTTGATGTCAAGTTTTCATAAATAATTAAGAAAGATAAAAAGGACTTTTCCAAAATATTACTGACAATTTCTTTTCTATAGCATGCTTAAGGAATAAGATTACAGTAATTAGAAAGAATCCGTGTTGGCAGAGGGTTAAGACGGAAGCATGAGACTGGGGGTAACACGCAGGGATTTACAGGTCAGGGATGGGATAGGTCTGCATTGTTATTGTGAGGAGGGAACAGAGCAACTGGTACACAGATTTTACAGAATTATTTTTTTTCAAAGCCTAGCTTCCCTTGCCACTGACTGTCACCAGTCCCTTGACATTATCTTCAGGATCATCCATTACCCAAGTTCTTGCTTTACTTTAAAGGGTTGCATAATTTACTATAAAAAAATGGCAAACTGAACTACTCCATCTTTATGCACTTTGCTATTAATGATGCTTTGAATACTTTGAGATTACCAATAGCTATGATACATTATAAATAGCTTTTTATCTAATTATCTATTTTAATTCATCACAATGCTTAAGCAAGAGGCAAAAATAAATTGTGATGAATTTTTGTGGACAAGTCAAAAAGACTTTCTAATGAATATAAATGTTCTTCCCTTTGAAGTATTCTTATAAAACAGAATTATCATAAGCTTAAGGTACATAAATCTTCATTTCTTGCTTGCCAGATGCACAGCTATGTAAGAAAATAAAATTTTCTCAGTATAATGAAGAATCATAATAAGCATGTTCTAATCAGAGATTAATTGATACATGTCTATCTATATAATCTATGACTCTAAAGATGTTCTAGTGGGCAGTAATGAAAAAAGCATGTCATTTGGAGTTAGAAACCATGGGCTCTAAGTGGTAAGTGATCCACTTATTCAAAGGACTTATGGATTGATATATAAATTAAACATGGTTTAAACACTGACTCAGTGACTCATATGGATACGACAGAGAAGAAGACAAATCCTCGCATTTGTGGAACTCACAGCCAAATACAAAGCACAACAGGCACACCACACAGAAAGAATGATACAGAGAAAAGAAACTCTGCTTACTGGCCAGGAAGATGCACCAGAACACAAACTTGAGAGAGGTTAGCAAATGAGCTATTTGAAGATTTCAGACAGGATCTTAGATACCTCTATCCAAGAAGAGGAAGAGACATATTCACAGGTCCTCAAAAGTCATAGAAGCAAGGTAAGGCTAAGACCCATAAGGAAGCCACTGTGACCACATTACGTGTTGTAGAAGATGAGGTAGGCAATAGAGGAAGAGATGAGTCTGAAAAGGGAGTTGAGGGTATCACTGAGTGTGATAGAAGGCTCTAGGAAGTTTGAGTGTGTGTGTATGCGTCACCATCTGGATGAGCATATAAAAGTTCAGTCTGACTGCTGGGTAGAAAACCAATAGTAAGTAGAGGAGAATGAACAGGAATACCTTTGTAGTTGAGTAAATGATTTTCCAAGTGAGAGGTGAAGGTACTACTTATCAGCAGGCACCTATTTGACCTCAGTTTCTAAGACTATGAGTTGCAAATAACATTACATTCAATCTAAATTCTACATCAAAATTTAAACAGGTTTTGATGACTGATTGCAAAATTCCACATCTAAAATCAGTCTTAGAATAAAGGTCTACCCTAGGCAAAATCTGAGTATTTTTTAGAGAATTATAAGCTTTGTATAAACATATAGCAATTTCAGAATGCAGAAATAATAGTTTGTAATATGCAATTATTTTTTTCTTGAGGAAACCTGGTTTATTTGCAAACCTGATTTATTCCACAGAAGCATTTAATTTTCTTGAACTCATTACACTGCCTTCAAAAACATAAACCTTTGCTTGTTTCCAGGCAATTACGCCAGTTTTCATAATTATAAGTAATAAACATATTTCTTGTAAACATTTGTATACATTGCTATCTGTTTCCCTGGAATATATTTTTTAAACTGTCATTTATGAAACAGTCAACATGCATATATACATATGTATATACATGATGCATTAATATATATTGGGAATACTTTCTGTTAACACATATTTCAATCACTCATTCAATATGTACCACATAAAATGTTTTTTTAATTCTCTTGGGTTTTTCGGGTACCTGTATAGTCAATTTTCACCAGTGTTTTAGTCTATATATCTGTTCTTCATGGGACCTGCATGCTCCAACTCTCACACACAAAAAAAACCACCCTAACAAATGAGCAAGGAAATTGGTCTCCTACATAACTGCCTTGCTCACCTTTCTCTTTTGGCTAATTTGATGGTATTTCATTAGGTATAAAACTGCCAGTGATTTTCTTGTGGAAAATCACCTCTTGGTGATCAGAGAGTAAATCTGTCATTTTTTTTCTAATTCCATTGTCTTGTTAATTGGCATCCACCGACCATATGTCTACAATAAAATAGATGGGAAAACAAGCCAGATGCCTCAGGACCGAAAAATGTAGCCTCGGATATAAAGGGAAGTAGTAGTTCTTTGGATGTCTTGGACACAGTCTTGCTTGCTATTTCAGAATATAAATGTAATACATGGCAGCCATTCTGTAGCTATTAGCTAGCAATTTAAGGGTGACAAACAAACAAGGCAAAGATGGCATATACAAGCATGAACTGTGTCTGGTTTCTTGATTGCATCACTTGGTCATGGCAGAAAAATGTCCTTACTGCTTAAACCAACTCTTCTGAATTTTTAGTAATTACCCTCTATTATAAATTGACCTATTTGATAAACCAGGATTGCTAATCAATTTCTCTACAAGGACATGTTCATTTGTTTTCTACAGCACTACCATTAGTTTGTTTGTGGGATTCTTTTAGGCTTTACTAGAGGTGTAACATCTTAGCCTTACCATTCACACAATACAGTGTTCCCAATACTCTTGCAGAACTCAACCACAGAAGACTTAACTGGTCCAGAACTCACCTGCTAGGTTTTGTGGCCCTTGTCTACAACTGTGCTCATGACACTGACAGAATACAGCAGAGACTGTAATGCATTCCCATCCCCAGGAAACATGAGGATATTCAGACAGCCAACTAGAATGTAAAGACTCCTGAGGTCTGACCAAACCCTGAGTTCTCTTCCTTACACTCCAACCGGGGTTGAGGAACAAAGTAATCCTCTAATGATCTTTCCGAAAAATACATTTTTTTCTAAAATGGCCAGAGTTAAGTTCAGCTGCTGATAACCAAAGATCCCTGATTAATCAAGATTTCATTCCCTGCATCTCTTTGTTTTGAAAATTAGGCAATAACACTATTTCACTTAAAAAAAAGTATAGCTATCATAGTAGGCAATGAGGTACCAGACGTGGAGACCAGAGATCTAGATTCCAGTTTTAGTTCAGACACCACGTGTTCAAGCTCTGAGGCTCATTTATCGTAGTTGAACAAAGGAGAGGATTGGACCAGATGGTCTCTGAATTCCCTTCAAATTCCAGTTATTCCAACGCTGTGATAATTTTGACCAGTAAAATGAGCAGAAAAAAAAATCACTCCTTTAGTTACAAACATTCATTAGATGGATGGAATAAAGACCACTGTTTAAGCCGAAACTCTTCATGGTTTAGCAACAGTGAACCACAGGCAGAATTTCAGTCAGGATGTCTAATTAGATGGAGCTCAAAGTAGAAATAATTTATTATACTTCAAAAATGCTCAGCATACACCCACACACACTGTTAATATGAATGGTTGTCAGATACGATGGAAAAGACAAGGAGGACATTGAACAGACTAAGAGTAATCTGAGACACTGAAGATCAGTAACTTCAGAAAGGAGAAACATGATCAACTAGGGGGAAAATTCCTTTTTCAAGCAAATCTAAAGGCAGGAATCCAGAATAATGAAATAACATAAGTCAATCTCATAGCACGAAATAGCTAAAACTGCAGTTTGCACACAAAGAACAAATGGAATGCGTCACAGTGGATTAGGTGTATAAGGAACTGGGAATTCTTATAACAATTGCTACTTGTATATGTCAGAAAGCATTTTTAAAGGAGAAGGTGCTGTGAACCTGTGCAGTCTTTCCTTGGGAAAGGTAGTAAAATAAAAGCTAGGAGCTTACAACTTATGGCTAGAAAGTGCTGTACATGATTTTAAATACACTTTTATATTTTAAATGTAATACTTCCTCCTTTTAGAGAACATGAAAAAGATATGCAAAAGAATATTGTCATTACTTACTTGGATCTAATTCTTAAGCTTGTTTTTTTCCTGAAACAACATCTCAGATATCTGAGTAATAGAATGGCCTGCAGTTACAATTCGTATCTTTATATTTTTTTCCGATAGAAGAGTGAAATTACTTTATTTTTTTCAAAATCGTGATACATAAGGCCATATAGTATGAAGTTAATTGAAAGGACCTCCAGGATATTGAAACAAAAGCCATATAACGAATCATTATTGTCCTTAATGTACTACGTTGTCTCTCATCTCCTTTGCTGTCCCTTGTTTATCTCATATTGTTGCAGTATCTCACAATTCGTATCTTTAAAGGGCATGTGTTCTAGTTGGAAGACAAAGAGGTGGACTGGAGACTTTTCTGTTTGCTAAACATAATACAATTACATAGGAGTTACCTAAAATCCTGTGAAGAGCCTAAGGTGATTTGTCCAGGTATCCAAGTTAGGCAAGAAGAAGATTTGCTTTTACCAGCAAAACCAGTCTTTGTATAAAGCCTAGCATTATTTCCTACATAAAAATTATCTCAGGAGTTCTCCCCTCTTAGGTCCGCCTGCATTATTGCCTCAGAGTCCCTCTCTGTACACAAGCACTATTCAGCCATGGTTCATAGGAATCATTGGACATTTAAACACTCAATGTCCTTATGTCTTCAGCCACTGAGGAAACTGAAGTACAAGTCTTTACTGCCCTTCTCTATATAGACACTTGAGGAGGATTTAAAAAGCCTTCGGTGGTCATGTTAGGATATGTAAGTCTCCATTAACTGGTCTCGTGACTCCACACAGTGTAGTCAGAGAGATTTCTATGGGATTATGCAGCACTTTTCATTTAGAAGCAGCTGCTGTTTCCTGAGATAGAGAGAGAGCCAATCACTTATGTATACTACCAAATGCTTTAAACACTTGAAATCTTCATACAGGGATGATGTTTCAGGGTATCCTGCCAACACCAATTTTTGCAGTACTTTAGACAACAGCAAAAGAAAAAGGAAATTCAGTGCTCTTGGCTATTCACACATCAAGGCACAATGATTTCAAGTTCCAATTATTTGTGGGGTATCTGAGATGGCAGTCTATGTTGCACCGTGTTCTCAGCCTGTGTTCAACACCCAACTATAGCTGTTATCCTTTTCCACAATAGAACTCTTTGCTATTTCCATAAGTGATTCTCCTCTCTGATTAAGTAGAACAATATACATAAGAATCCCCTAGCAGAGATTTGCAATAGAGCAAAAAAACCTTGATACAAAAGGCCATATAGTAGGACGCTAAATGAAAGGATCTCTAGGATATAGAAACATAAGCCACATAATGAATGCTTGTTGTTCTTAAGGTACTATGTTATCTCTCATCTCTTTTGCTGTCCCTTGGTTATCTCACATTGTTACAGTATCTCACTTTGTTACCTGATATATCGGATATATTTGTATTTGGTTATTTGAAATTGGATAGGGAACGGGGGAAAACAAGATGAGGGGTGGGGGTGAGGGGAGGGAAATGGGGACCAAGGCATGTGGAAGGGTATCAATGTATGGGAATTAATGCACCATCTATCTGGCAAATATCATGGAGCCCTTCTATTAATTACAATAAAAAATATATGAAAAAAAAAGAATCCCATCTTGTGCCACTAGTTGTTACACAAACAAATACCAGTTCTGCTATACTCAGCTGGTATTTGTCTGGTATACTCAGCTTTTGCACAGCTCATTTTCCAACCTGAAAAGAGCTTCTCTTGCAAGCAATCTAAACACTGATAACAGATTGAAGCCTAATCTGTCTCATGCCTAACCTCTGCCTGCTTTCACTACCCTCCAAAAACACACTTTCATACGAGGAAAAAGTAACTTTAATTTTAGATGATTCCAACTGTCTTAAGGTTCCACCAGGTTACTGCTGGCTTGTTTTGAAGCTGATTGCTTCATTACTGCTTTCAGGGGAATTAATATCAACTGCCTGCTTGCTGTCCTTGTTAATATCTTTAAAACTTCTTGATTTGGGCCCCTGATAGAAAGACACCCAATGATGGGGCAGTGATTTCTCTGTCTTCCCGTAAGTGTCTGATATCATTAATTAATGAGGTGACCAGGGAGCTGGACTCACTTGTCACTATTAGACAGCTAATATAATAATCAAGACTCGTGCGGGCAAAGTATGAGAACAAAAACCTTTCTGCTCCCCTCCTTTGTCAAGCTGACAAATGACCTATCCTAATGTGGGCCTCTTTTAATAGTAAATATTTTATAAACACAAATGCTAAGGAAACAACAAGACAAGTTTATTCCACTCCAAACAATTTGGAATGACATACATACAAGGCCAGAAAACCAGCTCTAGGAGTTCCAACAAGTGGAGTCTTGCCACTTACCTCAATTTCCCAAATAAAGAGCAGAGTGGTGCTGAAGGGCAAGAAGAACAGACTTACTATGCAATGTGAGTACAGAGTAATGTAGGAAGAGACAAAGTAAACACTTCAGTTAACCTTTACAGAGATGAACTTTAGGTTTAAATATAGGAAGAACTGAGGCAGAACACTAGGGGTTTGTATAATTATTCAACTGTCTCAGATAAAGTTGGGGATAGTATCTCAGGAACAACCAGGGAGGACCTGGGCTCAATAAAAAGTAATTATATATGAATGTATGCTTTATTTTCTCCAGGGGTTCACTCTCCTAGGAATTAATGTAAAAGAAATAGTAATAAATTCGTCATAATCAGTAGAAACCTTGGGCTCTACTAGCAGAGATTTGCAATAGAGCAAAATCTTGATACATATAATGTGAAGCCAATTGAAAGGACCTCCAGGATAGTGAAACAAAAGCCATATAATGAATGATTGTTGTCCTTAATATACTATGTTGTCTCTCATCTCCTTTGCTGTCCCTTGGTTATCTCACATTGGTATAGTATCTCATTTTGTTATCTGACATATTGAATTTATTTGTATTTGGATATTTGAAATTTAATAGGGAAGGGGGGAAAACCAAGATGGGTAGGGGGTGTGGGGGGGAGGGAAACGGGTACCAAGACATGTGAAAGGGTATCAATGTATGTGAATTAAAGCACCTTCTATCTGGCAAATATCATGTAACCCTTTTACTAATTACAATAAAAAAAGGTAAAAAAAAACACAGACCTAGCTCCCTTCGTTATCTGTCCCTTGGTTATCTCACATTGGTATAGTAACTCACTTTGTTATCTGATATATTGAATTTATTTGTATTTGGATATTTGAAATTTGATAGGGAAGGGGGGAAAACCAAGACGGGTGGGGGGTGTGGGGGGGAGGGTAATGGGTACCAAGACATGTGAAAGGGTATCAATGTATGTGAATTAATGCAACTTCTATCTGGCAAATATCATGTAACCCTTTTACCAATTACAATAAAAAATAAAATAAAAAAAAACAAGGTGGTAAGTTTGCAGTAAGGAGGGAAAGAAGGAAGTTGAAGTGTACAGTAGAGACAAGAAAGGCTACCACAACCACTTAGGTAAGAGTTCTGACCAGCCATTTCAACTGTCTCCAACTTACTACTCTAGAAGGATCTTCTTCTTGCTAGGGTACTGTGCTCAGCATTTGGAGTTCTTTACTTTCCCCTTCTCTGACCTATGGCCTTAGGAATTGAATCCATTTCAAGTAGTGCCTATGCACTGATGTGATCCCCAGTGTTCATCTTGAGTACTGCCTGTGCTCTTTTGATATGGACATGTGGGCCATCTAATGCACCACTGCTAATACAGGACCCTTGAACATGTGCCCCACGTCAGCCATCCCAGCCAGTCAGAATCAATGGCAGCACCACCTACTTACTTCTGTTTTCCCCAACAACATTCTAGTCAAAACAACTCTTCCCTGTCACTCCCAAAGGTCTTCCACAGGCACCTTTGTTCCCTAGCATTCATTCCCCACACTGCCAGACACAGGCATTTCCTTTTCTTTTGAAGAACAGCAACTTGCCACATCACAATTCTGAGGAAACATTTACTATGGTTTACCTCTGCTCCTAGAACCAACTCTTACTGTAGTCAAAAGTCCCTGCATCATCTGTTCCCTCCCAATGGCCACTTTTCCTCCTCCTCCTCCTCTATTCAAAATATACCAGTGCCTTGAGCATGGGAAGTCCCATTGGAACGGAGCCCATGAAGTCATTCTCTTTTCACTCTTAGGGAAAGGATTTTAAATAAAATTCACTGTGTACAAAGTTTCTCTTGGATGCTATATCATAATCTCTGGTTTGGTTCTTTGTACACTGTCCCTCTTTCTGTCCTGGGAGTCAGTCCTTCAAAAACCCTTGTCATTGCAAATTCCTCTCCTTATCTGGAAATTATGTTCCCATCTCCACACAGGATCCACTGCTTTTCCCTATACAGGACTGACAGTGATCCACAATTAAATATTCCAGGATGCGTTCCGATTTGATTACTCATTCTAGTAAAAGGCCACATGGGGCTTCAACAAAACACTGCACAGTGGGAGAAGGGTTTGGCAATTCAAATCAAGATGATCCTGAAGACTTTGCATATATTTGTTTCCTCCATTAGTCTGCTCTCTGAACATACAATATTTACTGCCTCCATTGGTCTGCTCTCTATACATATATTTACTGCCCCTGTAGTATATCAGGCATCATATACATTTTGAAGGGTGACTATCAGCAAATGTAGGTGAAAAGTACACCTTACTCCTGCAACCACTCATGATACTCATATGTCCAAATACACTTCAAATGAAAACCAGTATCTGCTCTAATGCAAATTGATCTGCAAACCTTCCTTGGTTCATAGTACACATAACATATTACATTTTAATGTAGATCTGTTTCATTATCTCTGTACATGCTCTTTTCCACATCAAATTAGGTCTTATCCTTCTGTATCACAAGAGTAGACTATAGCACAGTATAAGCAACACAAATATTTGCCTCACATTACCAACTCAAAAGACACAAAATGACTGGGAAAAAAATCTTCAAAAATATCTGTTTTTCCATTTACCTTCATCCAAATTCCCCTCCATCCCCCCATTTCCTCATGACCGCTTTCAATTGTTAAAATGAGCACATCATGGAGAGAGGAGGATGGATTTTTCTTCTACTCTATAAATACATACTTCGTAGACATATGTATACAAATATACATATTGCATAAGCAAATTTAATGTATCTTAAAATATAATTTATAAGAGGACAACACTTTTCCAAATGCAACTCAGCAATATGAATTTTTAAAGTAGGGTTGTTTCACAGTCATTGGGTGACTGAAAGGTGACTTTCACCCCCAACTACATTAGTTAGTCAGCAATTCAATTTTCTCAGATCTGTAAGAGGGGGAAATAGCTGCAAATTGTCCTGACAGATGCTACCAGCTGCTTCTGTAAAGCAACAGTTATACAACTTGCTCTCTTTCAGTTTGAAGCAGAAAGTAAAAAATTTTCTTTAACAGTTATTTTCCATTTTCAAGTTTGGAATTAAAAGTCTGAAACTGCCTCTGTGCACAGTACACAAAAGCCAGTTCACAAAAGCTACTCTGACACATAATTTTAACTGCTGACTCATTTTTTCACAATTTGACCACATTTCAATGTTTCCATGAAATTTTACACTACATCTGAAATAATACCACATTTTTTTCAAGAACTGTTCAGATCCCTCACTTCATGAAGCCTAAAAACCATGGTGAGTGGTGTGTTCAGTGTATAATGCAGGGAGTACTTGCCACAGGTCCAAGCAGGAGAAACTGAAGTTCCAGGAAATCAGAATGTGACTACTACAAAATAAGTGTCTTGATTCCTGTTCCTTCATTCAACAACAGTAACATTCAACTCCACATGAGAAAACCATTCATATCAGGAAATCATTCTACCTTTAATTCATGCTATTTATTCAAACTCAACAACACTACCTGTGATTTTCCTGGTCTCCAGAGTGTCATGCATATGCTCTGTTCTTATAACTCAGTCTTACTCCCAAGGCATGGCGCACTGACTATCTTCTCCTGGGAGGACTTCCTCGAAATTCTTCAGCAGCCCATTCTCCAGCTCAGAATCATTTTTAATATATTTTTATTGTACTTAATAGAAGGGTTACATTATATTCACCAGATAGAAGATGCTTTACTTCACAAACATTGATACCCTTTCTCATGTCTTGGTCCCCATTTCCCTCCCCCGACCCCCGACCCTCATCTTGTTTTCCCCCCTTCCCTATCCAATTTCAAATAACCAAATAAACATATATACAATATATCAGATAACAAGGTAAAATACTGTAACAATTCGAGGTAACCAAGGGACAGCAAAAGAGATGAGAGATAACATAGTACATTAAGGACAACAATCACTCATTATATGGCTGTTGTTTCTATATCCTGGAGGACCTTTCATTTAGCATCATACTATATGGCCTTATGTATCTAGGTTTTGTTCTATTGGAAATCTCTGCTAGGAGAGCCTAAGGTTTCTACTGATTATGACAAATGAGGGAAACCATTGAGCCTATGTTCCTTTGAGTCTGGCTTACTTCACTTAAAATGATTTTTTTCTAAGTCTTTCCATCTCCTTACAAATGGGGCGATGTCGTTCTTTCTGACAGCAGCATAGAATTCCATTGTGTATAAATACCACATCTTGTGGATCCACTCATTAACTGCGGGGCATCTGGGTTGGTTCCATATCTTTGCTATGGTAAATAGTGCTGCAATGAACGTCATTGTGATAGTGGATGTGGTATGTCCTTGTTTCTGGACAACAGGGTAAATGCCAACTAGTGGAATTGCTGGGTCATAGGGGAGCTCTAGGTTAAGTCTTTTGAGGAACCACCTGTCAGGAAGGCTCTTTTCCTTTGTTTTGCAGAAACTGTTCTGTATTCAAACAAAACCCTACCGGTATTACTCACTTCTGGAAAGGATTGTACTGCACCACCTAGCAAAAACCCTGAGAAACTTCAGCTTCCTGAACAACTAGCTGCAAAAAACTATGAAACATAAGTAATACATTCCTTCGACATTTGAAATGCTCATCAACTCCAGCCTTCACTCACTCTATTCATGAACAATATTCTTATGCCATCTGGTCCCTTACCTCTTGGAAAGTTAATAACCTTTGCTTCCTCTCTTACCACTTGGACACTTGGTGATTTCTTTCACATATCTTACATGCTATCTTAAGCTCCCAGACTTAACAACAAAGAGGTTTTATTATAACAGTTCTAAACACGCATATATTTTGACCATATTCATTCCTTTTTTAATCTCTGCTCCTCTTGTTCATTTCTGGTTGCGTATCAAGCTCATGATTAAAAATGAAATTAATGTCCCCTAAAATATATTCCTCTTTGTTATGGCTTGTATCTAAAATGTTGCCCCAAAGCTATATGCTAAGGATTCGATTGCCTGCTGATATGCTTTTTACAAAGTGGTGGGATCATGAAAACTTTGTTCTCACCAAAGGATCAACCTACTCATGTGTCCATAATTTGATGAGCTATTGGGAAGGGATAAAAACTTTCCAATTTGAGCTGGGACTTAAGGTTGTTAAATGCATCCCTGAAATGTGTCCTTGTAAATGATGTTTGTTCTGCTCTCTTCTCTCTCCTATTTCTCTTCTATCTCTGCTCTCCAGTCTTCAATTCTCTTTCTCCTTCTTCCACTTCTCTCCTTTTTCTCTTCTCTCTCTCTCTCCTGCCTACTTAACGTGAATAAATGGCTTCCTCCTCCACATATTCCTGCTACCATGATGTTCTGCTTCTCCCCAAAGCAGACTGAAACTATATCCCAAAACAAATGTTGCCACCGTTAAGCTGATTTTCTTAGGTATTTTGCCATAGAGCTAGAAGGCGAGCACATTCTTTTACTACCTATTTTTTCATATATTTTTATTGTAATTAATAGAAGGGTTACATTATATTCACCAGATAGAAGATGCAATACTTCACAAACATTGATACCCTTTCTCATGTCTTGGTCCCCATTTCCCTCTCCCCACCCCCGCCCTCATCTTGTTTTCCCCGCTTCCTTTTCTATCCGATTTCAAATAACTAAATAAGGATATATACACTATATCCGATAACAAGGTGAAATACTGTAACAATATAAGATAGCAGAGGGACAGCAAAAGAGATGAGAGATAACATAGTACATTAAAGACAACAATCACTCATTATATGGCTTGTGTTTCTATATCCTGGAGGTCCTTTCATGTAGTGTCATACTATGTGGCCTTGTGTATCTAGGTTTTGCTCTATTGGAAATCTCTGCTAGGAGAGCCCAAGGTATCTACTGATTATGACAAATGAGGGAAACCATTGAGCCTATGTTCCTTTGAGTCTGGCTTACTTCACTTAATATGATTTTTCTAAGTCTTTCCATATCCTTACAGATGGGGCAATGTCAGTCTTTCTGACAGCAGCCTAGAATTCCATTGTGTATAAATACCACATCTTGTTGATCCACTCATCAACTGAGGGGCATCTGCGTTGCTTCCATATCTTTGCTATAGTAAATAGTGCTATCTAGATATTTTCTTTACCACTGCTTGCAATACTTCATTGATATTATCTCAGAGGCACACTCTGACTCAACTTTCAGATCTTAATGATTCTTTTATTTCTTTACACAAATAAAATTTTCCATTGTCATTCAACTCTTCTACTCAGTAATCTTCAGTAGCTCTCTATTTCATCCAATAATAGGCCAAAATTTCTCCTGAACCGGGAAACAGAAACTTAAGTCTCTGAGCTAGCTAATTAAACTTCTAAATTTCAAAATCACCATCTATGCATATGTGTGGACATTTATATAGTAATATTCAAATGGTAAAAGATTCTTTATAATCTTTTCTATTCACCTAATGAATTATTCCCATCATCATATACTCTTCTACTCCTTGGTTATGATTCCCACTGTGATATCATTAACAATTCGTTATGGATCCCATTTCTTCTAAGTTTCTCTTCTTTCTACTTAGGATGGTTTTCTCACACCAGTAACCTTATGTTTGACCTAATTTTGAAACGATTTTCTGACCCTGTTCGAGAGCTCAGACATCAAAAAGATATTCACCATCTTTCTAGAAACTGGCTTTGGTTTAACCCTAAAATGAGTAAATAGGTGTTCTTCATGAACTGCACTCAAAGCTTACTTGCTACTTAAAGCAAGACCTCAAAAAACATCACAACTCATAAAATCAATAATATCACAGAGTTCTTTTGTAAAGAACTTCAAGCATTTACATATATGCAATGAAACTGATGTGCAGTCAAAATGACAGAAACAGATGGTTCTGCCATCACTTTATATGACACTTTTTTCTCCAGGCAGGTGAACGGAAGGAACCAGTTGTAGAAGGTGAAAAGGGTCTTGCAATTTAGAACCCACTGAAGTATAAAATGCCACCAAACTTGTCTCAAATTAAAACACATTTTAGTTTCTCCATTTGAAATCCTATACTGGGTAAGATTAAAAATCTCATAACTACCCAGATTTAAACTCTGAGCTTCTGATCATCCGAGGCCTGAAAATACTGGTTTGTGATGAACAGGTCTTAGGGAAACAGAAGGGGCATTTCAAATTCAAGATAAAACTATATCCATTGAGAATCTATATAACTGTCCAAACAAGAGTTTTCAAGATAAAATATCCAATTTATTTTAAAGTAAGATGTTTTAAATGTTCATATTCACCAAGTTTCACCAACTTACATATTCCTTTATTTAACAGTGATTTACTGATAAGAAATAATACAGTATAATGAACAGAGCACAATATCTGGTATTGTATACCTTGGGTTTCCTTTCCTACCTCCCCTACTTGTTGATTCTGTAGATCTATAGTCCTGGAATAGAAGCCTGGCTTTATAAGATTCACTTTTCTCTCCTGAATAAAAGTGAAGGCTGTCATGAAGCAGAATGTAAGTCCAGACAGTATTTGGCATTTTCTGAGCAACTAAGCATAAACTCACCTCCTTCACTCACGTTCCTTCTCCTGCCATGTCCTATTATGCACATGTTGAGCACACTTCAACTCCCAAGTTCAGAGTGTGAAAAAGTTCAAACTTTATACTTAATGCTATGAATATTATCTCTCAGCCCAGAAAGCAGAATCACAATTCTGCCATTCTTTGGTGTCACTACTTTTCATCATTCACACTGCAGCTTAAATTTTGCACCCAAGAAAAGTCTAAACTTCCTGCCTACTAGCACAGGGTGAATATTAATCCTTAGTGTCCATTCTTTCTTTCACAGTGTGTATCAGTACTTCACTACCTAAATATAAGTCTGTGTGTGTGTGTGTGTGTGTGTGTGTGTGTGTGTGTGTCTAAGAGGCCTGGAAACACATTTTTTGGTATATCTATCTGACAATCCTCCTTGGAGCTTCCTCACTCATTTCTGTGTCCATCTTTATATGCTTCTCTTCCCTCAGGATTCCTATGTCCATCTGTCCTTCTCCCTTCTCTAAAAGGATATCCAGTCCTTAGATTGATGGCTCACAGTCATTGGTAATCATCTCATGCTAACTGCATCTGCTATGACTGTTTCCAATAAGGTTTCAGTCACAAGTACAGGATTAACACTGGAAAGCACCAAGGAAAGCTTAGCACCCTTTTGGAGTAACCAAGGAAAAATATAAGCCAAAATGAATCTAACCATGATAGCTTTCTTTTGTTTTCTACTTTCAATATTACCCACGTGATTAGTAATAACATAACTCACTCATTTGCAATTTTCTTCTATCTATAGTTGGTTCCAGTTGGAAATGGAAGTGATGGGTTGCGCTCTGGCTTAGTGAATTAACCCTATTTTTGATCAACTTTCCATACAATCTAACTAAAAGTGCCTATATTATAGCAAATTTGATAATTAAATGATATTTTAAGAGCCTGGAGAAACTGGTAACACTAAACAGTTATCTACTGGATGGGACCCAAAAAGTGATTAATGTTACCTACCAATCATGCCCAAGTCCTGGAGTGCTAAAGCACTCCAGTTCTTGTATCTGGGTCAGACTTGATCAACGTCCAAAATAAATTAAAAATATAGAAAACATTTTTAACAAGATTGTCCATTCAGCCCTTAAGAACAATTGAAGTTTGCACTGCTAATTCTGATGAAATAACAAAAAAGACCATAATGAAAATATACGCGCAGTCTAAAAGATTTGCAGTAGAGCAAAATCTTGATACATAAGGACATATAATGTGAAGCTTATTGAAAGGACCTCCAGGATGGTGAAACAAAAGCCATATAATGAATGATTGTTGTCCTTAATGTACTATGTTGTCTCTCATCTCCTTTGCTGTCCCTTGGTTATCTCACATTGGTATAGTATCTCACTTTGTTATCTGATATATTGAATTTATTTGTATTTGGATATTTGAAATTTGATAGGGAAGGGGGGAAAACCAAGACGGGTGGGGGGTGTGGGGGGGGACGGAAACGGGTACCAAGACATGTGAAAGACATTTGTTTCAGAGTTCATTTGTTGGACTTATGCTAGGAAAAATCAACTAATGGCGATGCAGACAATAAAATATGAGGATTTACCTATCAAACAGCTTGAAAAACATTAAGAAACATTTTAGTAAAGTGCTTATACTTATTTTTAATCAGTCAGAATTTCATTTCAATATCAAGGCACCCTTCACAAACTTATGAAATCCCTGATGACTAAAGTACAACAAGATTCTGCAGGAAAAGCTAACACACCTAAGAGACTGTGATGAAGGGGTGGATGAGCCATGGCGTAGAAATCTAAGAGCAGAACAGCATAGATAGTCTATCAACTCCAGCTGGAGAGTGTTGTTTGCTTCTGTTTTCAGGGACAGAGTTCATGAATCATCCCATCAGTTTTTAAAACTTCAATCAGAGAAGTCAACTATTTGATGTGCAATCTTTATTTTCTTCTTTTTTTCCCACCCAAACCATAATATAGTGCAGAAAGAATATGTGTGTGAGGGATGCAAATAATAATCGCTACACCAAGTCGTCTTGGTGTTGACAGAAAAAAAAAGAAGAATTCCAGCAGCAATGTGTGAATCACGGGGAAACCATTACTGATGTGGCCAGTTCAGGTCACTGTGTTTTCAGATTGGCGGCCCCACAGAGCCTCCACAGTTCAAGTCCCATCTGACACGCACACATGCACTCTGGATCACTCAAAATAAAAACTGCTCTCCCTACACTTGTCTGTCTCCATGAGGTCAGCATTAAATAACTATTATGTCTGGCATAAAGAGCAATGGCTACTCTTTTTTTCAAATGCCACCAGTTCCCTATTTATTTTAAAGTAAATGCCATTTGGTCAAAAATATGTATTCGTCTTGAAATCTGATAGGACTGAGTTGCAAAGCACTTCTGATTTTGTGCTCAGAGTACTTTCGTGGGGAAATTGCCACTACCCACTCAGGCCTCTAGGGCCCCAGAGCTCAGGAATCGCTGAGCTCTGTCATTCTCGCCTACTTCTGCTGATTCCATGAGCCTTAGTGCCACCTCTGTCCATCATCATAGCATGTCTCTAACGTGTCTTAAATTTTTTCAAATGAAAATAGAATGACATACAATGATAATTTTCATAGTAACTGTAAATTTACATTATTTTATTAATAAAAATCAATTGTGCAAGCCTCATGTATTACTGTTATACTGGACCCCAGTAATTATGAATACTGTCAATCTACATTCTATTAGTAACATTATTCTGGAATTTTAGGGTTATTTTTAACCATTTTAGAACATATTAGTTTTACAAGTTCTCATTTACATACACACATACATACATAAGACAAACCCAAGTAAACCTTGCTTCTGATGTCTCTCTTTGTCTCTCTCTCATCTCAACACAACCCCCTTTCTTAAAACATTTATCAGGAAAACACTGACTAACACACTGAATTCATAAGCTAACTTTGGGGATTGAAACTTCTTCCTACAATTACTTAATAAAAACAAATATTGTTAAAACCATTATCAACGCTTTGTTTTCATGCTAGCATATAAGTACTCTGTCAAATTCTGAAGTACTTGTTTTTTGAATACATACCAAGAATATGACTAGCATTTGGCAGAGGAAGTGGATGAATATCTTAGTTTCCAGAATGCCTCTCTCTATACCCCTATGAACATTTCTAATTAGGGTTATGGCAACACTTGATAAATGTTCCAGGTTTCATACCCTGTAATCATCAGAATCTCATATGATTGGATAAAAAGATATTTGCATGATACACATGAAGCTGCCAAAATCTCTGACTGCTTAGTGCAACATCAAAGTAGATGGATGTGGTCCTGGGAAGGTAAAAGACAGAAAATTCCAAAATACTATGTCCCTCATTATAGCATCAGGTTCCGAGATTTTCCCTCAGTTCCCTCAACTTGAGAAAGTTACCAAGGGATTTGCTGATAACAGTATGACTCTTCTTTATAACTGCAGGGAACCTCAGGAGAGCAGTCATTATGTTTTCCAACTGTTTAAAAATAATTTCCTTTCTATAGCTGAATTTTTAATGTTTACTATCTGTAAAAGATGGTTTTAATGTACACGAAAGATGGAAGGCAAATTATCAGGAACTGCCCCTTCCCCTGGGAATTTCTATTTATAATGCGAAAGACATGGACATGAATGTAACTTCAATAGGAGTACATGAAGACATTAAATTTTAGGTAACAGAAGATCAATAGAAAGGTTATGCCAGACCTGAGGGAGAAAGAATCAAACCTGCTTGTGAGAACCTCAGAAGAGAACAAAGTGTAGACTTTGAAAGAGTGAACCAGAACTCACTGGGAGGATTTCAAAATGGAGGAAATCACTGAGTAGAACTTAGGCCAAGTTCTCAGGAAAGGAGAGATCATAGGCAATGACTGGAGGCCAAAAAGACTGAAGAAAAGAGTGAAAATGAAAATCAAAAAATAGGCCAATTCTACATCTGAAAAAACACTCAACTCAAATACATTATCCTCTACAATGATGCAGTAAAGAAAAAGATCATGTTAGGAAAAGAACTGTAAAATCTTTTTTGTTACCTCCCAAACTGTAAGTGAAAAGTCCAGCCTTCTTCCATTCAAATTGTTTGTCTCAGGTACTTATCACAGCAGTGACCAACTGACTGACACCTTATCTCTTTTTGTTTCTTCTCTGAGTCACTGTACTCTAGCAGTATTGACAACTTCACTGTCTTGAAATATACCTAAAGCATTTTGAGTCTACCATTTCCTCCGCTGGGAACATTCACACTCAAAGTATTTGATATCCTTGTAACAATTCCATTCCTGACAACAGCTTGGCCTTTCATCAAATGTGACATTGTTTGCTGAAACCTTCCCTGATTCATCCTTTTAAAAATTCCCTATGCTCTCTTTTTCACCTGTTGCTCTATAACCTAGGTAACTTATTTGATTATGAACATACCTATGTCTATCTATAAATATGTATACCACATTCATCTTTTAATTTTTGTTTTCATGAGGGCAGGAATCTCCTTTTATCTGTGTCTGTTCACTTCTGAATCTCTGAAATAGTTGTTTGGCACCTGGCAGACATTCAATTACTATTTTATAACTTAAGAAATAAATGGGTCAACCTGAACGAGGTTAAAATACCTCATTAAGATCATTAAGATAAAATTAAAAGTGTCAGAATACTCTATGCACATGTATGTACATGAAAAATGTGGCTTTCTGTGATTGGTTTGGGATGGCAGGGAAGGGTTTGGGATGGCAAGGTGGGAGAATAACAAAAAGGACGAGTATGCTTATGTGGACATGTAAATGTTAATGATGTCTGCAAAAAGGGACACTTTCCAGAAGAAAGTGAAGAGTAGCTGATTTGATAATTTTTTTTTGCTAAAAAGTGTGAATAAGACAGAAAACTGGATTAACAGCGCAGGAATCCTCTACAGTTGTAATCCCCCCCTTACATGAAGGAGTCTTGTCTCCCCAGGGAGCCAGGTGGCAGGAAGCCCTTCCCACTGTGAAGACTAGTTTGCAGAATTCCATGATTTGGGGGCTTGGGAAAAAGTGAAAATATGCAGTGTTTATGCAAAAATAAAGTCTATTCAATGACTTCAAGCCAGTGTTTCCACATGAAAACACCAAGACTGAAAGAAAAATTATGAAATCCAAAGATTAAATATAAAATTCACTTCGATAAGATTAATGCATACTATGTGCAATAAGATTCTTAGCTTCCGTCCTTGCAAATTATGAGTTCCCAAAGTTAAGGTAAGAAAAGTTATTTTCTACAAGGACTGTTCCATTTTCCTTTGTTATATAGACATTCATTCTTTTCCAACTGAAAATTTCTTTCAAGAATTGCACATTGTAAGTGTAGATTCATAGTTCTCTATCCCCAAAAGAGAATCAAAGTAGCTCAATGTTTCTCAGTTAGCTAAGAAACAATACTTGTGAATTATAAATTACAGAAACAACCAACCCCTGGTTAAGGAAAAAATCAAATGAAGTAATTCAGACTCTCCCAGAGTGACAAGAGAATAGCTTGCCTTGTTGTATAAAAGAACAAGTTTCCTGTCTCCTGGCTGTCCTCTGTCCACTAAAGAGTCAACAACATTTTATTGTTTCTCAGTACTCCATTTGGTGCATCTCAACTTGCTTTTTATATTGCCTTAGTTTATGAAAATAAATGTTGTACTTTCCTGGTGGGACCAAAAATAAATGATGGATCATACTGTACGTGGGTTCTTGCTCATGACAATCCAGACTGCTAACAGATTGTTAATATGTTAACAGTTCTATTATAAGATGCTCAAAAATGTAATTTTAAGGCCATTTGTGGAGCTGGATTCTGCATGCCAGGGGTCATCAGGACTGACATAGGTGAGAAGCTGTATGACCTCTCCACTCAGGTGTCTGCAAAAGTGTGAAGGGTGAGATAACCCAGCAGTTTAGGGTAGCAGTTTTCAAGCTGTTCTGTTTACCCAGGGGTAGCCATTTTGAGCACAATATTAACTAAAATAATACAGTAAGTATGATCGAGTTCCTTTTGGTACAGAGCTACTTAAAATTAAACTAAGGGTATTTCACATCCAGAATTTTCTGGCAATGACAAGGGTGAAGAAAAATTACCAAAGGCTGAACTCAAAGAAATTAGTATGTATTTTGCAGTTCCTATTCTCAAAGATATTGGCAGAAACATTTAATCATATGTGATCCAAAATATTTAGCTTTGGTGTTATTCACATGTTTTATTTATTATTTATATATGTTACTTACAAATTACAAGGTGTTCCTACACAGATTCTTGATACTGATATTATAAAGGGGAAGTCTAGCATTAGGTAGGAACCTCTGTGATATCACAAAGAAGAATATACAGAAACATACTTAGTCAGATAAACAGATAGGAGTACACTCCACACATTCATCTTGGTAAATTTTCACTGAATGAGTGGCAACATTTTGAAAGAAAATATTTAGTAGAAGGTTGTTACCTACTGTCACAATTGCTACCCTCAAACACTAGATAGTAACAGTGAAGTCCAGCTACTGATTTAGACTGACTCAGACAAATTTCATACAAGTCAATTTTCCTCAACACTTCAGTGCCATAAACCACAGCAAATGTTTATACTCACAAAATTTCCATAAATCAATGTGTACTCTTACCTTACGCTGTGTCGTTCAGTATTTTTTTACAAACTAAAGTATTATAGAGAGTATTTTCACATTGTTATTATGTGTTTTACTTTAGTATTTGTGTATATTTATCATTTATGCAACTGAAATTGTAGGGGAGTGTTTTGGTTTTTCAGGTGTCCACACCCCACCTGCTCATTCTCTCCCTCATATTACTAGGCAGAGGTGATATTTCAAGTAAACATGAAGAGCTTCTGTTTGCCAAGGATATTTAAATATTTTCATGATGATAACTTTATTTGGAAGCCAATTCTTTAAAAAGCCTTTAACCAGTACTCCAGATTTCCCAGCCTAGTATGTTTTTCCAGTAATTGCATATAAACGCATAGAGACAATTGCATGCTGATACACTCTGACTGTTACAAGGCCCTGAGCCCAACTCTGAATTCCAAAGGTAGGTTCAGCATCACCTAAAACATACATTGAGTTTAAGGGGAAAAAATTCCTGAAAGAAACTAAAGAAGGCTCACTACTCCCCTAACTTACAACTAAATATACACAAAAACAATGGTAATATGCCAAGTGAGAAAACCCCAAATCAACTCAGACCTGGTGATCATAAGGCCAGTGGGATGTGTGCACTGCACTGCACTGCTGGCCACGGCCACTGGGCTAGACCTCATCCAGGTGAGGAAGAGGCTCCTTCTGATACGCTCTCCACAACTCACATGCAAGTCATTCCATACGTGAGAGCACGTCTGTTTTCTTCACAACTGTTATCTGGGAATAGAGCTATCTTCTTCCTAAAACTATTATAAAGGACTTCAAACTCCCAGAAAAAAATAGAACTATTAGTATTTTCTGGCAGTTTTACATTTGTGTTATTTAAATGTAAGAAAGAAAATGTTATTTCCTATAAGAATGCCTCCTAAATATAACAAAGCAAAAGGGCTAAAGAGACCAGGCCGAGCAGGATTCACAATCTTCCCAGGGCTAGAAGTTCAGCAATAATGTTTGCCTAGCAAGCAAATCCTAGAGCTGCCAAATAGAAAACAAGCAAAACCTTTTCCAATTGTATTCCCTCTGAAACATTTAAAACTTCTGCCCAATGACAATCCTTCCTGAAAAGGCCTTCTGAGGTCAGAGATACTTAGAACTGTGCAGAAGTATCAAGTCACATGGAACAATGCATCGATGCAGGTCTTATTACTTGTGATTAGAGTCGGATAACTAACCTCACACTATGATTTCTAATAAACATTTCTATACTATACTATAGTATTCTTGAAAGAACTCATACTGTTTTACACAAAACATCTGCAGCTGTGAGGAGGAAAATGTCCACTGACTCACACTGGAGTTGGGGTATTTTGACATCATTTTCAAGGTAAGCAAACAGAGAGAGGTTAAATGACATTGGAAGATCACATGTTTCCTCTTTCTGAAGGAAGATGATGGTTGCGTTGCAAATAAAGAGAACTTCAACCAGAGAGAATTAGTGGAGCAGTCACAATTTGACCTTTCACCCTCTGACTGTAGCAAGCTATTAGAATTGTGTATATATGTCATCGTTATACTATTGCATGAGAAATGAATTAACTAATTTCCACGCTGATACTCGTGCTGCTAGAACATCATGCTTCCATTCAATTTTACATAAAAGTTACCAATGAATTTAGACTGTTCTACTAAATCTCATGTAATGTTTAGATTTTTATTATGTCAGGTAACTGAAACCATGTTCCCCATACTTCAGAATTTAACGTATCAGAAAGCATGGAGAAGATACACAAATGTGTAGCTAAGTTGACAAAACTCGGGTTCCTTCTGAATTACTGTTATGTTTTTACTGCTGTCCCTGTAAGTCAGCAGTGTCAATGAGAAGCCTACTGTGTATGAATCAATAAATAATGAGATGAGTGAAGTTTTAGGATTGGAGGCCACTAACACTAGTTCTTTGCTATAGACTTTCAATCCCAGTTACAATATAATTATACTAACCTTAATTTTCCAATGACAAATTTGAACATTTATTTGAGAATCACAAAACAGACGTTCCTCTGCTTACATGTTTCAAAATAGTACTCTTGTTGAATTTTAATGCAACCAAGACATAATTCATATCATAAAAGAGATACAAACTTGTATGAGACTTTACTAACAAGTAGTTATTTTCGGATAAATTTGTATAAGAAAGACAAGGATGTTTGTATGGCACAGAAAACATGTAAAGGGGAATTTTTAGGGATAGTTATGATGGAAATCAAGACAGTCTTTACGACCCATTTGATTGAATAGTATTGGTTAGCAAGGGTTAAGGGAGAATTTTTGGAACCAAATGTATTAAAAACTAGTTTGGAGAAAGATAATACAATTAAATGAATATAGAAAAAAAGAGATGATATGAGTATAAAAGGTGAGAAAAATCAAAGGAAAAGCTGTCTTTTTCCTTGTTGGTATTGTTTATATCAGTTTCCCTTTGTCCTCCTCTATCAATCTTCCCTACCTGGGAGTAACAGAACCACAAAAGCAAAATGGAAAGTATCAGTGGTAAATTAGCTTTCTTAGCTAGTGATAGATGTCTCATAATCAGGAAAGAAATAGGATAGCAATACAAACAGAAACTCAAGTAGTTTGTGGTATCCAAACTACTGCATATTCTAACAGGGTACTGGAACTAGAGTTAACAAGTTCTCATTTAACCTCCTCTTCATCTCTAAAAGCAGCACTCAAAAGTCTTCACAGCTTAACTTGACTTTCAAGATCATGCATTTGGGATGTATTTATCATTGTTCAGAATAGGGGAGGAAAGTGCCCAGGTAAAAGAAAGGCAATTTCGCAAAATGAATTAAAGATAATTCAAGAGAAAGGAGATTGACAAAGAAAGAAACACTTGCCACAACTGCATACATTTTACTTATTTAAGGTACAGATAATGAGATTTTATAATGACCCATACATAAGATTACCACATAAATAATTTTATTTTCTTAAAAAATGGGAAATGCTGACCAATTCTAATAGCTGAGAGATACCAGCCAGGTTTTTGAGGAAGTTATTTAGATGGGATGAATGATGAGTACAATAAAAGGACTCTGGATACCCCAGAACAGAAGAGCATAATAGTAGGAAATGTTTAAATAAGGAACTGTTTTAAGCAAGAGGTCATGAAGGGAATTAGCTGTTTCCACGAGTCCAGATGCTCCAAATCCACAGGAGCAATGGTAAGAATTCTATGTTTCACTGATAAGGGAATGAGGGGGATAAAAGAATTAAGTTGAAATAGACATCTTAGGAGGAACTGGTACACATGCCATGGCCATACTCCAGTTATATTTGGAAAGAAACTAAATCAGAACAATGTAATTGGAGTTACATTTCTAAAGCAGAAAATAGATTAAAAAGTAACAAATGTATGGCTTCCTTCTGCCAAGTCCTGGGTAGAGAAGGAAAAATTCCACAACTTCTCAATACTTCGCAAAGAACCACTAGTCTTGAAAATAAGAACCAGCATCCTAGCAAAAGCAGAAAATACAGGAAACAACATCACGAGACCGAGACGTGTCACTTACTACTCAAAGTAGTGAAAGATGCAGCAAACCTGCAGATTTTAACCATAGGGTTTTGAAATAGAACATAAAATAGGGTGCTTGAAAAAGAACAGAAGAGGTTTACTCATCCTTCTCCTTAGAGTTAAGACCAATCTCCTAGTTTGTTCCTTGGTTCTAAACAAAGTAGAAACAATCATAAGCATCTGGATAGAATATAAAATGATACTTGTACACTCTTCATGCAAGATAGACACCAGGAAGAAATCTTTTATTCAAGGAAGTAGGGTTTGCCCTGTTGAAGAGATAGGAGAGTGAGTAGGTAGGTGCTGGAGAAGGATCTTCTGTAGAATTATGAGTCAACCCAAGAAAACTAAATTTCTGTATCATAAAATTAGCCAGCAAAACAGAAAGAACAGTTCAAAAACATGAAACTTGCTTGGCTTGATTTCTGTTTATATTGGTGAAGTACTTGCTCATTGAGGATCAATATTTCCACTGCAAACAACAAGCAAACTTGACTAAAATATAAAATGACTTACGTCTGGAAAGCACTGGGGAGATTCCAAGGTGTTAAGAATTTGAGAACCAAGATCAAGGAGAGAGAGAAAGGATAAAAGCAAGAGACCTAAATACCAAATCACCACATGGAATGTACAAGTTCTAACATCCGAGCTGAAAATAAAATCATGGGGTAGTTGCTAAGAGATGGAGTAGGTAGATCCACTTTTAAGCTTTGTCACCAAGTTTATAAAACAAACTTTGACAGTCATAAAAGAGGACACGGGTATTTTCTGCATGATTTTACTGATGTTAAGGCTCTACTTTGCATAAAAATGTTGAAAGAAAGCAACATTTGATCGTTGGCAAGTGGCATGCAGAGATGGAGAAACTTGACAATACATATACCATACTAGCAACACTCTCCTTTTTGAGAAGTGAATTTTAGAAGTGCCCTTAAGATAACAGTCCAATAAGTCACATTTTTATTAGTATTTGATATGTATTTTTGTGTAAATACAACATATGTATGTAAATACATATGTATGTAAATACGATAAAAATTAGGCTGTATCTAGTATCGGTAACATTACTCCATTTATGAGGCAGCACTGTCATGATGTAATGACTTTCTAAAGGTCTCACCTCAACACAGCAATGAAATTCCAAAAGGGTGTAGAGGAGTCATTCCACCTGCGAACATCCTGCCCTGGATCCTCCACAGTTCATGTCTAATTCATGTCTTCTGCAAACACAATATACATCCATTCTATACTCCATAGCTCCCAACAACCTCACGTATTCCAACAGCAACTCAACAGCAACTCACAGGTCCAAACTCTCAGCTAAATCAGACATAACTAGACCTAAAACATGATTCATCCTGAGGCAAATTCTGTCGAGCTAGGATGTTTTAAATCAAAGTGTTAAGGTTAAGTGCTTCTCAAACACAGTGGAAGGACATACATCAAAAAAGAAATGGACAACAGGACCCACGTAAATTCACACAAGGAAAGCAACATTAGACCCTAAACTCTATACCAGTTCTCTGCATGTGTTCTCTATTGGACACACAGTGGTGGTTGACACCACAAAGCCTTTGGCAACCCAGCTTCTTTGGCTTTGTAAGTTCATCTATCTTATATTTTTCTTCCACAAAGCTCTAAAGCAGAGAGAGACTGCAGAGAGGATGGGTTTTACTCCATCTTCCAGGAAATTGTTCTCCATTTCCACCATAGATTGGCTAACTATACTTCCATCAGCATTCTGTCAAATTACCTAAGCACTCTTCTTAGAGGATTCAGACTTTCTCTACAGCACCCTTCTTTCTCCCAATCCTCACCAGCACAAACATCAATATTTTGCTAGTGACAATACTGGTTTTCTGGCCTGCTCTTCCAAATTCTTCTGGTTTTTATCCAGCTTCAAAGCTGCTTCCACATGTTCAACTATTTGCTATAGTGATAGTCTCACTTTTCAATTTTCTTTTTTAGTCTGTTTTGTGATGCAGTCGCTATACCACAGACTGGGTCAATCATAATCAGTAGAAGTTTTTTTTTGTCTCACAGTTCTGGAGACTGGGAAGTCTGAGATTGAGAGACTGCATCTGGGAGGTGCTTCGTGCTATGTCTAAAAAGACAGCAGGACAAACACAAAGTATGATAGAGAGAAGAAAAAAGCTCAAAGAAATTCACCTTTTTTTGAGAGACTTTTGAGAGTTAGAAAAGCCTACAAACCATAACAAATAATCTATTCTAAACATGGCAGTTGTAGCTGAACATCTTTGATATTTTCTCCAGTTTCTTACTAATTTAAAACACTTTGTAGTCTGTGAGCTGGGAGTTGTAAACCTTAAAAAGGTTGTATTATCAAACATTTAAAACAAATGTAGAAAAATTCATATGTAAAATCTTAATTAAAAACACATAAGAGGTAGAATACTAATTTATAGGAGCTATTTCCAACAAAGAAATAATCTATAACTAAGTTTCAAACATGATTATGAACATAGATCACCATTTTAAAATATGTCTGGATTGAAAGAATGCCACGGTTTATAAAACTGTAATACTTCTGGTGAGATGATTTTTATGGCTAAGTAAAACAAAAGGTAAGATTTTAAGCAAAAATTTAATATCAATCAAACTGTTTTATTTTATTTATTTTTTTCTTTTTTATTGTAATTAATAAAAGGGTTACATGATATTTGCCAGATAGAAGGTGCATTCATTCACATACATTAATACCCTTTCACATGTCTTGTTACCCATTAACCTCCCCCCCCACCCACCACCTACCCCCTGTCTTGGTTTTACCCCTTCCGTATCAAATTTCAAATAACCAAATACAAATAAATTCAATATATCAGATAACAAAGTGAGATACTGTAACAATATGAGTTACCCAAGGGACAGCAAAGGAGATGAAAGATAACATAGTAGATTTAGGACAACAATCATTCATTATATGGCTTTTGTTTAATCATTATAATATTTATCATCTAAGCAGAAGTGCATCTTGTGTATTGGAAACTGCAGCATCAAATTGTTGAATTATTTCTTAACGCTGCCTCTAACTTCCTTTACATAGCAATAGATTTTGTTTTGATCTTGATTTTTTAGTGATTCAGTCCATATAGAGAATTAATAATTAATCTGGTCCTAATATCAATAGCCTGTGAAATACTAAATTAACTGACATTCCGGATTATTAATTACTGTTTTCCAAGTTAGCATTGATCTTTTCATGGTTGGCTATGGTGCACATTAGATATCTATAAGCAGCTCCAACAGCAACTGGGACATTGTAGGGTGCTCAATAATGTTTTATTGTTTTTGGTCGTGGGACCTGAACTCTGGGTCTCGGCATTGGCCCTGAGCTCTTCAGCCCATAGCTACCACCCTACATCTTGAACCACAGCACCACTTCCTGCTCAATGAATTTTTGTTATTATTTTAGGAACCAGAATTGGCCACCACACAATAAAAAAAATTATTGCTCACAAACATCACATTAATATATAAAAGAGAATGGCTATTAATATCTTTGAAATACATTGTGAAAATATGGCAAGAAAATAAAAAGGTAGCTTGTTAATGATAATCACACTGATAAGACTTATTATTCCTTGTATATTCTACATATATTCATTCAGCAGGTTTCTCATGTTGAGTACAACAGACTACATAAAGGTAAAGCAAAAAGTAATTCTTGTCCTATAGGATTTAGTCTAGAAAGAGAAACAGAAATCTTATTATACAGGTGAAATTTGTTTTTGTAGAGCTCACTGTGAAACCACCAGTAAAAATACCTACTTCGTATGAGGATAACTATGTACATGTTAAGACTTGAAGGAAGAGTATAAGGGTAGGGCAATAATCTCTGTCATGAAAGAAGAACCCCATACTTGGAGTTTGCAGTACATACAGAAATCTACATAATAGTTCAAGGTAGCTCTCAGGAACGAGAAACTACCAGAATAAATGAAGCTCATACCACTGAGAAAATCTGAAAAAGTTCTCAGGAAATTTGTGAGACCTACATACATACACAGTTACTTATTTGAAATGTAAATATAATTGAGCATGCTATATTTATTTTTAAATCCGTATTCCCAGTGATCACATAAGTCCTGAGTAGAAAGTATATCAGAAGAAAAATCACAATTGCAAACATGAGAAAGGGTAGTAATGTTTGTGAAGTAATATATCTTCTATCTGGCAAATATAATATAACCCTTCTATTAATTACAATAAAAATATCTTAAAAAAGAAAATTTACATTTTCAGACAGTATTTGTGGAGCATTATATTTCTGCTTTTGTTAGCTCCAATTTCTACAGGCAGATCTACATATGAACATTCCTGGACAGTCTTCACTTTAAAATGTTGATTCAGTACCCAAGTAATTTTCACTCCCTTAGTCCATAGGCTATGGGAGTGAAATCCCAATTTCAACAAGTGCTGGAGGCCTAGGATGTATAGGTATAGGTACCAGAATACACCTAGGCAGCTTTATCATATCCATGTTCCTCCATAATGCCTAATATTCTCTATGTGATCCATTCTTGTACTAGAACTGTTACTCTTCAAAAACCTCAAGGTGTTCAAGGAAGAATTGAGCTTCTTTCCCAAAAGAAATGCCAGTTCCTTAATAGCAGGGTATATACCTCAGATTATATTTTAACCTTTCACCATTACAATTGTAATTATAATTAACTTTTGTTGAGTTTTTGTTGCAGGCCCTGTTAAAAAGAGACTTAAATAAACTAGAGATCTAATTAAATTCGACAGTTCAGTAACTATTTCTTAAATGCTTTCCTCTCCCACATTTTTTACATTTTAAATATATTTTTTGTAATTAATAAAAGGGTTACATTATATTCACCAGATAGAAGGTGAATTACTTCACATACATTGATACCCTTTCTCATGTCTTGTTCCCCATTTCCCTCCCTCCATCCTCGCCACTCATCTTGTTTCCCCCCTTCCCTATCCTATTTCAAATAACCAAATAAACATACACAATATATCAGATAAAAGGTAAAATACCGTTACAATATGAGGTAACCAACTCTCCCACAATTTTTTTGCCAGTCCTGGGCTTAAGCTCAGGGCCTGAGGACTGTCCCTGGACTTTCTCAAGGCTAGAACTCTACCACTTGAGCCTCAGCACCACTCCTGGCTTTTAAGTATATGGTACCAAGGAATCGAACCCGGGTCTTCATGTATGCTAGTCAAGCACTCTACCACTACGCCAAACTCCCAGTCCACTCCCACAATTTTTATAGTTAATTTTCAACATAGCATCTAGTGAGTATCACCAATACATTTGTTCACCCTGTGTCCCACCATTTCAGTGCCCCTCTCCCTCCCCCAATTAGATAACATATATACCAGACAAAAGGTACAGAAATCACAAGTGGTGGCAAAGGAGAAAACAGACAAACAAACATCAAAAAGACAAAAGGCAAAAATCAAATGCAAACAGCAAAAACCAAAGTCTTATCTCCATTTCTTGTAGTTCATTTCAATAAACCGTATTTCTGTATGATCATATGCACATAGCTATTGAGTTTTTTGATCTAGAATATGCCTATAATTCTCCAAGTAAAAACATTGGAAAGTAAAAGACAAAAATTCACTAGGATATGATAAAGTATACAGGACTGTGAACACTCACACAGTAAGACCAGAGGAGGATATTCTTATTCTTCTCTTCCAAAATCTCACTATATAATAAGCACTGGTATTTCTTGGCATGGTGGCTTTGAAGGCTCCTGGGCATCACCTCATTTCTATATACTTTAAAGCCAAATCAACTCTCATCTCACCTTACCCTCTCTCCTGTATTTCTAAAATAGCTGCACAAATGGGGGTTTAAAGTGTTAAAACTATGACTGGAATTAAGAAAAGCAAACTAATTTGTGTATCCAGTCTTAGAGATCAAGAACATGCACAAGAATTGACTTGACTCATTTAAATCTTGATGTTTTCAAGCAGTTCCTATGATGCTCTGAGTGTCTATTAATACCGAGTACCCGCTCTGCCTCACTCAGCCTTCACATTACTACCTCCATTTCTTTTCCAGTTAGTTTACCAGATCAATATAAAGTTAAAAATGCTGATGGAACTATTTGAAATGGAAGACTAGGAGACTTAAGGGGGATTATGTAGGCTCTCAGAAATGATTTGAAGAGTTAGATCTCTTGGCTTTAGAAAGATTTTTAAAATTGACATTCTGGCACATTGCTTCAAGGACATAACAACTTTGAAGTACAACAACCGAAATGATAATGCTAAAAAGAAAATATCTACTCTAGGACAGCAAAAGGCTTAAGGTAATTTGTCCCAGTAATAAGTTTTAAAAACTGTACTCTCCATGATTTGGAGGTACAAATGAAACTTTATTACAGAATATGGCATTCATTCTTTGCTCTGATGGGAATACTGGCCCTAGAAAGAAAAAATACAATATTGTTATAAATTTTAAAAAGTTAAAAGTAATACAATGGCAAGCCCTCAAATCTGTCCACTAAGAATAAAACTATTGATTGTATACTTACTAAATTTAATCTGAAAAGCCTCAGAAATGTTGAATTTCTCCTTTTAGGCTCAGCCTAAAAACACTTTTTCCCTTATTTGGACATTATGTTATTTAAGATGCAGTAATTTAAACAAGAGGAACACAACCCAAATTTACTTTAAATAAAGAAGAAAGTTTACAGCTCATGTCCTGGAACGACAGTAGGTTGGGATATGATTTCCCAAAAGGTCAATAATGTCTCACCGTTTTGACAGTTTTCTCATTATCTTGCATTTCTCCTCCTTGTTCTGTTTATTCTTTGGAACCCTCTACTACACCATCCTAACAAGTTTCTAACACCAATTCCCTTTGAAATAAAGACAACTGCCTCCCAAAAGTTTGATGAGAGACTCTGGAAGTTAACTTGTTGCCCCCAATAAGGCAATAAGTCAAACTCAATCATTTTGATCAAATTTTTGGTTCATATTCCTGTACTATTACATCAATGTGTGGTACTAGTTTTAAGGCATGGACCATTAGGGATATTGTTTTTTCTATCTAAACATTTACCCATATCTATAAATTCTAATCTGCTTTGGTTGTTTTTGACAGACACAAATAAAATGACTTTCAAAATTATATTACTACTTGATTTGTAAAATGTACTATATTATCCATCACAAAACAGTACTATATATAATCAACGGTTAACTAAAATATGGCCAGGCACATGCTCATGCCAATAACCCTAGCTACCCAAGAAGCTCACATATGAGGACAGGAGCTCAAAGCTAGCACGGGCAGGAAAGCCCAGGAAATTCTTATCTCCAATTTGCCACCAAGAAATCAAAGGCAGAGCTGTTATACAAGTGGCTGAGTATTAACATCAAGTGAAAAATCTAGTGGATAGCAGCCTGACATCAGTTCAAGGCCCAGATACTGGCATACATACACAAAAAGTTAATTAAAATATAATGAATCAATATCAAACCATATAATCATAATTCAAACTATATTTGCTTCCCTGACTTTTCCAGATATGATGAAGGTTGAATATTCTCCACATAGTCACACTGTTTGAGAGAGCTAATAAGCAAAGCAATATCACTGAAAACTTTTGTGCAAAAGTTTCAAGCCTAATATTAATTTATTTAAAATGTTTGAGAAAGTTTGCATAGAAAATCTTGACAAATTAAAAAAAATATTATTTGGTTTTACCCCACTTTCTCAAAACTCCTTATATTCGATAGCAGAAGAAATGGAACGGTACAGCATTAACTTATGCACATATCAGCTGTTTCTATCTTAACTAGGAAGCATTGTTTCATCTCTTATCAGACACAAAATGGATTGAAAGTTAATTGGAAAAGTATTTCAGAAGAAAAGTGGTAGAGAAAGGTCCAATAGGTTTTTCAAGATGTAAAGATTCATATTTTTATGTTGGAAAGGATACCAAACCAGAGAAAAGTTTCTAGTTAAGAACACAGTGAATATTTTTAATGTATGAAAAACCTAGCTACAATACAGCAAAATAATGATTATAGTAATAATAATAATAATAATAAATCTACACTTCCACTATACCTACCAGGTCATGAAATATTTGTGATAAGCTTGAACAACCACTTTTTCATGAACTTAATAATTTTTTCTTTTCTTTTCTTTTTTGGTTAGTCTTGGGTCTTGAACTCTGGGCCTGGGCGCTGTCCCTGAGCTCTTCACCAAATAAAGGTTATACCCTTTATTTTAAAAGCTATACCTTTGCAAATTAACATTAAAACTTATACCACTTCTGCTTTTCTGGTGGTTAATTGGAGATAAGAGTCTCACAGACTTTCATGCCCATGCTGGCTTTGAACTACAATACTCAGACCTCAGTCTTCTGAGTGGCTAGGATTACAGGTGTGGGTCACTAGCTCCTGGCTTAATCTTTTTTTCTAAGTACTCACTTTGTTTTCAGATGAGGGACTGCTTTCCCAAGAGCCCTCTTTGTCTATTGATATCACCTCAAAAACCTTCTTCTTTTCAGTCACCATCTGTGGCTGCCTGCCTAGATATTATATATTCTTCCTGACCCCTGGAACTTGATCTGCATATATTATCATTGTGCATATACTAGTTGTGTAGTTCTTTTTTTTGCCAGTCATGGGCTTGAGCTCAGGGCCTGGGCACTGTTCTTGGACTTTCTCAAGGCTCAGCACTCTACCACTTGAGCCTCAGCACCACTTCCAGCTTTTTTCTATGTATGAGGTACCAAGGAATTGAACCCTGGTCTTCATGCATGCTAGGCAAGCACTCTGCCACTAGGCCCCAGTAGTTGTTCTTCTTTATCAATAGTGGAAGATTCTGATGACTCAGATACATTGAGTCATTTTTTGTAGCCCCTATAATACAACTATCTGCACTAAGATGTTCTGAATACATCTGAACACACACTCTGAAATCTAAAGAAAGGACATGCATTTTGATTTAATAATCCTGAATTCCAACAACTAGGACCAGTCAGAATTATTCTGGACTGGTATCCTTAAATTCAGTTGTTATGATAAAACAAAATACTGGACTATTTAAAACTATTGTCAAAAATCTCATTCAGTGGGGTAAAACATAAGTCATCAAGACAAATTGAAATACATATTTCAAGACCATGAAAAGGGGACTAATCTGAAGAAGACAATCCAGAAACCATAAAGATTTCTACTCCTCTTAAATAGCATGCTTTCAATAATATGGGAATGAGCACTAACCTGAATGCCCTAGAAAATTAAAGCCTAAGTACATTAAGACTTCCAAAATGTTTTCTCATAATTATATTTCTTCTTTTCCACATTATATTGTTACCCATTACTTGTACAAAGGTGTTTCATTTTGGCATGTCTATATATGCACATAATGTACCTTGATTGGACTCAGCTGCCCCTTTGATCACTCCTTCATCCGTCCTTCTTCCTTTCAAACCAGTCTCAACAAGCTTCATTGTTCCTTCCATTTTCACACATGTACATAAACTCTATCAGTCATTATCACCTTCTTAAATGTCTCTATTCACCTCCCCCCTCCCACCTAAGCCCACATCCCAGACAGGACTGATTCTTGCTAAGCTAATGAAAGTTTCAATGTAGTCCGTTACCAGTGGCACATGCCTGTAATTCTACCTACTCAGGAGGCTGAGATCTGAGGTTTGCAGTTCAAACCCAGCCAGGGCACTAAAATGTCCATGAGACTCTTATCTTCAATTAATCACCAGAGAACTGGAAGTGGCGCTGTAGCTCAAGAAGTAGGGTAGTATCCTTGAGCTGAAGAGCGCAGGGACAATGCCCAGGCCCAGAGTTCAAATCCCAGGACTGACCAAAAAAAAAAAAGCTGGAAGTTGCAGAGAGCTAGCCTTGAGCAAAAGAAGCTCAGGATAGCTACCAGGCCCTGAGTTCAAGCCCCAAGAAAGGCAAAAATAAATTTAAAATATTTAACGTCTCAATATTTCTTCAACTAAATGAACTGTGTTAACTTCATTGCTTAAATTCATTATATTTAACATTTATTTAAATTCTGCTTACTACTGAAATATAAGTTTATTTCATTTTTAATGACACTAAAGTCAAATGCTACTTTTATAAATTCCTCTAAGTCAAGCTTACCAAGATGTCAGTATCTTTTTTCAATTCCATAATTCTTACATATGTATTATTCTTTTGGTGTTTCTGTAAATTTATTACAAGGTTCAATATTTCTGTCTGAAAAAGAATTCAAGAGTTCTGCAGTTAGTACTGAAAATCCAAAGTACTACGTTTGCTACAAGAAATTGAATTTTATTTTACCAGAAACAAACTTTTATATGGATATGTAAGCTTTGTTTTATAAAAATAAAACATGAAGTAGAACAAGTAATTGAAATGGAGTAATATTTTACAAGATACATACTTAAGAATGACGATGAAGAATTTTATGTAGAGAATATATTTTCTAAATATTTCATAAGAAAGTTATCTAGTCAGACCACAAAAATTTGTCAGAATATTTATCTTACGAGTTGCAATAACAATAACTATCAAATACAGGTTGTAGGGGCATGTGCTTATTTTTTTCATCCAAAATCCGATGTATTTGAAGACTGTGCCAATACCCATTGGGACAGGTATTATCCAATAGCTTAAATAACAGAGTTTCTATTTCAGATAATGTTATATATTATCCAGTGTCTGAAGATATATTCTCTTCAGTAATAATGATGAGGACCTCAGTTCAAACATCTGTCATTATTCTGTTCTCACTCCAAAACTGATGATGCCTAAGAGTTTGGAAATATACCAATAAAGATTTGCTATCCAAGATAGACCAGACTTTTATCCCTATTAGAAAGTCCAAATAAGGTGAAATTCTGCTCAGTACTCATACAAAAAAGGAAGCACTTATAACTTCATGTGCATTTTGATTAGTGTAACTTCATAAAGACCAAGATGTAAAAGAATAACGATTTGTTATTTCACAGTGAGGGACGAGAGTACCAGGATTAATATATTGCCAGGCCAACCCAGAACAAAGAATAATCAATGATTTCATTGGGGAAACCTGTGCAAATTTGCAGAGGAATCCCATAGTATTCTGATGAATGTGTAAACCAGGCTAGGACTGACTAGTCTTATTGTACAGCTTTAAAGTGTGAAGAGGGAGGAGTGTTGTAAACCAGCTCCCCAAGGGGTCTGACAACAATTATTTAAATACTTAAAGTCTCCAGCAATGGCCCTAAGGGCATACAGAAAAATGAAGAAACATTTAATCAAGAGAATCAAATAAAATCCAATAAAAACAGGGAAAGTCTGTGGCATGAGAGGAATGGTTCCCTCCTTCACCTCTCCCAGCCTAACAGGATAGTAACTCCATTACAGTCAGACGTAGTCAGAAACATAAGACTCCCCATCCTTCATAAACCAACCAAGAGTTATGGTACTTTGGGCAGAGTTCCAGGAGAAATATGAGGAAAAGGATGCCAGCCCTTCTCGTTCAATCCTCCCTTCGCTCAGCTCCATGTTACAGAAGGTAAATTCTAATGACTGTAGGTGAGAAGACAATGTTCCTCTATTCCCACTATCCAGACCGTGGGATGAAATGCTTAGAATACTGGAACTCTGATTACAAGGTTTATGGAAAATCCACCGTAACTGAAACATCATGGCAGTACATGTGGATTAAAGGAACTGAGAATCTGGAAACAAGCCCTTGTGTTTACTATTGTCTCATCTCCAAAGAGAAAGAGAGATGGGGAAAAGGAGTCCTTCTAGCAAATGGCACTGGAACACCTATAGTCTAAACCAAAAGTACTTAAAAATGTATTAATGACTCCACCATGAGAGGTAAAAATATAAAATATTTGGAAAGGAAAAATGAGGCATGAATCTTCACATCCTTACTTTTCCCACTGGTTTCTTAGATGGCATCTAAAGTAAGGACAACACAAAAATGTATGGATAAATTTGATTTTCTCAAAATTGAAGACATCTACACCTCAAAGTACACTATCAAAAAAGTGAGAAACAATCCCACAGATGGGAAAAAATATCTGCAAGTCATATATTACTATAAAATCTTTGTATGTAGACTATACAACACAATAGTAGAAACCATGCAGTCTATGCTTAACTATGGACCAAGACTTGAATTTTTAGTTTCACAAAGATGATATAAAAATCACTAATGGGTCCAGAAGTTTGGCTTAGTGGTAGAGTGCTGTCTAGCATGCACGAAGACCTGGGTTCCAGTGCACGGTACCACATACATAGAAAAGAGTCGAAAGTGGTGTTGTGGCTCAAATGGTAGAGCTCTAGCCTTGAGAAAGTCCAAGGACAGTGTTCAAACCCTGAGTTCAAGCCCCAGGACTGGCAAAGAAATCACTAAAAAGCACAAGAAATCGAGGTCACCATCAATAATCTTCAGGTAAGCATAAATCAAAACCAAGATGAAACATCTGCCATTCTGGTTACATAAAAGAGCCCCATAAAATCCAGGGTTGGAAAAGGTATCATGAAATCAGAACTCAGAATGGCGGGAACATAAAGAAGTACAGCATTTCACAGATGGCCTAACCATTCTTCAGAAGATTAATACAGACCTACATGTGGTCCAGCAATTATACCGGTAGGCACACACCCAAACTAAATGAAATTTCTGTCACCCACTACTGACAGTAGCGTCAATCAACCCACAGGTGAAAACAATCCAAAGCCCACAAGCAAATAAGCAGTAAGAAAGCATGACAAAATCATCTTAGAATACTACAACATGAATAAACTCTGAAAATATTATAGTAAGTGGGAAAAATCCTCCACAAAAATATCACATTATATGCTTTCATTGATTTTGAATTGGTTTTGGTGATTGCTGAATAACTAATCCCTTAATAGTCTAAAAATAGCTGAATTACATAATTTGTGATAGAACTGTATAATGTACAATTTTGTCCTTCAATAAAGTTGCATATTTTCTCTATTCATTTCTACTGTATATATGTGCAATAAACGTACGTGTGTTTAGCAGTGACTACAGAAGTTATTAAGGATCAATATTTCAAGAAAAATAGTCTAACATAATAAAGAGCCATTAGACTAATTACAGCAGAATAGAGACACCTTATAAAATAACAGAATTCAGAGATGGATGCTACTTGTCATCCAAACTGATTTCTATAGGAATAGCAGACAAAGTATCTAAACAAGTACACCAGGGCATACACATGTTTCTGACATTAAGAGAAAGCATATGGCAGGAACAGAAACCTTGAATTGCAATCACACAATACTTTCAGGAAAGATGAGGGAGAAATTCTTGACACTGGGAGGAAGGTAGGAACTAGATTGGCTCATGGATCAGCACAAGTGCAGAACAGGACTTGCTTGTTACAAATAGGAACAAGCCAGTTTTATGGCACTGTACCACTTCACACTATGTTCTTTACTGTGGTGTACTGAGTCCAGTGACTCGGGGAACATTAGGAGAAATTTTACTCTCAGTGAATATCAATCTCTGCAATGTCATTTTCAGAAAACATTCAATAGTCATGTTATCACTTCGGAGTAAATCTCATGGTGGCATTTTTATTATATTTTATTGTCAGGATAATGTATAAAGGGGTTAGAGTTATATTTGTCAGACAAAGGGTGTATTACTTCTCAAACCTTGATACCCCTTCTCATGTTTTTGTCCTCCTTTCCCTCCCCCACCCCACCTAATTATCTTGTTTTCTCCCTTCCCTTCCCTGTTTCAAATAAACAAATAAGTGTGTGTATATATAGTATGCCAGGTAACAAAGTCAGATGCATTAACCACATGAGATTCCCGAAAATGGGGGAAAAAAAGAGAAAAAGAAGCATGTCCCACCAAAACATTCCTATCATGACAAGAGAAAACCCCAAGTTTCCTCCCATTTCTGTATCTTCAGTTTTCAGAAAAAGATGTGAACCACAGTAGGCAAACAATATATGTGGCCTGAAGGAGCATCTATTAATAGCTTGCCAATATTAGGTTTATGTATCTGTTTAATAAAGAAATCTTAAGAATGTGTTGAATCTAAGTAACTTTATAAAGGCTCCCCATGTGCTAAGGGTCAGTACACTTATGTTTCCCATAATCCTTGACTGTATGACAACTAGCTGTCATTCACTTGAAAAAGCCGGGACGATAACAGTGACTGCAATCTCTCCACAACACTGATCTCTGTAGCACTTGTCAGATATAACTGATTTGCCAAGGTAAGCAAGAATCTAAGGCTTCATCTGGATTTTTCTATTTTCCTTTGTAATATTTATTTTCCAGAAACCTGACTTACATGGTTTCCATGGAAATGAGTGAAATGGTGAAGCACAGAGCTTTCAGAAGAGTGCCACAATGAAAGGAAAAGTTATTTTTGTTAATCATTTATTTAAAAATATTGATCAATAACACCATATAGAAGGTACTATAGAAAAAAGTTGATTGTTAAGAGTCTAATTCATATCATAGTATATAAATACTGTGAAAAGCCTATTTCAATGAATAAAGTAGACATAAGGGAAAAGTCTCTATATACTGACTTACTGGTTTATGTAAATGAATATATTATGAATCAAGTTTAATTGGTAGATATACGTACAGATGTTTATTGTCTTAGCCTGACGTCTTATAATACATTTTCTTGATACTTTCAACTCTAAGCCTCTGCTCTTTTTCAAACTCAATATGCAGTAAACAATTAAATGGTTAGATAAATAAATGAGATAGAAATGAATTGGACACCTCTAAATATAAATGTTAGATGCACCCAAGAGAGGAGCAGCATTGGCTCTACTGGCTACTGGTATCAGGAAAAACAGGTACAGAGCTGTGGCACAGCAAAGCACTTACAGCAGGAAGGAGACATAAAACCAATAGCGAAGAGTCCCAGGAAACACTTGCTATCATGTCTGGCAGAGAAAAGCCTAGGGGCTATAGACTGATTCCCTCGTGAAAAGCAAACACCAAAGACAAAACTCTTTCAACGCTCTATGCTATTTCTAATTACATTTTTATTATTTGGATGTTATATAGCAATTTTCTTTCCCAAATTAACTGTTTTTAAGTTGGCTTCATTCTCATTATCTGCAATAGTGACAGTAATTCAGTAGAACAATGTCCTATAAAATCAGACTATGATAGTAGACTATACTTATGAAAGTCCTTATGATTTCAAACTGAATTATTTGTCTGATGGCTATTGTCATATTAGAATGCTGCTCCTTGATTCTTCTTAATGATTTTTACTGATATGCATGATGTATAGTTTTCTTTGTGCTCAAAAACTGCTTTTCTGCAGGCTCTGGGGCTTGAAGTCAGGGTCTGGGTGCTGTCCCGAGCCCATTCGTGCTCAACGCTAGCTCTCTTACCACTTAAGGCACAGTGCCATTTCCACTATTACTGAACGGTTGATTGGAAAGAAGAGTCTCTCAGGCTCTTCTTCCTGGGCTAGCTTCAAACCTTGATCTTCAGATCTCAGCCTCCTAAGAAGCTTCGAGTATATTACAAACAAGCACCATCAGCATCCAGCTCCAAAACTAATTTTAATCAATCTTTTGTCATTTTCAGAACTGAAAGTGACAAAGACTCGGATCTAAGGTGTAACCTACTTATAGTTCGCCAGCTCTCTGAACACGAGAGATGATTCCCAAGTTACATTTTCTTAGATGATTTTAAGAATGCAAATAAACCGTCAATTTCACTCTAAATGTTTAAGGCCTGACTGGAATTCTAGAAGTCTTTTCCATAAGAAATGGAAATTTTCTTCTACCCTAGCATAAATGGATTAAAATGCTACTTCTGAGGCCCCTACAATTACAACTTACTTGGGTTTGATACGTTCCGATTATACCTCCAAGAATATGTTATCAGGTCAATAAATAATACAAAGCACCTTTTCCTTGCTAAGAAAGGACAAGGAAAGTAACACCTTCTGGAGATAGTGAAGGTACTAGGAGATGAGGGTAATGTTCAAAGGATTATACATGGTGTTTGAAGCTACCTGCCCAACAGAATAACCAATACTACCTGGGAAGACCAGCACTTGATCACTCAGGCCTCACTGCTCACGACCATTATTAAATATTCTCTTAGTTTCTCAGCAGGCTGCTTTGAAGTTGCCACATGGAACATTTTTCTGCATAAAGAATTATAATTCACAAAAATGAAATGCTGATATGTAGCTACAAGATGAAAGCACATATTAACTTGCATACCGCTCAACTGCTCACTGACCTTGGGTTAAGGTTTATTTCTATCATATATACTGCTTATCTCTTGAGAAGTTCATTTTACCAGCAGTCAGCACAGCCTTTTGACCATAGGGATGTATTAGATACAGGGGAAATAACCAAATAATACTGGATACAGTTATGTGTGAGCAAACCAAAAATATAAAGAATGTTTTCTGGAAACATAAGGACCTGGGAAAAATGTGTTAAGTAAAGTAAATCAGGTCCAGAGAGAAGAAAGGATGCATGTTTTCCCTTATAAGTGGAACACAAAATTAATTCATAGATATATAAGTAATCACTCTGGGGTAGTATACAAGTGTACATAAGTGTATTAATCAAACTATGATAGATTCAGGGAAAAAGTCAAAGGATAAAATTCCTTAGAAAGTCTAACTCACAGTTCAACAAAATAATGCCAGAAAATATGGAAGGAAGTATTAAGGAAAGCAGGATAAGGACAAATGAAAAGAGGAAGAAGGAAGGATGCAGTTATAAAACCTAATATATGTCTTACAAAATTGGGAAAACTGAGGGAAGGTTAGGATTGAGAGGGATGGGTGGGAATGTTGAAAGGGTGACACTGATCAAGATGCAGGGTATTCATAAATGACTTTGTTGAATGGGAACTCCTTTGTACAACTACTTTAAAATTATAAAAATTTACATTTTAAATTTAAAAAGTATTTTCTTATATAATTACTAATTTTCAAAGTTAGAATAAGTGAAAATCCTTTTCTTCAGGTATGTCATGTTTGCTGAAAAGTTGATAAGCAAAACATTCCCTGAGTCAAAATAAAATCATGAAACCACTATGTTGTGAGTGTTCAAACAGAAAGCATGAACACACCACAGATGTCAGTCCACAAAAGAATTCTAGACACAACTAAAAAGAGGTGTAGCAAAATGAACTGAATTGATTCATGTTTATGAAAATCTAAGATTCCCATGGAATTCTCTAACTTGTGAGGGACAACAAGCATATCTTTAGGTAGGAGTCCAAACACAGACACATACGTACATTGAAAAGATCTTGTGGATCAATTATAAGCATAAGAATTTATGAAATCATGTGGAGATTTATGGAATTATCTTTAAACAATTACTAACCCTTCATCCTAAACCATTCAAAAAGGCAGTGATTAATATTTACTATGGCTAAGACTTACATAAGAAGCATAAATAAACCACATTTTTGCATTCTTATTAGGAAGCCAGATACATCAAGGGTTTATACTGCTACATCACAGAAAATAAACAATTATAATACACAACATCATTATAATAAAACACATAGCCATATGATTGTACCAATACATGCAGGAAAGTTATGTGATATTTAAAATATAATATCAATTCATAATAAAAATAAAGAAGAACCCATATCCACATAACTATGTCCATTCATGAGGCAGTAGCTAACTTACACACTAAGGAAAAGCTGGGAACTTTCTTGATAAGATCTGGAACATGATAGGGAAGAACACACATTGGAGATAGGACAGCCTTTTAAATAAATGGTACTCAGAAAGTTGGAGATTTACATATCAGAGAACAAAATCAAAACCACTTACAAGCCACAAAAATCAGGTCATAATATATTAAAGCCCTAAACATGAGACATAAAACTTCTACAATAGTAAATAGGAGAAATGCCTCTGTACACTGGAATAGAAAAGGACACAGTTGGATGAGACCTACAAAGCAGAGAACACCAAAGCAAAAATTTAAAAATGGCATTACCTCAAACTAAAATGCTTCTTCCCAGCTAAGGAAATAATGAACAAAGTGAAGAGCCAATCTGAAGAATGGGGAAAAAATCTGTCAATATATATTTGAAAATGGGTTATATATACAGTGTGTGTGAGGAAGTCTAAACACTCAGCCAGAACAAGCAGATTCTGCTCCGAAGAAGCCAGGTCTGATTCTGCTCAAAAAAGCCAAGAGAATTTCCACAAAGAAAGTGATGCTTTTAGTAAGTCATGCTGTAAAAGAATCAGTATGGAAAGGACTGCAACTATGAAATCCATAATTAATCTGAGAATTATGCAAAGTCCAATATTAGAAAGCAGAAGGTGAGAAAAAGTGATGTGGCAACTGTAGAGTCAGAATTGGTTGTCTTGTTTCAACTATTTCATCAGCTAAATCAAGATACAGTGGTTTAAATACCAACTCAATTTGAGTAGAGGTAAGTAACATTCAAGGAGCAATCGATATGATTTTAATTGTCTACTGGGAAAGAAGAGAAAAAATTGAAATTAAGGGTATACTACTTGTTCTTTCATAAAGTGTTACCATCATCCAAGATAGGAAATAAAGGGAATTGGAAGGAAATAGTGAATTTTATTTTTACCATTTTAAGTTTTGACTCAAAGAATTAGGTGCTCTGAATTACACTGAAGTGAATCCCAGGAGATGGGTGCGGGGCAGGGGACATGTGGTTGGAAGAAGCAGCTCAAGATGATCATTAAAATTTTAACAGTGCAATGTGGGCACAAGGGCAGAAGAGAGGAAATGGCAGAAGAGAGAACCAAAGATACTAAAGGTTGACAAATAGAGAGAGATCACAATGTGGAAAGGAATGAAAGGTGTAGAAGAAAGGAAGAGACAGGAAGTAGAATTGTTTTCTGAAAGGCAAGAAATAATTCCTTCAAGCATAAAAGTGAAAGGGCTTCTTCAGACTGTGAAAAACTGAGGGAAGTTAATTCAAAAGAGATACTAAAATTGGTCCCTGGATTTAATCTATAAGCCACCAGACATATGTTGATGGCTGAATAGTGCGAAGGAAGTGGTGGTGTGGAAACTATCATACTGCAGCGATGGAAGATGCTGGCTAAAGGAAGCCTGGCCAATCATGTTAAATATGAGTGGAGGTTTTCTGTTAAGCTGTTCCTTTTTTCCAAAGGACAGATAAATAGGAACATCGTAGTGTGCTTGTAAATAAACATAATTTTAAACAAAATGACTACAGAGAGAAGTAGAACACATAATGCTTTAAATAGTCAACAATTGATGCTTCATCTTAGGAAAGATCCAGCACTGTCACTTTTGCTACAGTGACACACTGAAGGTGAAGTGTATTTGAAAAGAGGAAAAAGGCAGAACTTCTATTATTACATCCTCTAATTCCCTATAAATTTGAGTCTCTTCTGGGTGGTAGAGATCAAAATATGAGGAGGAGAGGAATCATATGGCAGCAATGTGATTTCCAAATCTAGCAATTAGAATTCAAGGATAAATTGTTTGCTATTTGGGTTTTGAAATTTGTAATATTCAAATTTACCCAGAGTAACACAGTTAAAGGTGCATGTCAACACTTGTGAGTTATTTCCTCATATCTAAATGGTTGCCATTTGCAACCACTTTCAAGTGTATTTGCTCACCAAATGCATGCTATTTGAGGAATCTACAGTGCCCAAACCATTCAAATCTGAGAAATAGGAGCTGTCCTCCTACTGAAAGACCGCCAGGTACTAGGTTGTATTTGTAGTCATGTGGTACTTAAGAAAATGAACCTTATTTAACCAAGAAGTCTCAGTAAAATCAAGAGCTGTTGGCTAAAATTTTGCATACACACTAGTCTTCTTTTTAATCAATGTCTTTTCATCCTTTTAGGTGCTGTGATCTTTCCCATAAAGAAAACTTGGAAAACTATTCCCACAAAGCAGAATTAAATCAACAGTGAGAAGAATTATTCATGGAAGGAGTAAGGGTGATTACTGGAAATCATTCTGGGCCATGCTCCATACTGTCTAGTGCACTCTGGAGGGATTATTACATCCATAAGCTGACTTCTTACTCAGCAGGCTATCTTACAGTTCTCTAATGGCAAAAGCTAACTTGAGAACATCTGATGGTAATGCAAATTACACCATAAATAACAATGCAAAAGAATTTTAGTTAGTGGAGAATCAATTGATTCTCCTTGTAGAATTCATAATAACCAAGACATTCATGTCATATTTGATATTGATAACTTTCTGAATTGATTAGTAAATTATTTCTTCATTTTTACATGTACTGCAGCCATATGCAGACACACATCAATTTTTCAAGTTGAATCAGACCTCATTTAAATTTTATACTGTTCCTCCATTACCAGTAAGGGAAATGAAGAATTTGGTATATTATTATATGTTAAACTTTTAACACAGTCATGAATTCTGTTTCTAAAACACTGAGTAGTTGGGCAATTGAAATAAGCACACTTTTAAGACCAGCACAAAATTTTTTCCTACAGTACTTACAATTAAACCTCATTTTAGTAACATCACAATATTAGTGAAAAAAGTCTTAGTCTCTCTTTCAGATAGATATACTAATTAAGTATATTCACTTCATCAAACAAAATAGTGGGATTAGATCAATGCTGTGCATATTTGTACAAATAATATAACCTTCACTTTTTGTGAGGAAAGGAATGCTCTACCAAATGAGGACTAGTTAAAATGTGGAAGAATATACCCTTGGTCGTGGTGTAGCTATTTTTACAATGAAACCTGAACTTTGTCTAACAAGTTCCCTGGGGAATTAAGAGAAAAACACATTGAAATAGAGAATATAAATTTTAGCACAAAATTACATGGACTAACTTTAGACTTTAGAGTAAATATTCACATTGTATACAACAGGACTGAATTTCTCATGAATAAAATATACAAAATTATCAATACTTAATTTTGTCTAGAAAGTAAAATGTATAATTGCCCAAACATTTCTCACTGGTTTTTAAAATGTACATGATACTTCAGATGATGACAGTTTTTGGTATTGGAAATGATTATACAATAAATTCTAACTGGTCTGAAAAAAAAAGAAAGTAAAGTGCAGAGGAAAGCAATTCATGAGGGGCCGAGAGCATGGCCTAGTGGTTGAGTGTTCTCTAACATTCATGAAGCCCTGGGTCATTGAGTCATTGCTGCTGTAGTGCTTGGATCTAATATCCATATATTAAGGATAGTATATGCCTTTTGTTCCTTTGGTCTTGACTTATCTCAATCAAAATGATTTGCTCTAATATGTTTCTTTTTTACTATTTTTATTGTAATTGATAAAAGGTTTACATGATATTGTGCATTAATTCACATACATTGATACCCTTTCACATGTCTTGGTCCACATTACCCTCCCCCCCACCCCCCATCTTGGTTTTCCCCCCTTCCCTATCCAATTTCAAATAACCAAATACAAATATATCCAATATATCAGATTACAAAGGGAGGTACTATAATAATATGATATAACCAAGGGACAGCAAAAGAGATGAGAGATAACATAGTACATTAAGGACAACAATCATTCATTATATGGCTTTGGTTTCAATATCATGGAGGTCCTTTCAATTAGCTCCATACTATATGGCCTTTTGTATCAAGGTTTTGCTCTATTACAAATCTCTGCTTGTAGAGCCCAAGGTTTCTACTGATTATGACAAATGAGGGAAACCATTGAGCCTAAGTTCCTTTGAGTCTGGCTTACTTCACTTAATATGACTTTTTCTAAGTCTTTCCATTTCCTAACAAATAGGTCTAATCTGTTTCTTAAAGAGAAAATAAACGGGTTTACTGGGCTGTTGTTTTCAGTTTTTTAATAGGTGGGTCCTGCTTGAAGTAAGGCCTGGTTGCTGTCTATGAGCTTTTCATTCAAGGTTAGTGCTTGAGCCACAACCCCAGTTCTGGTGTTTTTTCTGGAAGAGATAATAGTCTTATGGATTTGCTGCTGGGATGGCATTTAACCACAATCCTCAGATCTCAGCTTCCTGAGTAGCTAGGATTACAGGTATGAGCCAGTGGCACCTGACTTAAAGAAGTTTTAATCTAAATTTTACGTATTTTATATAACTAAACATAATGGCATTTCCAACAAGAAAAGTCAAAAGTCTTATTAAGCAATGCTTTGCATACTGTTACATCTATAACTAACCATGATTTAATTTCAGGTAATCATATTCTCAAAAGATCAGTTACTTTATAAATATTGCTGTAAATTAAAAGAAGTGGGAGTCAAAGAGGAGAAACAATCCAATAGTCAAGGCACAGAAACCGTAAATTCCCTTTGTTCAATTTAAGAGAACCTGGAAAACATGCAATTTTATAACATAAGCCCTCCTGAAAAAGTTAACATTTTTGAACCTACTAATTAACGCTGATACTTAGTGCAAGCTGTATAAAATTGTTAAGAATTAATTAACTAATATAGTCTAAATAGGATCTCATTATGAACTGTAAAAACACAGAGAGGAACCTGCAAAAATTGCCTGAGGCTTTTCAAATGTAAGAGTGATAATAAGTAATCAGAGAAAGAAAGTTTCCTTAAATTAGTTGATTTATATTTTAGATTTGGGCAAGAAAGTTATTTTTAACATTATTCTAAAAGCTTCAATATTTTAAAATAGAAAGAAGTCAATGCATTTTAATCATCTACTGTGAAATGCCCAGAAGTGAAGTTGTTCATAGATATCTGCAAAAAAATTAGACTCCTGAATATGCTAGAAGACCAACAATGACATGAGGCAAGAGGTATTCTTAACAGAGCTGCCAGGTCTTTGCAAAGGCTAAGTCAGATGCTAGCATGGCTGTGTCCAAAATCCAGGCATGCATAGTCTCTTTTCATTCAGTCAAAGCCAAACTCCCGGAAGAGAGTGTCAAGACCTTCTGTTATCTGCAAGCATAGCAGCAGCCCTGCCTGCCTCCTCTCTGATCCCATCTCCTCCTCGCCCTTCACTCCCACCAAGTGCAGTGGTGTACATACTTGATGTTACTTCAGGGTGGCAGGTGATCTCTAACATGAAACAGCTCAGATCATCACTTTCCTCTGCCTGTGTGTTTCTCCCTGATGGTCACCAAACCCCCAACCTGCACACTTTGCTCATAGGTCACTTTCTCAAAGACCACTCAGCCACTGCTACCCTGCCTCATGCATTTTCAATCCTTATTCCTGTTTGAACTTTTCTCCTTTTATCCTTCTGATGTCATGTTCCTATGTGCAATATAATTTACTACTTTATTATGCTGAGTATTTATTATCTGGTTCCCTCTACAATATAAGCACTGGAGACTGTCCTAAAAGCTGGATGTAAATTTACAATGAAGTTTTTAAATTGTATTTTATTATCAGGATAAAGTATAGAGGGATTGCAGTTACATACATTGGGTATGGGGTACATTACTTCTCAAACCTTGATAACCCCTTCTCATATTTTTGTACCCCTTTCTCTTCCTCCACCCCTTCCCAATCATCTCCTAACCAGGAATTGTTAATGCTAACTGATATTTAAAGGCTATGATATACCTACTCTTTTTAGACAACTGATGTTTTCAAATCATTTGGAATAAATATAATTCATTCAACTTCTTTTCAGACTTCCGGTGAGTACCAGAAAGGATTTACTAATGGATATTTAGCTTCCTAACATGGCACAAGCATTCAATAAGGTACCAACTAAACTGGAATTATAGTAAAATCACCTTCAGTAGCATGAATCATAAGTAATGATTGACAACAGATAACTACCAAGGCGTTTTTTTCTACAAGAGCCTATAAATGATCTCAATCTGTGTCTTAGAAGAAACAAACACCAATAATATCAGTGGAGATAGGAAGGTTGGGGCAGAAAAGCAACCCAGAATAAAACTCAAACCCTTAGAAAGGAAAAAAAAATAACTAAAGCAGAAAGGGCCAGGGACATGATTCAAATAGTATAGCACACACAACTCTGTCCTCACAAATCATGAGTACAGTATTTATCTTTCATTAATTCACACAATAGAGTTGCTAAAACTTTTTATAGGTACTGGCTTTATGAAAATTATTTAGTACAAAGTGAGGGTCAAGATTTAAAGACATTGCCTAAGCTACCAGAGCTTTGAAAATATCTGAACACTGCACAGATAAATATTAAGGTTATTCTGTGAAGGATAAGGGGATACCTGGTATGCTATGACAGCTCATAAGTGATGATGAACCTTCACTGAAACACTGATTCATGAAGACACTTTGGGCAGTAGTGCTCCCTGTAATTACTACTCTGGCTGTTTCTTTCACTTCTTTCTAAGGCTAAATAATTCCTAGAATTTCGTGCCCTGTCTTCAAGTGAAATTAAATGTAGAATACTACAGCAGTGCTTTTACTTGGGAACTTGTGGCAAACACATTTGTCCAGCCTTGTCCAACAAACAGAGGAGGGACACTGGCATAGCAACTCAGGCTTAGGGAGAACCTAAGCATGACATTTAGAAAAATATTTGTGAAAAAGAAGGGTTTTGTTTCCACAGCAACCAACTTTCTTAGTCTTCTGAGCTCTACTAAAAAATAAAACAAATGAAAGCTGGTAAGAGAAACAGAGTAAGGTCTAATGTAGAATGGCACACAAAGCAAAAATAAAGGACGCTGAAGCCAAGTTCATTGGAAGAAGCATAGCAAATCCTCAGTTAATCGTGAGTGTCCTAATCTGGTCATGACCCTTTAAATCTTCATTTCTTTATTTTTTGGTAACTACTGGCCGTGAGATTCTTCTCTTTCCATAAAGCAGAGCCTCCAGAATTTATTCATCTTGTACAATTGTGTTTCAGTGCCCAGGATCAGTAACTCTCTTGCCTCTGTTCTCGGCTACCCATCACCGCAACACCGTGAGGCTATTTTAGGTAACTTGCACAAGTCTTTGTTGTCTTGTGATGAGGTTACTTTGCTTAACACAACATCTTCAGAATTCATCCCTACAGCTGCCTGTGGTTGAACTCCCTTCTTTTCTAGGGTTCAACAATACCCAATTTTGTGTATATAACACATATACTTTGTCCATTTACCTGTGGTTGAGCCCTTACCACTTCTTGAGTATGGTGCACAGTGCTTCAATCAACATTGGGATTTGGGTTTTCTTTGAGCTATCTTAACTTACCCTTTAGTAACAAGTCAATGCCTGGCCTCATAAAATGAATTTCAATGTAATCCATCTTCTTTTAGTTTTTGAAATAACTAAAGAGTCATTATTGATTCTCCTTTAAATGTTTGGTATGGTTCACCAGTGAAATGTTATGGTTTAAGCTTTTCTCCTAAATGACTGTATGTCATTTCTACATTCCATTTCTTCATGATTAAATGCATAAGTGTTTTATGTTTGTAGGACTGTTTCCCAGTTCCCCTAGGTCAATTATTTTTCTTTCAGATAATTCTTATAAATTCTAATGGTCCTTTCTCTTTCTGAAGCATCCATTGTAATACCTCCTCTCTTTTTATCTAAATTTATTTATTTTTATATTGTTTATTTCTTAGTATAGATAAAGAACTTTAAATTTTCTTTTTTTTTTTGCCAGTCCTGGGCTTGAGCTCAGGGCCTGAGCACTGTCCTTGGAGTTTCTCAAGGCTAGAGCTCTACCACTTGATCCTCAGCACCACTTCCGGCTTTTTCTATGTATGTGGTACCGAGGAATCGAACCCGGGTCTTCATGCATGCTAGGCAAGCACTTTAACCACTAGGCCAAACTCCCAGCCCCTGAAGGACTTTAATTTTTATAAGTTCACTGATTTTTGTCTTTACTGATTTTCCATTTTCTTTGTTTCTATTGCTGTTTTGGTTCTACATTAAATACTAATTTCTGCAAACTAGACTTCATTTGTCCTTTTTTTTCAATGTCATTATAATGTGTAATGTATAATATTAGGTTACTTATTTGAAACACTTCTTGTTTCATTTTGACTGTCCTGGGTTTTGAACTCAAGGTTTTATGTTTGCTAAGAAGGTGCTCGGTCACTTGAACCAAAACTCCAGATCTATGTTGCAGTTATTTTTAAGATAGAGCCTCAGTGATGGACCTTGATACTCCTGTTCACTCTTCTCAGACTAGCTGGACTACTAGCACATGCCGCCATTCCCAGCACCTGTTGAAGTGGGATCTCATGAAAGCTTCTGCCTATACTAAATTCTGATTTTCCAGATCTCTGCCTCCTGTACAGCTGGGGTGATAGGTGTGTGCAATTGGTTATGAGAGATCTTATGACCTTTCTCCCTCCAGGATGACTTTCAATGGCCTGGGCAGTTTTGCTTTATATATTTACTCTTATGATAGTGATTATGTATTTACAACTATTATGATTTCTTGGTGAATTAGAACTTACATAACTACATATTGTTTCTGTTTATGTCTTAGAACAATTTTTACTGAAATTCTACTCTGTATGATATAAATATAGCCACTTCATTCTTTTTTTTTGCTTGCCTTTTGCATGGGATGTCTATTCTTTTCCTTCACTTTCATCCTACACATGCCCTTAAATGTAAAGTAAGTTACTTATAGCCAACATATAGTTTGATTTTAAGCTACACGTGCACATGCACAAATACATATAAAATTTTTGAACTCAGGCACGCTTACTTGATTTACGTGGTTGGCCAGAACTCTACCATTTAAGTCGGTACAACCCTGCTCTTTGCTCGTTATTTTACAGATGTGGTCTAGAAAACTCCTCACTGACTGGCCTTGGACCACAATCCTTCGGATCTCAACCTGCTGAGTAACTATGATTACAGGCCTGACACACCAGTCTCCAAACTCATCCTGTTTTCCATATAGCCTCTCTAAGACAATAGTAATTTAAATGTCTCTTGTGCCATGAATATTTCATACTTTCTTATTATCACATTTCTCTACCTTCCAAGGTAACTTTCTTTGTTTTAAAGTTCATGTGATCAAATGGGGTCTACCTAAATTTTACAATTGAGGAGAGTTTCCTTATTTTAAAACCTGGTCTACAAACTTAATCCTATCTGTAAGGCCCTTTTTGCTATAGAATGCAAGATATTCATAACTTGTAGAGATTAGGTATCATTATCATACCTACTACAGTCACAAATCCAAGAAACAAATACTCATGAATACTACTTACGCCAAACAAAACAGATCTGTTGTCCTAATCATAACTCAGGGATATCTACGAAATAAATGTCATCAACAGAATATTACTCTTAAAATAAAGCTCTTAAATTAACTTAATGAAGATAAATACATTATTTAGTTTTACAATCTTTATCGCTGTATGCAGTCGCTAGTACTACACAAAGGTCAAGGTGCTGTGGTGTGGGATATATGAATAGTTAATAACCAACATTTGTTCTCAGTCTTCCTCCATTTGGAAGAATAGATGGAGTCATTACTATTGTGTACAGTGCCTTGAAGCCAGTTTAAATAAGTCACTTTTTTATTGGGCTTGATTTATATAAACTATTAAACATTTTCAATGGGTCAAAAGACAATATTGCCCCACAGTCATCTGTCATTTGTTTATTCTCATTAGCTGTATGAAAAATAAACCATGGAACTGCATAAAAATATATTGGAATCAAAGCTTTCTTTACTGTTTAAATTATAATTCAGAACTCTGAATTTAAATGCTGGCAATGTAAAAAAGCAAGCAAACAATGGCATTAAACAAGGCTGGAAAGTCACTACAACCTCTTTAACAAGTTGCCTTTGGAGTACATGGCTGTCTGTAAATATCTCCTAATGTAATAGCAGACAAGGGTCAAAAGTACTAACCCCTGAGATTCACTATTCTCCTCTGAATAACAACCTGTTTTTCATGGGATGTTTTAAAGATAGAGGCAATTCACAAAAGTGCTTTAACAATGTATTTGCCTAGGATACTTTCAAAATATTAACCTGACTCTGGTTTCAGATTTGATATTATATCTGATTCATACAGTTTACTACTATTTATTCATTTTATTTCTAATTTCTAATACACAGTCAATAGTACTGATGATGAGTTAGGCAAGGAATTAGGAAACCTTGTGTTTGAGAATGTCTCAGATGTTAATTTTAAAAATTTTTACAGATCGGCTACTGACATTAGCAGAATGGATTGTGATACACAGCATTGTCTTACTGACTCCCACAATCCTTGCAAAATCTGTTTGTATATCCAAGGGTAAACACTATTCCCCTAAAATTCTGTCAAGAGTTCATGAGATACAACCCATTCTACAAGAGTTAATAACATAAAATAGTGTCCAAACCTCCTCTTCTTGAAACGAATCTACTAGTATTATCACTGCTATTTTTTGCTTCACTTTATTTTGACATTTTAGCACTAGGAATTGAACCTATGCCTCCCACGGGATAGGCAATCGTTCTACCTAGTAATTCTTGGTGTTCTTTGATTTGCATTTGTATTTGGTGTTCGAGAAAGAAGCTCACTAACTTTCCTTTGCTTGGCTCCAGACAACACCGTCCTGCCTCCTGAATAGCTAGCTGAGACATCAGTCATGTGCCACCATATTGGGCACATCGCTTAATAAAGCCACACTAGGTATGATCAATGGCAAATAAAATTTCAGTGGCTGTGAACTACGAAGTCACTAAGCTAGGCAAGTCTTACCCTGGACACAGAAGTGCTCTTAGTGGTCCTTTGAGGCACCCTGGTGCAATTACAAAGCCTTCTTGTCATGCTATGTAGAACAACACAGCCAGGCACCAGGCTTCACCTATGCTGTCTCCACTGGTACAGTCTCATCTACATATGGCTCATATATGTTTAAGTTCAGTTTCAAAAAATGTCTGTCCACTACTTCAGGAAATAAACAGCAAAATGCAAATTCAAAATTCCTTCACATGAAAAGACATGTAACAAATAGCACATGTGAACTCCCACATTTCTCAGCTGTCTTACAGTTTAGCTTGCCGAGCAGAGATGGGAAAGAGAAAGGGGTTAATGATTGCTTCTTGTTCTTGAAATGGGAACCAAAGGGGGAATGTGCCACTTTGAGACAAGGAAATCAAAAGCTAGTCCAGAATTCTCCAGATTCTCATTTTTCCAAATATGAGGTAAATGGGCAAGACTGTGTCATATGGGTAGAGCCCCAAGGAGGGAAGCCTCCATCTTCCACTCCCTGGGAGGCTGTCAGAGAAAGCCAAGGCCTCTGCTAACCCACACTGGACATGCAAAATGTATGCAGTGGATACTTTAGTTACATTGTGTGTAAACACAAGAAGGAGTCTGGGCTATACACAGTATAAGCAAGCAGGTCAAGGTTGCTGAGATGAGAAGGTAACCCCCAGTCTCCTGACATGCAGACCTAAGTTCTCATTACAGTCACTAGTCTGGTTCCATTGACCACAGCAGAATAATAAACAACATCCCTGAAAATGGATTTAAAGACCACTCAATCCAAATTCTCTAAGTGCAAGGTGACAGCCCACCATCCAGAGGCTATTAAAAGCCAGTGGTGGGCTCAGTACCCAAGACTCACACCTGTAGTTCTGGCTACTCACTCAGTAGACTGCATCTCAGTTAAGCAGTGACGGCGTCTGTGACCTGGATCAGTATAATAACAAGCTATAGGATATAAAGGTACCAGGAACATGAGTTTGGGAAGCCGACTCTTAGCCACTAGCCATTTGGCTACTTTATGTCCCTCATTGTAGTTATCTACCTAAACAGGCTTTTTGTGACGTTTTGTAATGTGAAGCAAGGTCACTGTCATCTAGTTATCACCTTGTCTTGGGTCCAAAAAATAGAACACAGTCCTGTAACAAGTTCTACAAAGTAGGTTTATTAGTTACAAGAACAGGAGTCCAAGATCCACTGCAAGCTGGTTCCTAACGCTAAAGAAAGCTCTCCACAGCAGTCGCCTCACTTGCACCACAGGTGAAGGATTCCCCAAAAGTTTCATCTTAAGTTTTACACGAGGACAGATGAGTTTCTGTGTTAAAGGGCATCTGTCTCCTAAATGGGACTAGAATGAGCACAGATGTTTTCATCATGACAAATTTATCATCTTGATAAATTGCATTCCTATACAATACAACCTACAGTTAATTTTGAGCATTACAAACGATGCAAAGGAAAGAAATGAGTCTCTCTAAGGCCACTCAGAAAAATGTTCCACAGAAATGAATTTAACTAATTGAGAATTTATTTACATGTGCTTTTGAAAGTTTAATATCTTCATAACCCATTATTTTATATAGTATTTTGTCTCTTCAAAGTAAAGGACAATATAACAGCTTCCATTTACTAAGTACACACTGTGTACCAGCATGGCCCTTAGTGTTTATGAATATCTGCTCATCTAATGTTCACAAGAAGTTGAGGCATTTACTCTTAATAACCTCGGAGGTTTTTCAAAGAAAACAGTGAAGCACAGAGTGGCTTGTTCAAGGTCATCTAGGTTGTAAATGAATGCAGTAAGTTTTGAAGCTAAGCAGCAGCTTTCAGAACCCATATTTACATCCATTAAGCTACAATGCCAAGGATGAAAGCCTAAAAAGGGGTAGATATACCTCTGTACTCCAACTACCATTTTTAAGGTCAGTATAAATGTTTGGAGGTGTGTAAGCAAAATTGCAATTGTGCCTTTCTTCCACTACACTAGATATAAAGCACATGCTATAAGTAGAAATGGCAGAGTAAGGGTAAGAGATGACAGGAGATTAGGAAGAGGAATGAATATTTTGACTAGTTAGACAGGCTGGTAGCGCTAAGAAATGTCTGAAACATAATGAACTAGATATAATCCCGGAATTCTAGCTCTGCTGCTAATTGTGGGGCACATCTTCAACTAAAATAAGAAGTGGAATCTAAAACCCACACTAAATTAGACTCATAGTTTCTAAAGATTATCTAATTTAATTGTATTATTACATAAATTACAGAAACAATGCCTTTGGCCACAAAGTCAATTTACTATTTTTTTCATCTTTTTAACAAGATTCTCTTAAATGAAATTTTTCATTAAATTAATGAATTCATGTAATTTTACTCAAGCCAAGAAAACTGAATAGATATTATCATCTAAAGCAGGGAGTCTGGGACCACAGTGTCCTGGACCAGTCCATTCTTGTCTGTAAAATTCAGTGTTTCAACCAAAAGGGATTATTTCCACATTCCATTCTGATAGAATGTTTTGCTCAGGGTCCAGTAAGAACTTCTGGGAAAAGGTATTCTGTTTAGCCATTTATTAAGTACCTTAATTCATAACTAAAAACAACCCCCAAAGGATCAGCAGTTGGTGAAATTATGTAGGACAGATATATAGACAGGAAGACTCAGGGCATTACATCTTTTGTAAAGGCCCATGGATAAATAGTAGCTAAAAACTCCAGGATTTAGCTTCCTGTGTTTCTGATTTCTCTGGATGGGGAACTTTCTATGACTAATAGCACCCTCTGGCATCTGTTTCCCTAGGGGGAAAAATACATTAGCCATAGAAAGATTAAATATAATAATTATGATTTCCATTTCTGGGACAAGGCCTTTTCATCAATAATTATGATTCAGTGCCAAACTGGCAATCTTTAAGCACTGGCCCTATCGTTCATAAGAATGAGCAGATTCATAACCCATGCTCCTTAGCTGTAGAAGGCTAATTATGACTTTAACCAAAAACACCACTCATGTGAACTGCTCACAGAGGTCACTGGCTACAGAACACCAGTTCTGGCCAAATGAACTCCATGTGCTGACCAACAGTAAAGAGTACCTGCACTAGAAAAGGAAGTTACAGCTCAGAGTGTAACCCTCAGAGAGAGGCAAGTTTTAATTCCTGCAGGAGTATGTACTTAAACATGCAAATGGAAATCACAGCCAAATCAAATATTCCAAAGGGCAGTGAACAACTATGGATAAAATATGAAATACCACATGCTCACAGGTGGATGAGGACAAAATAAGTCAAAACATTAAAATTTATTAAATATGTATGATGATAACAAAAGATCAATTTTTGTCTGAGCTTTTTTTGTTTACCTATCTACTAACTGCAGAAAAGATTTTAAAATATATTACTCGTATAATATGCAGGCTACCAAACAGTACTCACAGGATTTGCTCTGACACTGCACTTTCTAATTTATAAGTCATTAATCACACATTTTCTGATGCTTTTCAGTCTCACTCTTGTCCTACAACAAGCCCTGCAGGAAAAGGATTTATTTATTCTCACAGTATCCCCAAGAGCCTAGTTAAGAGCTTGCCACTGCATGTCACTTCTATATTACACGTACACATTTTATCTATTCCACAGGTCATAATGAAGAAAATTCATGAAGGACCTCCCTGCCTCTCCGTCAAAGGAAAGCAATGAGGCTTAATTGGGCAGACCATAAAGTGCCCTGCAAAACACACGGAGGACGAGAGAAACTTATAAATGAGTTTTTGGCTGTAGAGTGGAAAAGCTTATAATTTATTTTATGCTCTTTACCAGAATTTACTCCCAGGAGATAACAAATGGTCAACACACCACCAGGCCACCACTCACTAGCTATTCCCTGGTCTGTTTGAAGCACACATTGTTGATCTACTGCCTCTCACTCCCCTTTACATTGTAATTTGGTAAACTAAAAATAAAGACTGGATTAAAGTTCATTATGTATGAAGCTAACTGTAGTAATCCATATGCTATGCATCATTTGCACATTTCATTGTACCTATTTCCAGTGGTTGATTTAAACTTTTATTATTGAACCAATGTTATTTCAGGAGCTAAGGTAAATGAATGCCTTTGCAAGTTCGTACAATGGCTCATATCTTCTTTGTGCAGGGTGTCCTTGAACTTTTGCTGAATTACTGTAAGGAATCAGAATTCCCAATTCTATTTTCACAGTATAGTATCCTAAAGAAAACCTACTAGTTGCTTTTATGAATTTTGAAGCAGTCTAAAAGCTGTAAGAAGGAAAGAAGCCTGAAAAAGATCAGAGGTGACTGAAGAATCCATCCGAAGGTCATTCACAAAACAGGCATGACTTTCTCTAAGTCAGAGACATGAGTATCTGTGCAATTCACAGATTGTGACAAAAGACAACATTTAGTGCCTCTCATAGCTATTCCTTTCTCATACTCTGTACTGAGAGAAAAATATGGTGAGATAAATGTTGTTTACAAAGTGCAAGTGTATAGGCAAAAATGCAACTCAGATACATGCCTATTAATTTTCAAGAGGCCACAAACAAGAATTGCTCTAAAATTTCTTTGGCTTGAATATACCATGATAACTTTCAAAACTACTGAAAACTCTAGAAAGCATATGATTATGTGAGCTTTATCAATTTATATTTTTCAAATGTGAAGTTGAAATCAAGTAACAAAAAAACAGTTTGGTTATTCAACCATCTTGTAGGCCATGTTCACAAGAATTATATATTTAATGAGCTACTGATATACTCTAACAAAATATGTGGTGAAAACTGCATTAACTTTTGACAAATCGTACACATCTCTCTAATATTTGACTTGATAGAAGACAATATTTCTCATATTTTGTTCTGAATTAAATCTGCTTGGATTTGTCATTCTGGTTATGCTGCATGAACAAAATTTGATGTTATTCAGATAAGAAAGTTAGAAAAGGGATATGAAATCAAAATAGTAGTTTAGCTTACAATCTGATCAAGTATCATCATTCCAGCAGAAGTACTTTGTGAATGAGTCTCACCATGCCACACAAACTGTTTAAAAGTATGCACTCAATATACTGAGATTTATTGACAGTATCTGACTACTCTACAAGGACATGGGGTTGTCTGATCACAATTAGGCCTGAGCACTTGGTAGTAAAGGTTACAAAAACTACTAGTGTAGATCTCAGTGTCCTTTCAGTGATATACTAAGGCTTTACAGCACCTTTGCCTATTATTGAGTTTGTACCAGTGAAGCAAACCTCAAACACACAAAAAAACAGCAAATAATGCTTTATCTTTACTATGGAAACCTTATCTTCTAACCTCTTAAAATCTCAAGGAAACCTAGCGGTCTGCAAACTCCATGTTGAGTCCCATTGTCTTAGCATGTAGCAGATGCAAACACTATGCTCTGTGTTTAACTAAGAATACAAGGAAAATGGGGATGGCCTATGATCTGCATTTTTGTTCAACCTGTCAGCCTACTCTAAGTTAATTGTCACCGAAATGAAGCTTCAGCAAGCCAACAGAAGCATTCCACATGCAAGAACCAAAAACAAAAATTGATAAGAACAAATGACATCATTTAAGTTGCCCAGCTCACAGCTAAATAATGTCGTCTGTTTGTATGTACAACTCTCTTCAGCCACACTATCCTCTCATGAACACGTTCCAGTTCCCACTCCCTCTGCTTCATTCCTCTTTTAATCCAACACACTTCTTATCATAAATAGCAGTTTCCTGATTATATTTTGCTAACACATACTAAAGCATTCTTAAAATATTATCTCTGGGTGGCTTAACTACATTTAAAAGCTGTATTCTAGCCCAAAGCAATTAAAAATGGTGTAATCTAAATCTCTGAATGATAAAATTCTAAGGAGAAAACAAAATGCATATAGTTCCTAATTATCTTTGCATGCATTTTAAATCTTTCCAGAGGACAGAATATCATTTAAACATGAATAATTGTACTGCAGAGGAAATGAGTTCATCCTAGAATGCAATCTGTAAAGATAACAGTTTACTTCACTCAATGGTGGTTGAAACTTTGGCTAAATCAAATATATGAGTAAAAGTCTCTTCAGGAATAAGGCAGAAAGTTTGAGAGAAGAAAAATGCAATCAATATTTCCAATTCTAAATTACAGGCTTACTAACCTGTACCATACTGCAGATGTTGCTTGATGTGTTATACGCAAACGATAGCAAATTTCCTCCTACACAGAATAAAATTATTATCTTGGCGCAAATTTTTTTTAAAAAAAGATGATGTGAGACCGGGCGTTTGGCCTACTGTCTAGGGTGTTTGCCTAGCATTAACGAAGACTGGGGTTCAATTCCTCTGTACCACATACATAGAAAAAATGTGGAAGTGGTGCTGTGGTTCAAGTGGTAAAGCACTAGCCTTGAGAAAGCCCAAGGACAATGCTCTGTCCCTGAGCTGGCAAAAAAAAAGAAAGATGATGTGAGATAAAGTGATTATCTCTCACTAAGTTACAACTTGAAAATTAGTCCCATCTGAAATCTATTCTGCCTTTAGGCATTAAAACATGGTTAATGATACCTCATATCAGTCATTTAAGTACTATTTAGGTCTTAATAATTGAATAATATTTTATCATAAAAAGGAGTACACACTGAGGTTGGGTAATTTTCCCAGTATATATTTGTTAAAGGACTTTCTGTGTCCAACATTATGGCAAACAGACGGATGAATTCTTTGTTATAGGTACCTACAAGATAGAAGAAATTTAGTTATGTTCTTCCTAGGATCTTAGTACAATAATCTATATATCAAAGACCCTAAGAGAAATGGATATTGTAATTTTGAATGTTCTGATAAAATTTAACAGACAAATTTTAATACTTATACATAAGAATTATGCCTTACATTTTCTAGACTTCCTGTAATGCAAACATAAATATATACCAGCTAAGTGGTGTTTTATTCAATGAACAGCTCTAGTTTATATTTCAACAAACAAAAAATGGAATCCTGTATACTTCCTGTCAATCTTTCATAGCCTTTAGCGGTTCATATTAATAAGAACAGTACAGATTTCTAGTTGCGGTGTTACAAAGCATTATTATCTAGCATTTAGGGATCTATAAATGTAGGTGTCTTATTATCATCCAATGTTCAGATTGTAGCCACAACATAATTACTACATATTGGAACTTTATTTATAACATTATTTTTCAAAGATTATCAAAACTGTTTCTGAAACACTGGCTAAAATATTTATGGTGACATCTTTCTTTGATCCAAAAATTTAAAATCTAAACTAACCTAACATTGCATAACCTACAGAAAAAATGGAACAAAGTGCCACTAAGAAATTAAAAGATAGACCAGAAATCTTTTTCCCTATAAGTAGGGGCTAGAAGATTTTGGACAAGTCATAGAAATAGAATGTATCCTGATCATCACTCTTACAGCCAATTTTCTCTCTTTCTCTCTCATTTTGTTTTAGTCCATCATGGACTAGAACTCTGGTCCTGGGTGTGTCAAATGAGACAAAGCACTGGAGTTTTTTGTTTTTTGTGGAGTTTTTTTGCCAGTCTTTGGCTTGATCTCAGAGCCTGAGCACTGTCCTTGGACTTTCTCAAGACTAGAGCTCTACCACTTGAGCCTCAACACCACTTCCAGCTTTTATCTATGTATGTGGTACCGAGGAATTAAACCGGGTCTTCGTGCATACTAGGCAAGCACTCTACCACTAGGCCAAAATCCCAGCCCCAGGAACTGGGTTTCTAACTAAACTATCCTTCCATAGAAGTATTAGAATTGTTACTTATTTATAGATCTAAATATCTGTATGTAATATTTGATTTTAAACAAATTGGTATTTCTCTATATATGCAAGCAGAAATATAGAAACAGATACACATATATATGAATATTATATACATATTTTGGGGCGCAAGGCTGGTACTCTACCACTTTGAGCCACATCTCCACTTCCTGATTGTTAATGGAGTTGAGAGTCTCATGGACTTTCTTAATGAGTGCTGGCTTCGAACCTTGACTCAAATATCGCAGCCTCCTATTAGTAGCTAGGATTACAGATATGAGTCACCAGTGCATGACTTCCAACAGTGTTTTCAAATATTCTGATCTGAAAAATCTCCACATTAAAATCTTTTAAATTGAAATATCATTACTTTTAAGAACCTGCTATAAACTTAAGAAAGAATAATGGATTTATCTTTCTTGGTAAAGAAATAAGAATAATTTACATATTGGTTTATTGGTTATCAGTTTAAAAAGTGTACCACTTTACTTTGTCAAAAACATTTGTCTATTAATTATCAGTTTAAAAGGTATATTACTTTACTTTGTTAAACTGCATGGAGGAAAAATGGCTAGTAGTAAACATTATCACCAGCAACTTATATTTATAAAGAATTTTATAAAGTGAAATAAGTTCAAATTACCACCATTATAAATTTATAAAGTAGTGAAAACAAATTACCATATAATTACCATCCAAGTTCATCCTGATTAATAAGTACATTTCTAAGAAAAACAAGGTTTTTGAAAAGGATGACCATACTTAGAATTCAAAAAGTGCTCTTTTTCTCATGAGTCCTGCTGAGATGGATAAACTGCCACTCACATTAGGTACAGTGGCTTGTGGCTGTCTGTAATCACAGCTACCCAGGAAGATTGAGCAAAAACATTAGTTAAGGCCTGGTCTCAAATCATGAGACAAGTGTGTCAGTTCATACCTAGCATCCCAGCTACAAAGAAGTCCATGAGAAGGAAGGACAGTCCCAGGCAACAACACAAGATACTATTCAACAATAAGTAAAGTGACAAGGTCTGAAGGGGTGGCTTGTGTTGACCGCCTGACTAGAAAGCATCAAGTGTTCAGTGTAAGTCCCAATACCAGTAATGATAACAACTGTCCAATAGCTGATATTAAAAACTTCCAAAGTTCCTTCAGTTACAGTGGTGTCTTTAGAGACTGGAAATCCCCAGTCTCTAAACAAAAGCTCAGTCTGGACTCCACAGGAAGAATATCTGTGGTGGTCACCCAACTTCCACTCTAAAAAACTGCCAGGGCTCCACTGACTTTCCAAATGCACTAAGTAAAATTGGTCCAGCCATTGTGAGATCCAAACAAACGGCAAACAATGAGAGGAATGTGTTTTATTTCTCACCCTCAGCAACTCCTTTCTGAAAATCTTTTAATAAAAATCTTATGATCTGAATGTGCCTATTTGAAATAGGAAAGGGAAGGGGGAAAACACGATGATTGAGAGTGGGTGGGGGAGGGAAATAAGGACAAAACATGAGAAGGGGTATCAATGTATGAGAAGTAATGCACCTACTAGCTGGCGAATGTAACCTTAACCCCTCTATACATTATAATAAAAATATAAATAAATACTAATAAACATTTTATGATCTCTATAAAAATTCTGAAAAATATCTCCAAATTATCATATGATGTGAAAGAATACAATCTATATGGCTTCATCACATTAGGATACATCAATAAATTAAACTTACAAGACACTATCACAAGATAATTGATACACTGATAATAGAGAAATATCGAAATTGTTACTCTAGAACTAAAGGATTCGTTTTAGCATTAAAGAAATTGCATGCCTAGACATCTCTAGCCATAAAAGAAATACAAATCAAAACAACTCTAAGATTCCACCTCACTCCAGTTAGAATGGCCATGATTAAGAAATCTAAAAACAGCAGATGCTGGCAGGGATGTGGCCAGGAGGGATCACTACTACACTGTTGATGAGAGTGCAAACTCGTTCAACCACCATGGAAAGCAGCAGTATGGCAGTTTCTCAAAACATAGAGCTCCCCTATGACCCAGCAATTCCACTACTTGGCATTTACCCAATCGTCCAGAAACAAGGACATGCTAAATCCACTAGCACAGCGATGTTCATTGCAGCACTATTTACCACAGCAAAGATATGGAACCAACCCAGATGCCCCTCAGTTGATGAGTGGATCAACAAGGTGTGGTATTGATACACAATGGAATTCTATGCTGCTGTCAGAAAGAATGACATGGCCCCATTTGTAAGGAAAGGGAAAGACTTAGAAAAAAATCATAGTAAGTGAAGTAAGCCAGACTCAAAGGAACATAGGCTCAATGGTATCCCTCATTTGTCAAAATCAGTAGAAACCTTGGGCTCTTCTAGCAGAGATTTGCAATAGAGCAAAACCTAGATACATAAGGTCTGCGTACAGTATGACGCTAAATGAAAGGACCTCTAGGATATAGAAACAAAAGCCATATGATGAGTGATTGTTGTCCTTAATGTGCTATGTTATCTCTTATCTTTTCTGCACTAGTTACATTGCACATAGGTTCTTACTTCCAGTGTTGTAATTTCTGAGAAGACAGACACACAACCCCACCCAGTGAAATGGCATTTCATTGTCTTTTTCTCACTGGGCTCGCCTGGACACTTGATCCTCCCAGACTCAGCCTCCCACATAGCTAGGGAGGTTGGCCCATGCCACTGCACTGAGTTTGTTTAGGAGGGGTCTTGCCTGTATGTCTAAGCTGTCCCTGAACCATGATCCTCGTTATCCTAGCCTACCAAGAAGCTAGGATTTCCAGTGTGGACTACTAGTACAGAATTACAATTCACTGTTTTCCTTAAGCAATTGAAGAATAAAATGCCACCGTGATGCCCAACCATGACTGGCTCCTTGGACAGTATTAACTACAAGGTAGGGTGTACTCACATGCAACCTCAATTCAATGTGAATATCAGAAAATTAATACGAATATTTTAAAACCTAATCAATCCTCAGGTACGTTCCAGTGCTGCCAGTGTCCCAATAATGTCATGGTATCACTAATGACTGATACTGTGGCTGCTAAAAGGCACAATATTAAAATTTATTGTGCCTTGTCTTAGGAAGAAAAATGAAAAAGAGGCAGAGGCAGACAGACAGACAGACAGACAGAGAGGATAGCAAGAGGGGGAAGAAGGAAAGTGACAGTGAAGGAAGGGACATGGAAGACAGGGAAGGAGAAGGGGTGTCATTTCCTAGAAAAGTCTGGTGCATATGCATTCTGATATTAATGACAAGAAAAATAGGCAAAGGTATGTGGTCCTCCTGAGCTCTTCTTGTGCCCAGCTTGCATATTACTGATGCTTGTGCCATATGGAATATCATATAGCTCAGGCAATGTTACATGATACTCAAATCCAATGTTTTTTTCACAGTCATGTGTATTTATCTCTGTGTGTGTAACTCAAAGAACATGGCATGTGGAGGAAAATGGGTTCTGGCCTCAGAAAGAATTTAACTCAGTGACAATTGTGCCACTAGGTTTGGTCTGGCCCTTACATTAGGAACAGCCTCTTCTAAATCCTCCGCCTAAGACTGGAGCTGGGGAATGCCACCATTTCCCAGAATTTCACAGCTGGCTCTGTCAGTTCCACTGTATGTCAGTGGCTGCCAAAAATAAGTTTCGTGCTTTTCTTGTCTGCAGTTGTTCTGCTCCATCTGTCTTCAGAACAGCTCTCCTGAGGCTCTGAAACTATCCATTTTCTGTATATGTTCGCTCCAAAGATCACTGCTAGAGTGGCTCTTCACATCCGTGGGCTGGCTATGGTCCAGACTTCCAACAACTCATCTTTCTGTGTCTTCAACGACTAGAAACTCCTGTCTGTGATAGAAATGAGGCTGCTCCAAGGAGCCAGCTCCAATTCAAGGCCCACAAGGCTTCAGGTAGCATGGCTCCACATCCCAGACCTGGGGAGAGCCCTTCCTGAAACTCACCCCTTTCGTTTCCTTCACAGGTCATTACAGATTCTCCGTCACCTTTAATAAGATTCCTGCACAAAACATAAATGTCTCTGGACTGACGTTTAAAACCCTTTAAAAGTTGACTTTCACTGATAATTTACACTGTATCTTTAGTCTCAATCCACTTGGTTCAAGGCAAGAGGGTACTTCAGTTCCTGTCTCTGCCTTGGAACTGTGTTCACCTCCTGATTGCCAGTTTGACACGGTGACCAAGGTGGTTCTTTGTATGAAATCCCTCCACAGAAAGCTTCTAATCACTTCCTCTGTTACTCGGGGAAAGAAAAATAAATCGATAGAGCCCTTTTTTTTTGGCTCACAGGGCCCTCCTTATTCTCTACTCTCTCCCATTCTTTCCAACCTATTTCATAAAGCCTGACAAGTACATGTCCATTTCTGGATCTGTTCTTTTACTCTCCTTTCTGACTGGATCCTTTGTTTCCTTCTTATAACCCTTGGCATCTAATGCAGGCACCCTTGCACCTCCTCCCTGTCACGCTCCGTTGTGGTTGCATGCACAACTGCATTTTGCAGTCCTTTTGTGCCTCATAAACTGGGAACTCCATCTTATACAATATACATTTTCTTTTCTTTTTTTCCCCACACTCAGTAACTTTGTATTTAAAATGGAGAATTTTGATACTGGAGACAGTGTCTTACTTATTTCTATACTTCTGTCTCTACCATGCACCATTCTGCATGGCATATAATATGATCTGGATGTAATTTTGTAGAATAATTAAGCCAGTGAATGTCAAATGTCATCACCTGCTGTGCATTTCTGTTGGCTTCCTACCTTCAGTGCATTATTCTCTTGCTCCTTTTCACATTTTTAGTCTGACCTTTCCTTCCAGTTGAGATCAAATCCTGTATTAGTATTATTTGTAAAACCGCACGTGGTGAATACTTCTTGCTTCTGGCTCTTACGTGATAGATTTGGATAGCAAATATATTGATCAATTTATGAAACACATATTTTCATAGAAAAAAAGTCTACCTTTGGTTAAGGTAAGTACATTATTTGACTTTAGTATCCTCAATTTCTTCGTCTTTAAAGCAGATGATAATTTATTGAATCTGGAAAAGTGAACATTACTTTCACCTGCATTTGTGATATCTTTTCCAATTAGTGCTTAGGATATACTCAATCACCATATATTCTGTTTCTGAACGGATAAAAATTTGTTTCCTCTCAAATATAAATAAGTTTGATCCATTAAGTCTCAATAAGTTGAAACATCAAACATCCTGGATTTAAAATAACCTGGCATTATTCAGAGTCATTATTTGAGAGGAAATTGACCCAAAGTACCAAAGGAAAGACTTGTATCAAATGTGGAATTTCAAAGCCTACGGGAAGGGAAGATAGTGGAGAAGGTAAAGAAACCATGTCAATCTCAAATGTTTTGATTATTGGAGGCAACGTGTAGATAAAATCAGTTACCATAGAATGAAAACCAGAAGACAGGCAGAAGTATGGATAAACAAAACTCTACACCCTGTAAATACAATAGTTGCCATCAAACACTGCCTGACAGTGACCTAGAAAACAGGCCACATATAAGGGACATTTCAATGATTTGAAATCAACCAAAAATCTATGTCAAAAATCCAATTTGAAATTTGAAAAGAAGAATGGGAAAAAGAAGTGTGTGTGTGGAGGGAGGTGGTGAGGTCTGGTGCACTAGCTACATGGCTCTTCTCCAAAGAACCCTTAAAAACACTCATCGCGTACATGCAGAACAAAGGATTTTTCCATATAAGAGAACTTCGTTACTAATACAGCCAGCTAGACAAAGGTACTTCCTAAGCTAACAACAATCTCCGTTGCTTTTTGAGTTTGTTGTTGTGGATTTCTTTAGGTAGTTGGCTCGTGGGACTCCCTGGTTCTCTCTTTTTGTCAGAGAGAGCTAGGCAGCGTCCCTATTGTCTCGGTGCCATCTTCCTTCCCCCTGCATTAGCGTTTATAAGTTAATTATTATGGTCCTCTAAACTGTCAAGATGGAAATCTGAAATAGAGCCAGGAAAGGTTTATCCATGAGCCAAATCTAGCTTGTTAGAGCTTTGGTTAAACCAACAATTGAATCTCATTAGAAGAAAGACACATTCTTGTATTTTATGTAACTTCTTTTGTGCTATCAGGACAGGAAATGCCATCTCAGAGCCTCAATACATGTCATTTTGCCTTACAGAAAGCATTGTGACTTCTTAGATGAGACTATAGTGCTTCAATTCAACATTTTTAATCATCAATAAAGCCTATGGATCTTACTTTTGACATAAATCAACTAATCTTGATTTCACTTTTTTTATTTATCAGCTCCACTACTACTCTAATTTAGTTACTAGATATTTGTATGTGCAAGGTTTTCTTATCCAGTGTCCTACAGTCTCATTATAATCAGTTCTATTCCAGTATTCATGACATGAATAGGTACAGATATACAATGCCCACCCCTCTTTCTAAGAGTTCAAGAAGGCTGGCTAATGTCATTAGTGTCTTCATAGTCTGAAATTTAAGTTAGCCTTAATCAAAGTTCCACGTGAATTCAGGGCACTCTATAGTCCACCTGTGCATATCACAGACAGAGATATTTATACATTATGTGTGGTCATAACAAATATTTTTGATAGAAATATTATCCAGACTTTAAGGTAGGTGCAATGGGATGAGAAAGTTACTACATAAATAATCTTAGTAAATGATAGTTCAATAGGATTGTCTGCTAGTGACTCAGCAAATTAGTTTGTAGCATGTATGGCTGATATGATAAATGCTGTCGAAGAAGATTGCATACATTTTATATTCTATGGTGATCATGTACCTAGAACAGACCTCATATACATTGTCATTCAGGACACACTGGGTATGACAGGGTGTGAGTAAATAGAACCTTCCTTCTACAGAGGAACAAGATATCAAGGTGTACCCTACAGGTCATGCAATCATTCATTTACATAACGTTTTAAAATAGTCATTTATTAAGTGGATTTACAGCAATTAGTTTAGATGCTATGGACTATCTAATTTACCACCACTATTTAGCTTTGGAAGAACAGCAACAAAACAATTATCAATAACATCCAAACTAAGGTTGTGATTGTTTTCCAATAAAACTATATTTACCCATAGATAAGAAGTCAGATCCGACCTTCAGGTTATATTTTACTAAATTATATTTTAACAGTGTATGAATGGCTATTCTACTTATTTACAAGTCAGATCCTAATCTGTAGATATCAGTTTATGATATTTGTATGTAACCTAAGTACATTCTACCATGTTATCTATCTAGTTCATTAGCTCATTTAAATTAAAAATAATTAATGTGTTTAGCTCTCTAAATTGTTTATATGTTCTGTATAGTCATCACTTATCAGCTAACTAGTTTGCAAATACATATCCTCATTCTATAGATCACTGTTTATTCCTTTAGATAATTTCCTTTGCTGTGCAAAAGATTCTTAGTATGTTGTTGTTACCTATGACCCTGAGATGCTATCTAAAAAGTCATTGGTAACATCACTATTTTAAACAATGCTGTTTTGTTTTCTCACATCGTTTGATGATCTCAGGATTTGCATTTAGGCCTTTGATCCATTTTGGTTGACTTCTGTGTGGATAAGAGGTGGGATCTGGCTGCATTATTCTTCATGTGTGTATAAGTGATCTTAGCATCATTTGGTGTAAGACTGTCTTTCCTTTACATTCTTTTTTTTTAAATTAATTTTATCATCCAGGTGAAGTAAGGGGGGTTTATAGCTTCATACATAAGGCAATGAGTATATTTCTTGTTGAACATTGTTACCTCCTCCTTCGTATTTCTCCCACATTACTTCTCCTCAGCCTCCCTCCAAGTTGTAAAGCTCATTTCCAGCATATTTTGGATATGGTTGTTGCACTGCCTTGCCATTTGTCCTTTGTCTTGTCATTTTCTTGTGCTCTTTCCCTTCCCCAATTCAGATAAACATATACATAAGACCCAGGGACTAAAATCAAATACAGTAACAACCGGGGATAAAACAAATGAAATAAATGAAGTAACTTCACACAGTACCTCAAAACAACAACAAAAACCTCTCGTTTTCATATCTTGGGGTTCATTTTGCTTAGCCTCATCTTACATGGTCATGTATACATAGCTATTGAGCTATCCTCTTCTAGGACTATCCTAGACATATACTAATTATTACAAATGAGCGAAACCATGGAGTCTATGTTCCTTTGGGTCTGGCTTATTTCACTTAATATAATTTTTTCCAAGTCTTTCTATTTCCTTATGAATGGGACTATGTTGCTCTTTCTGATGGAAAAATTGAATTCCACTGTGCACGTACACCACATTTTCTTGATCTATTCTTCTACTCAGGGGCATTTGGGTTGGTTCCATATCTTAGCTATGGTAAATAACGCAGTAATGAGCATAGTTGTGCTGATAGTGTGGCCTTGTTTGTGGTCTTTTGGGTGAATGCCCACGAGTGGGATTGCTGAATCATAGGGAATTTCTATGTTTAGTCTTTTGAGGAAACTCCATACTGCTTTCCAGAGTGGCTGAATACTGTTGGTGGCAGTAAACTTGTTCAGTCACTATACGTTCTTATAACTATAAAAACTCAGTCTGCAGTATGAAAGTGGATTAATTTCTGTTTTTTATACTGTTCCACTAACCTATGTGTCCACTTTTTGCTAGTATCATGATGTTTCATGACTACAGCTTTTAGTATGAAATACAGTTGTGATACCACCAGATTTAGCCACTTCCTTCTCCTCTTCTTTCTCTTTTCATCTTCTTTGTCCTTCTTTTCCTTTTCCCAGGATCACTATGGCTTTTCTGAGTTTTTATGCTTCTGTATGAATTTAAAGATTGCTTTCTATTTAGTTGAAAAAATGATTCAAAAACAGCACTCTAGTTAGAGATTCTTGTAAGTAGCATGGTCATTTTAACCATATTAATTATTCTAATGCACACACATAGGGTGTATTTTCATTTTTATGTCCTCCAGAGATCTTGTCATCAGTGTTTTATAATTTGCATCTTCATTTCCTTGGGTTAATTTAATCCTGATTATTTTAATTTTATGGCTATTATGAATGGGATCATTTTGATGCCTTTTCAGTAAATTCATTATAAATGTTTAAAATGTAAGTCTTTTTGTGTACTGATTTGGCATCCTGCTACTGCACTGAATTCATTAATCTATGCCAAGAGTTTTTTGATGAAGTATTTAGGTTTTTCTATGTATGAAACCTTGTCATTTTCAAACAAGGATAATTCAATTCATTCTTCCCTATCTGTATGCACAAGTTTCTCCTTTTTTTGCCTGCGTACTCTAGATAACACTTTGGTGCAATGTCAGTAAATGTGATAGAAAGTCTTGTTCATGAGTTCAGAAGAAATAGATGAGATTTTTTTCCCAGCTCAGTATGGTATTAGCAATGAGTTTTTCATAGGCAGTATTTAGTAGTTTTTTATGTTCCAGGACTAGGTCTTGAACTCAAGGCCTGGGCACTGCTCCCGGACGTTCCTGCTCAAGGCTGATGCGCTATCACTTGAGCCACACATCAACATCAGCTTTTTGGAGGTGTCATTTTCACTTTCTTGATTCTTGCTTCACCACAATGCTATCTGTGTAGCTGACATAATTTCCAATCTGAGTTTCTCAAGTAGCTTTCCCAGGGGCATATTTTTTATGGGATACCAGTTTGATGGCTGCTTGGGCTTTGTTTATACAGACACAGGAAAGTACAGCTTCTGTACCTTCTTTATTTTTTATTGATATTAGCAGTACAGGTATGCCTCAGTCATCTAGACCAAAGCAGTTCATGAAGGAGCATGACATGGAAGCTTCCACAAGTCTGTGTCCTCACCTCCATAGAGCCAAGACCTGACAGAATTAGTAGCACTGTGTCATTGAAAGAAATTCACCTCAAACACTGAGCTGTATCCAGTGTTATCTTTGAAAGAAGTTCTAACCACCCTCTCCTGAATGGTATGCACAAAGACACCCGTGTAGCAGATGCCGAATCACTCACACAAATGCTGATGATAGTTTTCAGACACCTCGGACTGGGTAATTCTGACTACCATTTGTTCCAGTCCAAGGACTTTAAGGCCAGAAGCAAATGCCTTTTCAATTTCTTCTGATTAATGTCCCTCCACAGAATATCTGCCATTTCTAGAGGCTCCTCATGCTATTCTCCAAGGCAAACCTTCCCTGAATTGATTTGGAAAGCAAATGGGTTGTGTTAAATAAGCACTATTAGATTTTTAAAGTACTTGGAATTTGCTGGTCCTCACTGCTGGACATTAAATATTAGATTTCTGAAGCAGATTCATCAAATAAAAATTTCCCTCATTTCCTTTCTAAGTCTGGATTCATTAAGTAAGGTAATGGCATCGGTGTATTGATTTGATCAATAAGGTGCCTAATTATATAAATGTCACATAGTACAAATTAAGTCAATTTGGACAAATTTCCATAGAATTCCCGAGAGATCCAAGATCAAACTTCTCTCTTTCTTTCTTCATTTCTTTCTTTTTTCTTGTTGTTGTGGGGCTTGGACTCTGGGCCTGGGCATTGTCCCTGGGCTCTTCAGCTTAAGGCTACTTCCCTACTCTTTGAGCTTCAGTGCCACTTCTGGTTTTCTAGGGGTTAATTAGAGATAAGAGTATAATGGTCTTCAGGGGGGTGGAAAATATTCTAAAACTATATAGTGGTGATAGTTTTAAAATACTAAAAGGGATTACATTGTACACTTGACATGAGTGGCTTGTATGGATGTATATGATTTATATCACAATAAAGCTACAGAGGAAAGAATTTATCCTAAAGTATTTGCTCTAGAAAACAAGACTATAGATGTGACATTGATTTGTTATAACACTGAGATAGTAAGTTGCTTCTCATTGTAATTTAAAGCTAGCACTTTGCCATCTCATCATGGCCCAATTTCTAGACAACATCTAGTGTTTATCAATCTATATTCTCTTGTCCTCCATGTTTTGTTGGCTCCTCCCCACAATAAACCTTTGTCACTCATGAAAAAAAAAGTATAATAGTCTTTAGTTCCCAGCCTGGCTTTGAACCATGATCCTCAGGCATGAGCCACCCCCCGCCCAGATAAGACCAAATTTCCACTTAGTTAACATTAACAGTCATTTTTTTTGCCAGTCCTGGGGCTTGAACTCAGGGCTTGAGCATTGTCCTTTGGCTTTCTCAAGGCTAGAGCTTTACCAATTGAGCCACAGCACCATTTCAGGCTTTCTCTATGTATGTGGTACCAAGGAATTGAAGCCAGTTCTTTGTGTAAGCTAGGCAAGTACTCTATCACAAGGCCAAACTCCCAGACCCTTGGTTAACATTATTAAAAAGCAACATATAATTTTTCTCCATGAGTATCATAGAATCTCAGATATATCTTCTGTGTAAAATAATATTTTCAACTTAGAATTCATGCTCACATAGAAATTCTATTTCACTTTCATGAGTGATCTTTGACCTTGAAATGAAAATGAAATCTGTTCATTCACCTCTAAATACCACAAAGGCTCACCACTATAAAATACATTGTTATTTCACAGTATTACTTCAATACAGTTTATTTAAGTGTCATGGGCTATGTAGAAAATATGACCCAATCCTCTGGAACTTTTAGATCATGTTTCCTTTTTCAACTCACCTGTTAAAAATCTCTTCTTTGAAAGGATAACAGAAAATAATTAGAGATGCTCAGGCTTCAAGAGAAACAGAAAAAATTCTCTTGAAGCAGTATACTCATGGTGAGATGCTGACAGCAACACTGATATGTGTTATAGGGTGTCTTAGATTTCCTAGCAGCCACACAGAAGAAAGAAACAATAATGCCCACAAGGAAAAGTAGTCAACCCAAGCTATTATTAAGAGAAGAAAAGTAGTTTTTTAAATTATAAGGTAACTGAGTCATAAGAATATGAGAATCTGATAGCAAAAGAAAGAGCAGAGCAATGGACTTAAAACTGAGTTTGCTAACCAAATGGTTAGAAACCTAGGTCAAAACTTGTTGAGACAGAGAGAGAGAGAGAGAAAGAGAGAGAGAGAGAGAGAGAGAGAGAGAGAGAGAGAGAGAGAGAGAGAGAGAGAGGGAGCGAGAGCAAGCAGAGTCCCCTGCAAGGATGAGATTCCTCCATCCATCCCAGGTTTCAGCACCATTTGTCAGGAAAGATCTTAGTATTTGACTGCCAGAAGTTTAATAAACTTTATAAAGCAAGTGAGACAGCATATTTCAATAGAAATAATATACAGAATAAAAACTGAGGTATTTGAACAACCCTAATAACTGAAGTAATAGCTGGAGTCCTTGGGAATCTACTGCTTCTGTGGAGACCAGGGGGTTTTCTTCACCCCAAATATGTACAGGGTGATCCCTAAAATCTGTGAAAATTTTACCTTACATGTATGACTCTGGGATTTTACAGTTGCGACTAAACTGAATATTTTCCGTGGGAAAGCTCATTCCATATTATCCATCTGAGTCCGCGGTGAACTCACTGGGGCTTGTAATGGAAAGAAAACAGTCAGGGTTAGAGGAGAGAGAGTAAAGCTGGAGTAAAATCAAAGGGAAACAAATGAGGGCTTCAGGCAGCCTCCAGAATCTAAAACTGGAAAGGATTTCCCACAGAACTTCCGGAAGAAGGCCGCTCTATCAACCAGTGTGGGCTTTTACCTCTAGAAACAGATGCCAACACAATTACTGTTTTGATTTCCTAAATATGGTATGAGATGGTGAACCATATATTTTCCTTAGAAATTCTTTGTGAGACTTCATTGTGGAAAGCAATTATCTCTGGACAATATTATGTTTATCTAAGAGACAATGGACACCCCCCTGCAATCACAGTCTGCCATAAAGTCTTCTCTTGTGGGACTGTATTTTTGGGCCACAGAGTAAACAGCCCTTCTCCTTGTTAAAAGCCAAGGACAAATGCTGCAGAAAGGCAATGTTTTATCTTCTGGAAAACAAGCCTAGACGTTGTATGAAATGGATTCCATATCCATGCTGTGCTTCAAAAGCAGAGGTGAGTGTGACCTGGAGTTGGTCCAGGCTTGAAGATTATAAACATCTCTGAGAATCTCCACCACAGACCCTTCCCTGTGCCCTCCCCAACATCTGTGCAGCAACTGGACAAGGTAGAAAAAGTCTCCAGGATAGACTGCTACCCTAGGGGCACTGGTTAGTTAACAACATAAAATGATCCTTTACTTACTATTAATAAACAGGTATAATGTCCTATAAATATTTGAGACAGAATAAGAAATGTCACTAAAAAATAATGTGACTTCTCTGAGAATTTGACTGTAAATTATTATAATTATTTCCTTTCATAATAATTTACTTTTTAACTCTACTTAGTTGGGTATCTGAGGGCACTTGGAATCTAGGATATTCTAGGCTTACAATCACTCAACTTGATACCAATGCATAAAGCTTTTCTCCTAGATAACTACATTTGAGTTGCACTTATATAGGAGACAGGAGGATCATGTTGTAAGCTAGATTACCTTACAAAATACTATGTATTTTGGATGAAAGATCCAACACTAAGTGGGCTCTACAGTCCAGAGAAGTGATAATGTTGACTTGGACTGCTGTAGTGTCATACCCAGAGACAGATAAATAGACTAGAAAGAAAATTAATTCCTAGCTCTGAACATGCTTTTAGTTTCCAGTATATAGTGATCAGAAGCCCAGGTTATCCTATTTTTTTTCCAGCTCTGCCAATCATCAACTGCATGGCCTTTAGAGAAGAGGAACCACTGGAATATGGTACTATTATGCTGGAATAATTCAAGAATCTGTAAGATGGGAAGGCTATGAGACGACTCACAGAAGCAGCTTGGGAAGTGCTTGATAAAGTGTTTGCCCTCTGGGAAGTTAACAGTAAGACAGCACTTGCCTTATTGAAACTATTGCTACTATCGAGAATATGAGAACACCAACGCCAACCTCAGAAGATTATGGAAAGAAAACTGCAATGGTGACTGGCTAGGAAGACTTTAACATGTTCATTTACATGTGCATTTGGAGGTGAGATACAGGTGTACAAAGTTTATGAAACAGGACAGAAAAATATATTCAAGCAAAGCATAGGTGTTGATTTCCAGGCCAGGAAAACTCAAAAGACAAAGATTAGTAGAGGAAGATGTTGGTTAAATGCTCTGAGATGGTATGCCTGGAAGCCTTTCATTTTGGTTTAGATCAGCAGTGTGTTTAATCATTTGTAGCAACTGTATTACAGGAACACAATGGCCCCACCCGAGGTATACACAAGGCCTGTGAACACACAAGGCCGGCATCCAAGTGGAATGCAGCTATTGTTTCCTCTGGGTGGGATGCATTTCACTTCCATAAAAACACTCCCGGGCCTTTTGTTTTTCAATCCAACATTTCCAGTGGAAATAATTTATGGTAATAAAACCAGATAGCACAGGGCATGTAAGGAACTGAAATGAATTTGAGTCTCAAATGAGAAGTGTTGGCATGTGGACAACAACAAGATGGTCCTTCCAAAACAGAGAGAGGTCTTATTAATCTCCACATGGATCAATGAGGGATTTGGCTGAGGGAGATGGCTAAGTGTCTGAAGTTTTAGTCTTGACTTTCTTTGCCTCCACTGAGACAATTACTGCCAGGGTCAATTAGTCTTCCCAAATTCAAAATAAACTTCCATGCAATTTACAGTGTAAGGTATTGTTGGAGCAAATCTCAAATACTCTTAAGCCTTTCAGGTCTACCAGAGCAATAAGTAGTCATTGGCAGCATTATTTGGGGGTTTAGTTTCAGCATTTTTTTTTCTTTTGGAAGTTAAATCACCTGTAATTAGCATAAAGAACTTGGAAAATTGCTTTTGCAAACTGCACATTTCCAAGAATTTTTATTAAAAGATTTGAACTCTAGAAATGTGAACTAAAATGATTAATATGAATTTAGATAGAAATGAATCTTGACATTCAAGTTCACTTTTCACTTAAATACCTAATTTTGTTCTACAATAGATAGTCAGCAAGGAAAAATGATGGACTTCAGTGAAGTGGAACCACTAAAAAATATGGTTCTTAAATTATGCTGAATATATAATACTTCCTCAAATCAAGAGGGCTCTGAACAAAAGCAAAAAATTATTTTATAGACCTTCCTGATTATTTTAAGTCTAATTTAAGCAAGAGCTCATTCTAATAGGTTATAAAATAGCATGCACTTATCAAAGGTATCTGTCCCTTACCCCAAACAGACATTAACAATCAATTATGAAAAAAAGCCTACTGAGTGTGGACTCATTTATAATATATTTGCAACCCAGAACTTAATTCAATTCCAACAGTTTACCCATCACCTGGGAGTCCCTGTGCCAGTTCCTGCCTTTGCAAACTCAATCTTTAAAGGGTAGCAGAAGAAAATCAAGTAACATAGAATACTGGACACGGTAAAGGTATTTGAGTCCTAAGAACTATGAACAAGAGAAAAAAATGAATTTGAACATGACCCATTTCCTGAGGCCAAGGTTGGACATTTGGTTTTATGAAGATTCTCTTCTAAATGTTTTTCACGAGTAAACATGTGGTATCACAGCTCCATAAAGAGGGGATGATGTGATTCCACAGTGTTTTATGACACTCATTACCAACAGCTCAGTGTGCACCTAATTAGCCTCGGAAGAAAACCAACAATGTGCTCAATTGCTGTTTCTGTGGCAAATAATAAATATAGTGCTAAAGCTGTTGGGTGTCTGTGAGGGGGAAAAAGTCTGCAATCCCCCATGCGTTCACGGTAAATGCTTCTGATACTTTTTCTTCCTACTGTCTTCACAGCTCATCAGCACTGTGGGAATAGACTGAAAAAAAAATCTGGCCTGTGACCAGGAACAACTTGCTATACAGGATGGGTGTCTTATAATTACACATTATGAGAAAGGGAAATCAGCAACCCTCCTCCAGCCAGCAAAGGATTTTTCTCTACTCTTGAAGAAACCAAGAGAAATGGCACCCTCTGGAGGAGGCAGTCAATGAGGTACTGGAGACTATAGGTGCCGCTGGGCCTGCAGCCAGAGGCTCTCAGACCCTCTTAACACATGAGAAATAAACAGGAAGAAAACACAGTGTGCCAAGTGGGCCAAACTCAACAAATGATAGTTAAATCACCAAGTTTGTACATTTTTATATTATATATCTGACAGGACAGCGACTAGGATTCATGTAGCCCATTATAATTCTCATTTGTTCATCTTTTCTTAGAGCCTGGTTATTTTCTTTGGTGTCTAAAGTTATTTCATTAGGTCCAAACAAGATAAAATGATTTGCATTTCCATACAGAATTACAGGATTTTCCCATGCTGTGACTACTTGTACTTATTTAATTAATTTATATAGTTATTTATTTTCGCTGTCATACAAGCTTTGAACTCAGGCCCTTGGGCTTACTAAGCTGGTACTGACTCTGTAACTGAGTCAAGTCTCTAGTCCTGTTTTTTAAGAGTCTCATTTAACTCCCAAGCACACACTCAAGTCACAATTGACTTACTTTATGCTTCTCATAGGTGCTGCGCTAAGAAACACAAACCACCATGTCTATGGCTTGTGAAAGTGATACACACATTTCGGGGCTGGCCTCAAGCTGTGTCCTCCAATATTTCCCTCCCCAGAATCTAAGATGACAGGTGTGAGCTACTGGTAACCCCACTTTACTTATTACAATTTTTTTGCCAGTCCTGGGCTTGGGCTCAGGGCTTGAGAACTGTCATTGGACTTTCTGAAGGCTAGCACTCTACCATTTGAGCCTCAGCACCACTTCCGACTTTTTGCTATGTATGTGGGGTACCAAGGAATTGAACCCGGGTCTTCGTGCATGCTATGCGAGCACTCTACCACTAGACCAAACGCCAGCCCTTACAATTTTTTTATAATTTGAAAGCAGTTCAAGAAAAGAGATTACTCCTCAGAAACCACCAGCTCTCACAAAGTGCCTTACACAAAATCAACCAATTCTATAGAAGCCTTAAATAAATTAGTGTGTATATCCTTCTACTTCAGTTCTGCAAATCCACCTGCTCATAATTCTCCAATTATGCCTCAAATAGGTTTATATTTAATGTTATTAATGGCTTCATGTTATTCCTCCTCTTAGAAATAGCAGTTTTACACATGTCTTATTAACGATGGATTTCTGTCATGTATTTTTATTTTTATTTATAAAAATAAAACATGAAGTAGAACAAGTAATTGAAATGGAGTAATATTTTACAAGATACATACTTAAGAATGACGATGAAGAATTTTATGTAGAGAATATATTTTCTAAATATTTCGTAAGAAAGTTATCTAGTCAGACCACAAAAATTTGTCAGAATATTTATCTTACGAGTTGCAATAACAGTAACTATCAAATACTGGTTGTAGGGCATGTGCTTATTTTTTTCATCCAAAATCCGATGTATTTGAAGACTGTGCCAATACCCATTGGGACAGGTAATATCCAATAGCTTAAATAACAGAGTTTCTATTTCAGATAACGTTGTATATTATCCAGTGTCTGAAGATATATTCTCTTCAGTAATAATGATGAGGACCTCAGTTCAAACATCTGTCATTATTCTGTTCTCACTGCAAAACTGATGATGCCTAAGAGTTTGGAAATATACCAATAAAGATTTGCTATCCAAGATAGACCAGACTTTTATCCCTATTAGAAAGTCCAAATAAGGTGAAATTCTGCTCAGTACTCATACAAAAAAAGGAAGCACTTATAACTTCATGTGCATTTTGATTAGTGTAACTTCATAAAGACCAAGATGTAAAAGAATAACGATTTGTTATTTCACAGTGAGGGACGAGAGTACCAGGATTAATATATTGCCAGGCCAACCCAGAACAAAGAATAATCAATGATTTCATTGGGGAAACCTGTGCAAATTTGCAGAGGAATCCCATAGTATACTGATGAATGTGAAAACCAGGCTAGGACTGACTAGTCTTATTGTACAGCTTTAAAGTGTGAAGAGGGAGGAGTGTTGTAAACCAGCTCCCCAAGGGGTCTGACAACAATTATTTAAATACTTAAAGTCTCCAGCAATGGCCCTAAGGGCATACAGAAAAATGAAGAAACATTTAATCAAGAGAATCAAATAAAATCCAATAAAAACAGGGAAAGTCTGTGGCATGAGAGGAATGGTTCCCTCCTTCACCTCTCCCAGCCTAACAGGATAGTAACTCCATTACAGTCAGACGTAGTCAGAAACATAAGACTCCCCATCCTTCATAAACCAACCAAGAGTTATGGTACTTTGGGCAGAGTTCCAGGAGAAATATGAGGAAAAGGATGCCAGCCCTTCTCGTTCAATCCTCCCTTCGCTCAGCTCCATGTTACAGAAGGTAAATTCTAATGACTGTAGGTGAGAAGACAATGTTCCTCTATTCCCACTATCCAGACCGTGGGATAAAATGCTTAGAATACTGGAACTCTGATTACAAGGTTTATGGAAAATCCACCGTAACTGAAACATAATGGCAGCACATGTGGATTAAAGGAACTGAGAATCTGGAAACAAGCCCTTGTGTTTACTATTGTCTCATCTCCAAAGAGAAAGAGAGATGGGGAAAAGGAGTCCTTCTAGCAAATGGCACTGGAACACCTATAGTCTAAACCAAAAGTACTTAAAATTGTATTAATGACGCCACCATGAGAGGTAAAAATATAAAATATTTGGAAAGGAAAAATGAGGCATAATCTTCAGGTAAGCATAAATCAAAACCAAGATGAAACATCTGCCATTCTGGTTACATAAAAGAGCCCCATAAAAACCAGGGTTGGAAAAGGTATCATGAAATCAGAACTCAGAATGGCGGGAACATAAAGAAGTACAGCATTTCACAGATGGCCTAACCATTCTTCAGAAGATTAATACAGACCTACATGTGGTCCAGCAATTATACCGGTAGGCACACACCCAAACTAAATGAAATTTCTGTCACCCACTACTGACAGTAGCGTCAATCAACCCACAGGTGAAAACGACCCAAAGCCCACAAGCAAATAAGCAGTAAGAAAGCATGACAAAATCATGTTAGAATACTACAACATGAATAAACTCCGAAAATATTATAGTAAGTGGGAAAAATCCTCCACAAAAATATCACATTATATGCTTTCATTGATTTTGAATTGGTTTTGGTGATTGCTGAATAACTAATCCCTTAATAGTCTAAAAATAGCTGAATTACATAATTTGTGATAGAACTGTATAATGTACAATTTTGTCCTTCAATAAAGTTGCACATTTTCTCTATTCATTTCTACTGTATATATGTGCAATAAACGTACGTGTGTTTAGCAGTGACTACAGAAGTTATTAAGGATCAATATTTCAAGAAAAATAGTCTAACATAATAAAGAGCCATTAGACTAACTACAGCAGAATAGAGACACCTTATAAAATAACAGAATTCAGAGATGGATGCTACTTGTCATCCAAACTGATTTCTATAGGAATAGCAGACAAAGTATCTAAACAAGTACACCAGGGCATACACATGTTTCTGACATTAAGAGAAAGCATATGGCAGGAACAGAAACCTTGAATTGCAATCACACAATACTTTCAGGAAAGATGAGGGAGAAATTCTTGACACTGGGAGGAAGGTAGGAACTAGATTGGCTCATGGATCAGCACAAGTGCAGAACAGGACTTGCTTGTTACAAATAGGAACAAGCCAGTTTTATGGCACTGTACCACTTCACACTATGTTCTTTACTGTGGTGTACTGAGTCCAGTGACTCGGGGAACATTAGGAGAAATTTTACTCTCAGTGAATATCAATCTCTGCAATGTCATTTTCAGAAAACATTCAATAGTCATGTTATCACTTCGGAGTAAATCTCATGGTGGCATTTTTATTATATTTTATTGTCAGGATAATGTATAAAGGGGTTAGAGTTATATTTGTCAGACAAAGGGTGTATTACTTCTCAAACCTTGATACCCCTTCTCATGTTTTTGTCCTCCTTTCCCTCCCCCACCCCACCTAATTATCTTGTTTTCTCCCTTCCCTTCCCTGTTTCAAATAAACAAATAAGTGTGTGTATATATAGTATGCCAGGTAACAAAGTCAGATGCATTAACCACATGAGATTCCCGAAAATGGGGGAAAAAAAGAGAAAAAGAAGCATGTCCCACCAAAACATTCCTATCATGACAAGAGAAAACCCCAAGTTTCCTCCCATTTCTGTATCTTCAGTTTTCAGAAAAAGATGTGAACCACAGTAGGCAAGCAATATATGTGGCCTGAAGGAGCATCTATTAATAGCTTGCCAATATTAGGTTTATGTATCTGTTTAATAAAGAAATCTTAAGAATGTGTTGAATCTAAGTAACTTTATAAAGGCTCCCCATGTGCTAAGGGTCAGTACACTTATGTTTCCCATAATCCTTGACTGTATGACAACTAGCTGTCATTCACTTGAAAAAGCCGGGACGATAACAGTGACTGCAATCTCTCCACAACACTGATCTCTGTAGCACTTGTCAGATATAACTGATTTGCCAAGGTAAGCAAGAATCTAAGGCTTCATCTGGATTTTTCTATTTTCCTTTGTAATATTTATTTTCCAGAAACCTGACTTACATGGTTTCCATGGAAATGAGTGAAATGGTGAAGCACAGAGCTTTCAGAAGAGTGCCACAATGAAAGGAAAAGTTATTTTTGTTAATCATTTATTTAAAAATATTGATCAATAACACCATATAGAAGGTACTATAGAAAAAAGTTGATTGTTAAGAGTCTAATTCATATCATAGTATATAAATACTGTGAAAAGCCTATTTCAATGAATAAAGTAGACATAAGGGAAAAGTCTCTATATACTGACTTACTGGTTTATGTAAATGAATATATTATGAATCAAGTTTAATTGGTAGATATACGTACAGATGTTTATTGTCTTAGCCTGACGTCTTATAATACATTTTCTTGATACTTTCAACTCTAAGCCTCTGCTCTTTTTCAAACTCAATATGCAGTAAACAATTAAATGGTTAGATAAATAAATGAGATAGAAATGAATTGGACACCTCTAAATATAAATGTTAGATGCACCCAAGAGAGGAGCAGCATTGGCTCTACTGGCTACTGGTATCAGGAAAAACAGGTACAGAGCTGTGGCACAGCAAAGCACTTACAGCAGGAAGGAGACATAAAACCAATAGCGAAGAGTCCCAGGAAACACTTGCTATCATGTCTGGCAGAGAAAAGCCTAGGGGCTATAGACTGATTCCCTCGTGAAAAGCAAACACCAAAGACAAAACTCTTTCAACACTCTATGCTATTTCTAATTACATTTTTATTATTTGGATGTTATATAGCAATTTTCTTTCCCAAATTAACTGTTTTTAAGTTGGCTTCATTCACATTATCTGCAATAGTGACAGTAATTCAGTAGAACAATGCCCTATAAAATCAGAATATGATAGTAGACTATACTTATGAAAGTCCTTATGATTTCAAACTGAATTATTTGTCTGATGGCTATTGTCATATTAGAATGCTGCTCCTTGATTCTTCTTAATGATTTTTACTGATATGCATGATGTATAGTTTTCTTTGTGCTCAAAAACTGCTTTTCTGCAGGCTCTGGGGCTTGAAGTCAGGGTCTGGGTGCTGTCCCGAGCCCATTCGTGCTCAACGCTAGCTCTCTTACCACTTAAGGCACAGTGCCATTTCCACTATTACTGAACGGTTGATTGGAAAGAAGAGTCTCTCAGGCTCTTCTTCCTGGGCTAGCTTCAAACCTTGATCTTCAGATCTCAGCCTCCTAAGAAGCTTCGAGTATATTACAAACAAGCACCATCAGCATCCAGCTCCAAAACTAATTTTAATCAATCTTTTGTCATTTTCAGAACTGAAAGTAACAAAGACTCGGATCTAAGGTGTAACCTACTTATAGTTCGCCAGCTCTCTGAACACGAGAGATGATTCCCAAGTTACATTTTCTTAGATGATTTTAAGAATGCAAATAAACCGTCAATTTCACTCTAAATGTTTAAGGCCTGACTGGAATTCTAGAAGTCTTTTCCATAAGAAATGGAAATTTTCTTCTACCCTAGCATAAATGGGTTAAAATGCTACTTCTGAGGCCCCTACAATTACAACTTACTTGGGTTTGATACGTTCCGATTATACCTCCAAGAATATGTTATCAGGTCAATAAATAATACAAAGCACCTTTTCCTTGCTAAGAAAGGACAAGGAAAGTAACACCTTCTGGAGATAGTGAAGGTACTAGGAGATGAGGGTAATGTTCAAAGGATTATACATGGTGTTTGAAGCTACCTGCCCAACAGAATAACCAATACTACCTGGGAAGACCTGCATTTGATCACTCAGGCCTCACTGCTCACGACCATTATTAAATATTCTCTTAGTTTCTCAGCAGGCTGCTTTGAAGTTGCCACATGGAACATTTTTCTGCATAAAGAATTATAATTCACAAAAATGAAATGCTGATATGTAGCTACAAGATGAAAGCACATATTAACCTGCATACCGCTCAACTGCTCACTGACCTTGGGTTAAGGTTTATTTCTATCATATATACTGCTTATCTCTTGAGAAGTTCATTTTACCAGCAGTCAGCACAGCCTTTTGACCATAGGGATGTATTAGATACAGGGGAAATAACCAAATAATACTGGATACAGTTATGTGTGAGCAAACCAAAAATATAAAGAATGTTTTCTGGAAACATAAGGACCTGGGAAAAATGTGTTAAGTAAAGTAAATCAGGTCCAGAGAGAAGAAAGGATGCATCTTTTCTCCTATAAGTGGAAGACAAAATTAATTCATAGATATATAAGTAATCACTCTGGGGTAGTATACAAGTGTACATAAGTGTATGAATCAAACTATGATAGATTCAGGGAAAAAGTCAAAGGATAAAATTCCTTAGAAAGTCTAACTCACAGTTCAACAAAATAATGCCAGAAAATATGGAAGGAAGTATTAAGGAAAGCAGGATAAGGACAAATGAAAAGAGGAAGAAGGAAGGATGCAGTTATAAAACCTAATATATGTCTTACAAAATTGGGAAAACTGAGGGAAGGTTAGGATTGAGAAGGATGGGTGGGAATGTTGAAAGGGTGACACTGATCAAGATGCAGGGTATTCATAAATGACTTTGTTGAATGGGAACTCCTTTGTACAACTATTTTAAAATTATAAAAATTTACATTTTAAATTTAAAAAGTATTTTCTTATATAATTACTAATTTTCAAAGTTAGAATAAGTGAAAATCCTTTTCTTCAGGTATGTCATGTTTGCTGAAAAGTTGATAAGCAAAACATTCTCTGAGTCAAAATAAAATCATGAAACCACTATGTTGTGAGTGTTCAAACAGAAAGCATGAACACAGCACAGATGTGCTTTTGAAAGTTTAATATCTTCATAACCCATTATTTTATATAGTATTTTGTCTCTTCAAAGTAAAGGACAATATAACAGCTTCCATTTACTAAGTACACACTGTGTACCAGCATGGCCCTTAGCGTTTATGAATATCTGCTCATCTAATGTTCACAAGAAGTTGAGGCATTTACTCTTAATAACCTCGGAGGTTTTTCAAAGAAAACAGTGAAGCACAGAGTGGCTTGTTCAAGGTCATCTAGGTTGTAAATGAATGCAGTAAGTTTTGAAGCTAAGCAGCAGCTTTCAGAACCCATATTTACATCCATTAAGCTATAATGCCAAGGATGAAAGCCTAAAAAGGGGTAGATATACCTCTGTACTCCAACTACCATTTTTAAGGTCAGTATAAATGTTTGGAGGTGTGTAAGCAAAATTGCAATTGTGTCTTTCTTCAACTACACTAGATATAAAGCACATGCTATAAGTAGAAATGGCAGAGTAAGGGTAAGAGATGACAGGAGATTAGGAAGAGGAATGAATATTTTGACTATTTAGACAGGCTGGTAGCGCTAAGAAATGTCTGAAACACAATGAACTATATATAATCCCGGAATTCTAGCTCTGCTGCTAATTGTGGGGCATCTCTTCAACTAAAATAAGAAGTGGAATCTAAAACCCAGACTAAATTAGACTCATAGATTCTAAAGATTATCTAATTTAATTGTATTATTATATAAATTACAGAAACACTGCCTTTGCCACAGTCAATTTACTATTTTTTTCATCTTTTTAACAAGATTCTCTTAAATGAAATTTTTCATTAAATTAATGAATTCATGTAATTTTACTCAAGCCAAGAAAACTGAATAGATATTATCATCTAATGCAGGGAGTCTGGGACCACAGTGTCCTGGACCAGTCCATTCTTGTCTGTAAAATTCAGTGTTTCAACCAAAAGGGATTATTTCCACATTCCATTCTGACAGAATGTTTTGCTCAGGGTCCAGTAAGAATTTCTGGGAAAAGGTATTCTGTTTAGCCATTTATTAAGCACCTTAATTCATAAATAAAAACAACCCCCAAAGGATCAACAGTTGGTGAAATTATGTAGGACAGATATATAGACACGAAGACTCTGGGCATTACATCTTTTGTAAAGGCCCATGGATAAATAGTAGCTAAAATCTCCAGGATTTAGCTTCCTGTGTTTCTGATTTCTCTGGATGGGGAACTTTCTATGACTAATAGCACCCTCTGGCATCTGTTTCCCTAGGGGGAAAAATACATTAGCCATAGAAAGATTAAATATAATGATTATGATTTCCATTTCTGGGACAAGGCCTTTTCATCAATAATTATGATTCAGTGCCAAACTGGCAATCTTTAAGCACTGGCCCTATCGTTCATAAGAATGAGCAGATTCATAACCCATGCTCTTTAGCTGTAGAAGGCTAATTAGGACTTTAACCAAAAACACCACTCATGTGAACTGCTCACAGAGGTCACTGGCTACAGAACACCAGTTCTGGCCAAATGAACTCCATGTGCTGACCAGGAGTAAAGAGTACCTGCACTAGAAAAGGAAGTTACAGCTCAGAGTGTAACCCTCAGAGAGAGGCAAGTTTTAATTCCTGCAGGAGTATGTGCTTAAACATGCAAATGGAAATCACAGCCAAATCAAATATTCCAAAGGGCAGTGAACAACTATGGATAAAATATGAAATACCACATGCTCACAGATGGATGAGGACAAAATAAGTCAAAACATTAAAATTTATTAAATATGTATGATGATAACAAAAGACCAATTTTTGTCTGAGCTTTTTTTGTTTACCTAAGATATCTACTAACTGCAGAAAAGATTTTAAAATATATTACTCGTATAATATGCAGGCTACCAAACAGTACTCACAGGATTTGCTCTGACACTGCACTTTCTAATTTATAACTCATTAGTCACACATTTTCTGATGCTTTTCAGTCTCACTCTTGTCCTACAACAAGCCCTGCAGTAAGGGGATTTATTTATTCTCACAGTATCCCCAAGAGCCTAGTTAAGAGCTTGCCACTGCATGTCACTTGTATATTATATGTACACATTTTATCTATTCCACAGGTTATAATGAAGAAAATTCATGAAGGACCTCCCTGCCTCTCCATCAAAGGAAAGCAATGAGGCTTAATTGGGCAGACCATAAAGGGTCCTGCAAAACACACGGAGGATGAGAGAAACTTATAAATGAGGTTTTGGCTGTAGAGTGGAAAAGCTTATAATTTATTTTATGCTCTTTACCGAATTTTACTCCCAAGAGATAACAAATGGTCAACACACCACCAGGCCACCACTCACTAGCTATTCCCTGGTCTGTTTGAAGTACACATTGTTGATCTACTGCCTCTCACTCCCCTTTACATTGTAATATGATAAACTAACAATAAGGTCTGGATTAAAGTTCATTATGTATGAAGCTAACTGTAGTAATCCATATGCTATGCTTCATTTGCACAATTCATTGTACCTATTTCCAGTGGTTGATTTTACCTTTTATTATTGATCCAATGTTATTTCAGGAGCTAAGGTAAATGAATGCCTTTGCAAGTTTGTACAATGGCTCATATCTTCTTTGTGCAGGGTGTCCTTGAACTTTTGCTGAGTTACTGTAAGGAATCAGAATTCCCATTTCTATTTTCACAGTATAGTATCGTAAAGAAAACCTACTAGTTGCTTTTTTGAATTTTGAAGCAGTCTAAAAGCTGTAAGAAGGAAAGAAGCCTGAAAAAGATCAAAGGTGACTGAAGAATCCATCCGAAGGTTATTCACAAAACAGGCATGACTTTCTCTAAGTCGGAGACATGAGTATCTGTGCAATTCACAGATTGTGACAAAAGACAACATTTAGTGCCTCTCATAGCTATTCCTTTCTCATACTCTGTACTGAGAGAAAAATATGGTGAGATAAAGGTTGTTTACAAAGTGCAAGTGTATAGGCAAAAATGCAACTCAGATACATGCCTATTAATTTTCAAGAGGCCACAAACAAGAATTGCTCTAAAATTTCTTTGGCTTGAAAATACCATGATAACTTTCAAAACTACTGAAAACTCTAGAAAGCATATGATTATGTGAGCTTTATCAACTTATATTTTTCAAATGTGAAGTTGAAATCAAGTAACAAAAAAACAGTTTGGTTATTCAACCATCTTGTAGGCCATGTTCACAAGAATTATATATTTAATGAGCTACTGATATACTCTAACAAAAATATGTGGTGAAAAGTGCATTAACTTTTGACAAATCGTACACATCTCTCTAATATTTGACTTGATAGAAGATAATATTTCTCATATTTTGTTCTGAATTAAATCTGCTTGGATTTGTCATTCTGGTTATGCTGCATGAACAAAATTTGATGTTATTCAGATAAGAAAGTTAGAAAAGGGATATGAAATCAAAATAGTAGTTTAGCTTACAATCTGATCAAGTATCATCATTCCAGCAGATGTACTTTGTGAATGAGTCTCACCATGCCACACAAACTGTTTAAAAGTATGCACTCAATATACTGAGATTTATTGACAGTATCTGACTACTCTACAAGGACATGGGGTTGTCTGATCACAATTAGGCCTGAGCACTTGGTAGTAAAGGTTACAAAAACTACTAGTGTAGATCTCAGTGTCCTTTCAGTAATATACTAAGGCTTTACAGCACCTTTGCCTATTATTGAGTTTGTACCAGTGAAGCAAACCTCAAACACACAAAAAAACAGTAAATAATGCTTTATCTTTACTATGGAAACCTTATCTTCTAACCTCTTAAAATCTCAAGGAAACCTAGCGGTCTGCAAACTCCATGTTGAGTCCCATTGTCTTAGCATGTAGCAGATGCAAACACTATGCTCTGTGTTTAACTAAGAATACAAGGAAAATGGGGATGGCCTATGGTCTGCATTTTTGTTCAACCTGTCAGCCTGCTCTAAGTTAATTGTCACCGAAATGAAGCTTCAGCAAGCCAACAGAAGCACATGCAAGAACCAAAAACAAAAATTGATAAGAACAAATGACATCATTTAAGTTGCCCAGCTCACAGCTAAATAATGTCGTCTGTTTGTATGTACAACTCTCTTCAGCCACACTATCCTCTCATGAACATGTTCCAGTTCCCACTCCCTCTGCTTCATTCCTCTTTTAATCCAACACACTTCTTATCATAAATAGCAGTTTCCTGATTATATTTTGCTAACACATACTAAAGCATTCTTAAAATATTATCTCTGGGTGGCTTAACTACATTTAAAAGCTGTATTCTAGCCCAAAGCATTTAAAAATGGTGTAATCTAAATCTCTGAATGATAAAATTCTAAGGAGAAAACAAAATGCATATAGTTCCTAATTATCTTTGCATGCATTTTAAATCTTTCCAGAGGACAGAATATCATTTAAACATGAATAATTGTACTGCAGAGGAAATGAGTTCATCCTAGAATGCAATCTGTAAAGATAACAGTTTACTTCACTCAATGGTGGTTGAAACTTTGGCTAAATCAAATATATGAGTAAAAGTCTCTTCAGGAATAAGGCAGAAAGTTTGAGAGAAGAAAAATGCAATCAATATTTCCAATTCTAAATTACAGGCTTACTAACCTGTACCATACTGCAGATGTTATTTGATGTGTTATACGCAAACGATAGCAAATTTCCTCCTACACAAATTAAAATTATTACCTTGGCGCAAATTTTTTTTTAAAAAAAGATGATGTGAGACCGGGCGTTTGGCCTACTGTCTAGGGTGTTTGCCTAGCATTAACGAAGACTGGGGTTCAATTCCTCTGTACCACATACATAGAAAAAATGTGGAAGTGGTGCTGTGGTTCAAGTGGTAAAGCACTAGCCTTGAGAAAGCCCAAGGACAATGCTCTGTCCCTGAGCTGGCAAAAAAAAAGAAAGATGATGTGAGATAAAGTGATTATCTCTCACTAAGTTACAACTTGAAAATTAGTCCCATCTGAAATCTATTCTGCCTTTAGGCATTAAAACATGGTTAATGATACCTCATATCAGTCATTTAAGTACTATTTAGGTCTTAATAATTGAATAATATTTTATCATATAAAGGAGTACACACTGAGGTTGGGTAATTTTCCCAGTATATATTTGTTAAAGGACTTTCTGTGTCCAACATTATGGCAAACAGACGGATGAATTCTTTGTTATAGGTACCTACAAGATAGAAGAAATTTAGTTATGTTCTTCCTAGGATCTTAGTACAATAATCTATATATCAAAGACCCTAAGAAAAATGGATATTGTAATTTTGAATGTTCTGATAAAATTTAAAAGACAAATTTTAATACTTATACATAAGAATTATGCCTTACATTTTCTAGACTTCCTGTAATGCAAACATAAATATATACCAGCTGAGTGGTGTTTTATTCAATGAACAGCTCTAGTTTATATTTCAACAAACAAAAAATGTAATCCTGTATACTTCCTGTCAATCTTTCATAGCCTTTAGCAGTTCATATTAATAAGAACAGTACAGATTTCTAGTTGTGGTGTTACAAAGCATTATTATCTAGCATTTAGGGATCTATAAATGTAGGTGTCTTATTATCATCCAATGTTCAGATTGTAGCCACAACATAATTACTACATATTGGAACTTTATTTATAACATTATTTTCCAAAGATTATCAAAACTGTCTATGAAACACAGGCTAAAATATTTATGGTGACATCTTTCTTTGACCCAAAAATTTAAAATCTAAACTAACCTAACATTGCATAACCTACAGAAAAAATGGAACAAAGTGCCACTAAGAAATTAAAAGATAGACCAGAAATCTTTTTCCCTATAAGTAGGGGCTAGAAGAATTTGGACAAGTCATAGAAATAGAATGTATCCTGATCATCACTCTTACAGCCAATTTTCTTTCTCTCTCTCTCATTTTTTTTAGTCCATCATGGACTAGAACTCTGGTCCTGGGTGTGTCAAATGAGACAAAGCATTGGAGTTTTTTGTTTTTTGTGGGGTTTTTTGCCAGTCCTGGGCTTGAGCTCAGAGTCTGAGCACTGTCCTTGGACTTTCTCAAGACTAGAGCTCTACCACTTGAGCCTCAGCACCACTTCCATCTTTTATCTATGTATGTGATACCGAGGAATTAAACCGGGTCTTCGTGCATACTAGGCAAGCACTCTACCACTAGGCCAAAATCTCAGCCCCAGGAACTGGGTTTCTAACTAAACTATCCTTCCATAGAAGTATTAGAATTGTTACTTATTTATAGATCTAAATATCTGTATGTAATATTTGATTTTAAACAAATTTGTATTTCTCTATATATGCAAGCAGGAATATAGAAACAGATACACATATATATGAATATTATATACATATTTTGGGGCGCAAGGCTGGTACTCTACCACTTTGAGCCACATCTCCACTTCCTGATTGTTAATGGAGTTGAGAGTCTCATGGACTTTCTTAATGAGTGCTGGCTTCGAACCTTGACTCAAATATCGCAGCCTCCTATTAGTAGCTAGGATTACAGATATGAGTCACCAGTACCTGACTTCCAACAGTGTTTTCAAATATTCTGATCTGAAAAATCTCCACATTAAAGTCTTTTAAATTGAAATATCATTACTTTTAAGAACCTGCTATAAACTTAAGAAAGAATAATGGATTTATCTTTCTTGGTAAAGAAATAAGAATAATTTACATATTGGTCTATTGGTTATCAGTTTAAAAAGTGTACCACTTTACTTTGTCAAAAACATTTGTCTATTAATTATCAGTTTAAAAGGTATATTACTTTACTTTGTTAAACTGCATGGAGGAAAAATGGCTAGTAGTAAACATTATCACCAGCAACTTATATTTATAAAGAATTTTATAAAGTGAAATAAGTTCAAATTACCACCATTATAAATTTATAAAGTAGTGAAAACAAATTACCATATAATTACCATCCAAGTTCATCCTGATTAATAAGTACATTTCTAAGAAAAACAAGGTTTTTGAAAAGGATGACCATACTTAGAATTCAAAAAGTGCTCTTTTTCTCATGAGTCCTGCTGAGATGGATAAACTGCCACTCACATTAGGTACAGTGGCTTGTGGCTGTCTGTAATCACAGCTACCCAGGAAGATTGAGCAAAAACATTAGTTAAGGCCTGGTCTCAAATCATGAGACAAGTGTGTCAGTTCATACCTAGCATCCCAGCTACAAAGAAGTCCATGAGAAGGAAGGACAGTCCCAGGCAACAACACAAGATACTATTCAACAATAAGTAAAGTGACAAGGTCTGAAGGGGTGGCTTGTGTTGACCGCCTGACTAGAAAGCATCAAGTGTTCAGTGTAAGTCCCAATACCAGTAATGATAACAACTGTCCAATAGCTGATATTAAAAACTTCCAAAGTTCCTTCAGTTACAGTGGTGTCTTTAGAGACTGGAAATCCCCAGTCTCTAAACAAAAGCTCAGTCTGGACTCCACAGGAAGAATATCTGTGGTGGTCACCCAACTTCCACTCTAAAAAACTGCCAGGGCTCCACTGACTTTCCAAATGCACTAAGTAAAATTGGTCCAGCCATTGTGAGATCCAAACAAACGGCAAACAATGAGAGGAATGTGTTTTATTTCTCACCCTCAGCAACTCCTTTCTGAAAATCTTTTAATAAAAATCTTATGATCTGAATGTGACTATTTGAAATAGGAAAGGGAAGGGGGAAAACACGATGATTGAGAGTGGGTGGGGGAGGGAAATAAGGACAAAACATGAGAAGGGGTATCAATGTATGAGAAGTAATGCACCTACTAGCTGGCGAATGTAACCTTAACCCCTCTATACATTATAATAAAAATATAAATAAATACTAATAAACATTTTATGATCTCTATAAAAATTCTGAAAAATATCTCCAAATTATCATATGATGTGAAAGAATACAATCTATATGGCTTCATCACATTAGGATACATCAATAAATTAAACTTACAAGACACTATCACAAGATAATTGATACACTGATAATAGAGAAATATCGAAATTGTTACTCTAGAACTAAAGGATTCGTTTTAGCATTAAAGAAATTGCATGCCTAGACATCTCTAGCCATAAAAGAAATACAAATCAAAACAACTCTAAGATTCCACCTCACTCCAGTTAGAATGGCCATGATTAAGAAATTTAAAAACAGCAGATGCTGGCAGGGATGTGGCCAGGAGGGATCACTACTACACTGTTGATGAGATTGCAAACTCGTTCAACCACCATGGAAAGCAGCAGTATGGCAGTTTCTCAAAAGACTAAACATAGAGCTCCCCTATGACCCAGCAATTCCACTACTTGGCATTTACCCAATCGTCCAGAAACAAGGACATGCTAAATCCACTAGCACAGCGATGTTCATTGCAGCACTATTTACCATAGCAAAGATATGGAACCAACCCAGATGCCCCTCAGTTGATGAGGGGATCAACAAGGCGTGGTATTGATACACAATGGAATTTATGCTGCTGTCAGAAAGAATGACATCGCCCCATTTGTAAGGAAAGGGAAAGACTTAGAAAAAAATCATAGTAAGTGAAGTAAGTCAGACTCAAAGGAACATAGGCTCAATGGTATCCCTCATTTGTCAAAATCAGTAGAAACCTTGGGCTCTTCTAGCAGAGATTTGCAATAGAGCAAAACCTAGATACATAAGGTCTGCGTACAGTATGACGCTAAGTGAAAGGACTTCTAGGATATAGAAACAAAAGCCATATGATGAGTGATTGTTGTCCTTAATGTGCTATGTTATCTCTCATCTCTTTTGCTGTCCCTTGGTTATCTCATATTGTTACAGTATTTCACTGGGTTATCTAATATATTGTATATATGGGTATTTGGTTATTTGAAATCCGACAGGGAAGGGGGGAAAACAAGATGAGGGGCGGGGGTAGGGGAAGGGAAATGGGGACCAAGACATGAGAAAGGGTATCAATGTTTGTGAAGTAGAAGAAGAAGAAGAAGGAGGAGGAGGAGGAAGAGGAGGAAGAGGAGGAAGAGGAGGAAGAGGAGGAGGAGGAAAAGGAGGAGGAGGAGGAGGAAGAAACTGCATGCCCTGGAGTGCATTCTAAATTATTCACAAGACCTAGTAATTATCTTCACAGAATCTGTCAATAATTAATTTTCCTACCTTAATGCATTTCAACAGAATCTCTCTAAATTTCCATATTCAAGAAAAATGTTTATAAAATATAATAAATATAAGTATAAAAATTTGATAAAGTTTCAACAAAGTTAGATATAAGATAAACATTGGGAGCTCAGGTCTATAAGGGTGACATATAGTTTTCATTCTATTTCTACATTCTCTCTAGAGAACAGTTAATGTAGAGATCACATCTCTAGAGCTCATCTCTCTAGCTTGACCCTTCCTTATTTCTTACATATCCATTCTGATAATGTGCACCTCATAATATACTTTTTAATACTGTAATTGCAAAGATTGGAAAAGGGGTAGATTTAGTTCTTTGACAATAGAGGTGAATTCTAGGGTGATTATATTTAAGGTAATTATTAGCTATCCACATTAGTGGAAGCATCACCTTGACAATAAAATTAAATTAAAAATAAATAAATATAAAATGTCTAAAGCCATTCCCTCTAAAATCAGGAAGGAGACAAGATGCCCACTCTCTCCACTCCTCTTTAACATAGTACTAGAATTCCTAGCCAGTGCAATAAGGCAAGAAGCAAGCATAAAGGGGATCCAAGTAGGGAAAGAGGAAATAAACCTATCCCTCTATAAGGTCTTCAAAGGTCTTCAAAGGTCTTCAAAGGCCTTCAAAGGTCTTCAAAGGTCTTCTATAAGGTCTTCAAAGCAGAGCTCACACCAATACTCCTCAAGATCTTCAACGAAATTGAAAATGAAGGTTCCTTACCAAACTCATTCTATGAAGCCAGTATAACCCTCATCCCCAAACCAGACAGAGACTCATCAAAGAAAGAGAACTATAGACCTATATCTTTGATGAACATCGATGCAAAACTTCTCAACAAAATACTGGCCAACCATCTACAACAACTCATCAAAAAAATTATACACTATGATAAAACTGGATTCATCACAGGGAGGCAAAGCTGGTTCAACATACGCAAATCAATTAATATAATTCAACACATCAACAGGAGCAAGGACAAAAATCACATGATTGTCTCAATAGACGCGGAAAAGGCATTTGACAAGATCCAACACCCCTTTATGTTAAAAGCTCTGGAGAAACTAGGAATCCATGGAACATTCCTCAATGTAATAAAGGCTGTTTATGAGAAACCCACTGCTAGTATTACACTTAATGGTGAAAATCTAAAGCCATTCCCTCTAAAATCAGGAACGAGACAAGGATGCCCACTCTCTCCACTCCTCTTGAACATAGTACTAGAATTCCTAGCCAGTGCAATAAGGCAAGAAGCAAGCATAAAGGGGATCCAAGTAGGGAAAGAGGAAATAAACCTATCCCTCTCTGCAGATGACATGATTCTGTATTTAAAGAATCCTATAGACTCTGGTCCCAAGCTCCGTGAGCTGATTCAAAGCTTTGGAAGAGTAGCAGGCTATAAAATCAACCCTCAAAAATCAACTGCCTTCCCTTACGCCAACAGTGAGAGGAACGAGGCAATAATCAGGAAAGAAACTCCTTTCACAATAGCGTCAAAGAAAATAAAGTACCTAGGAATTAGCTTAACTAAGAATGTAAAAGACCTTTTTGACGAAAACTATAAAACCCTAAAATAGGAAATTAAAGCAGAACTAAGGAAATGGAAAAACCTCCCATGCTCCTGGATTGGAAGAGTCAACATTGTGAAAATGACAATCTTGCCAAGAGCTATCTACAAATTCAATGCACTACCCATCAACATCCCAATGTCATTCTTTAAAGAAATAGAAGAGGCAATTCAAAATTTCATATGGAATAATAAAAGACCCTGTATAGCAAAACCACTTCTTAGCAGACAGAACAGCGCTGGAGGAATTTCAATTCCAAACTTCAGACTCTATTACAGAGCTATAATTCTCAAAACAGCTTGGTACTGGCACAGGAACAGGCCTGAAGACCAATGGAATAGAACTGAGGACCCAGATATTAAACCACAGACCTATGGCCACCTAATCTTTGACAAGGGAGCCAAAAAAATAGAATGGAAGAAAGACAGCCTCTTCAATAAGTTGTGCTGGCAGAACTGGTTAAGCACCTGCAGAAAACTAAAGCTGGATCCTTCTTTGTCACCTCGAACTAGAATTAACTCCAAATGGATCAAAGACCTGGAGGTAAAAGCTGACACACTGAAAACTTTACAGGAAGGAATAGGAGATACACTAGGCCTCCTTGGCACAGGTCGCAAAATTCTTAATAAGGACCAAGAATCACAACAAATCAGAGAAAGGCTGGATAAGTGGGACTGCATTAAACTGTAGAGCTTTGTATGGCAAAGGACAAAGCTAGTAAACTAATCAGGAAGCCTACAGAGTGGGAGAAGATCTTCACCAACCAAACAACGGACAAAGGTCTCATATCTAAAATATATCAACAACTCAAAAAATTGAATCACTCCAAAACTAACCTCCAAAGTAACAACCATCCCATTAAAAAATGGGCCAAAGACTTAAAGAGAGTCTTCTCTGAAGAAGAAACAACAATGGCCTATAGACACATGAAGAAATGCTCAACATCTCTGGTCATAAAAGAAATGCAAATCAAAACAACTCTAAGATTCCACCTCACTCCAGTTAGAATGGCCAGGATCAGGAAAACAAATGACAACAGATGCTGGAGGGGATGTGGCCAGGAGGGATCACTACTATACTGTTGGTGGGAGTGCAAACTCCTTCAACCACTATGGAAAGCAGTGAGGTAGTGCCTCAAAAGTCTAAATATAGAACTCCCCTATGACCCAGCAATTCCACTACTTGGCATTTACCCAACCATCTAGAAACAACGACATACTAAACCCACTAGCACAACAATGTTCATTGCAGCACTATTCACCATAGCAAAGATATGGAACCAACCTAGATGTCCCTCAGTTGATGAGTGCATCAACAAGTTGTGGTATTTGTACACAATGGAATTCTATGCTGCTGTCAGAAAGAATGACATCGTCCCATTTGTTAGGAAATGGAAAGACTTAGAAAAAATCATATTAAGTGAAGTAAGCCAGACTCAAAGAACTTAGGCTCAGTGGTTTCCCTCATTCGCCATAATCAGTAGAAACCTTGGGCTCCACTAGCAGAGATTTGCAATAGAGCAAAATCTTGATACATAAGGCCATATAATGTGAAGCTAATTGAAAGGACCTCCAGGATATTGAAACAAAAGCCATATAATGAATGATTGTTGTCCTTAATGTAATATGTTGTCCCTTATCTCCTTTGCTGTCCCTTGGTTATCGCATATTTGTATAGTCTCTCACTTTGTTATCTGATATATTGAATTTATTTGTATTAGGATATTTGAAATTTGATAGGGAAGGGGGGAAAACCAAGACGGGTGGGGGGGTCTGTGGGGGGGAGGGAAATGGGTACCAAGACATGTGAAAGGGTATCAATGTATGTGAATTAATGCACCTTCTATCTGGCAAATATCATGTAACCCTTTTACTAATTACAATAAAAAAATTTAAAAAAAAAAAGAAATTCAAATCAAAACAACTCTAAGATTCCACCTCACTCCAGTTTGAATGGCCAGGATCAGGAAAACGAAGGACAATAGTAGGTGGAGGGGATGTGGCCAGGAGGGATCACTACTACACTGTTGGTGGGAGTGCAAACTCGTTCAACCACTATGGAAAGCAGTGTGGCAGTGCCTCAAAAGACTAAACATGCAACTCCCCTATGACCCAGAAATTCCATACTTGGCATTTACCCAACCATCCAGAAACAAGGACATACTAAACCCACTAGCACAACAATGTTCATTGCAGCACTATTCACTATAGCAAAGATATGGAACCAACCTAGATGTCCCTCAGTTGATGAGTGGATCAACAAGTTGTGGTATTTGTACACAATGGAATTCTATGCTGCTGTCAGAAAGAATGACATCGCCCCATTTGTTAGGAAATGGAAAGACTTAGAAAAAATCATATTAAGTGAAGTAAGCCAGACTCAAAGGAACTTAGGCTCAATGGTTTCCCTCATTCGCAATAATCAGTAGAAACCTTGGGCTCTAATAGCAGACAGCTGCAATAGAGCAAAATCTTGATACATAAGGCCATGTAATGTGAAGCTAATTGAAAGGACCTCCAGGATATTGAAACAAAAACCATATAATGAATGATTGTTGTCCTTAATGTACTATGTTGTCTCTCATCTCCTTTGCTGTCCCTTGGTTATCTCATATTGGTATAGTATCTCACTTTGTTATCTGATAGATTGAATTTATTTGTATTAGGATATTTGAAATTTGATAGGGAAGGGGGGAAAACCAAGACGGGTGGGAGGTGTGGGGGGGGAAGAGAAATGGGTACCAAGACTTGTGAAAGGGTATCAAGATATGTGAATTAATGCACCTTCTATCTGGCAAATATCATGTAACCCTTTTAATAATTACAATAAAAAAGGAAAAAAAAGAAAGAAAAAATCGTATTAAGTGAAGTAAGCAAGACTCAAAGGAACTTAGGCTCAATGGTTTCCCTCATTCGTCATAATCAGTAGAAACCTTGTGCTCTACTAGCAGAGATTTGCAATAGAGCAAAATCTTGATACATAAGGCCATGTAATGTGAAGCTAATTGAAAGGACCTCCAGGATATTGAAACAAAAGCCATATAATGAATGATTGTTGTCCTTAATGTACTATGTTGTCTCTCATCTCCTTTGCTGTCCCTTGGTTATCTCATATTGGTATAGTATCTCACTTTGTTATCTGATAGATTGAATTTATTTGTATTAGGATATTTGAAATTTGATAGGGAAGGGGGGAAAACCAAGACGGGTGGGAGGTGTGGGGGGGGAAGAGAAATGGGTACCAAGACTTGTGAAAGGGTATCAAGATATGTGAATTAATGCACCTTCTATCTGGCAAATATCATGTAACCCTTTTAATAATTACAATAAAAAAGGAAAAAAAAGAAAGAAAAAATCGTATTAAGTGAAGTAAGCAAGACTGAAAGGAACTTAGGCTCAATGGTTTCCCTCATTCGTCATAATCAGTAGAAACCTTGTGCTCTACTAGCAGAGATTTGCAATAGAGCAAAATCTTGATACATAAGGCCATATGAAGCTAATTGAAAGGACCTCCAGGATATTGAAACAAAAGCCATATAATGAATGATTGTTGTCCTTAATGTACTATGTCGTCTCTCATCTCCTTTGCTGTCCCTTGGTTATCTCATATTGGTATATTATCTCACTTTGTTATCTGATATATTGAATTTATTTGTATTTGGATATTTGAAATTTGATAGGGAAGAGGGGAAAACCAAGACGGGTGGGGGATGTGGGGGGGGAGGGAAATGGGTACCAAGACATGTGAAAGGGTATCAATGTATGTGAATTAATGCACCTTGTATCTGGCAAATATCATGTAACCCTTTTACTAATTACAATAAAAAAATTAAAAAAACAAGGTAAAATACTGTAACCATATGAGATATCCAAGGGACAGCAAAGGAGATGAGAGATAACATAGTACATTAAGGACAACAATCATTCATTATATGGCTTTTGTTTCTATATCCTAGAGGTCCTTTCATTTAGCGTCATACTATATAGCCTTATGTATCTAAGTTTTGCTCTATTGTGAATCTCTGCTAGGAGAAGCCAAGGTTTCTACTGATTATGACAAATTAGGGAAAACATTTAGGATAAAATCTTTCTAAAAACAGCATTGTGTTTTAACCAATAGGTGAGAAGGATGGTTTGATTTCTTGGCTGTATTTTATAAGGCAGTTGTGTCTGCTGGAGTTGTTGGTGTAGTTTAATTTTGTCTCCAGCTATCATTTGATTTTAATAGCTACTGCCTGGTTTGCCCCATGGAGACTGCATGAAGACATGTTCTTTTACATATAAAATTTTACATGGAACTAAAAATTGATCTAATACTACGTTGTTGTACTATGTGCTCCCCTGGAATTTTTTCTTTTCTTCTCAACGTGTTCAAATAATTTACTTGTCTGCTTGTCTGTGTTCCTCACTAGCATGGAAATTCTAGTGAGAGAGAATTGGGCTGCAGGTTTAGTGAGTCCTCAACACCATGAACAGAGTAGGCATTCCAAATGTATTTGTTAAGCCACACAAGTCAAGGAATAAACAAAGCAAAGAAAGCAACGCTTTTTAACAATTGCATTTTATTGTCAGTGTGATGTATAGAAGGGTTACAGTTACATGCAGAAGGTACTGAGTACAGTACTTCCTGAACATTGTTGCCACCTTTCTTAAAGGAACTGTCAATGATGCTTTTCCTTTGAATCCATCCACTATGAGTTTTTCTTAAGCCACTGTTACATTTAGAAGTTCTTTATGCATCCAAAACGATGAAAACAAGTGACTATTACACTGATACACCCCCAGGAAGAGGGAACAAAGGGATCAAAATTGGTCATCGGAAGTACAAATTAATAAGGCATCAATACAGCCTCTGAACGCTAACATAATTGGTACTTCCCTTGGCTGTGAAGTAATTTCATTCTTGGTGATAATTTCGATACGAGACCTTTGATAGAGCATGGAAAGAGGCACAAAAACTACCTTTGTGTGCCCTTTATCCTTTATGCGTTTAGTATGGAGCTCTACACTCGCTCGACTTCATACTGTCGGAGGTGGAAGGGGGAGATGGAGGTGGAAGCCTGCCACTGAATTTGAATTATGTAGGGAACATAGCCATGTTGTACTGTCTTGTCAATATCTCCTTCCAGCTGGTGCTGACATAATTAGGCACATCAAGCACAGAAGAAGACATTTTAAATTCAAAGCACTGTTCCAAGTCCTGTGAGTAGCTATGAAAGGTGCCTGAAGTAATCAATAACATGTAACCCTTTTACTAATTACAATAAAAAAACAAACAAAAAAAAGAATTCCCTAGCAGAGATTTGCAATAGAGAAAAACCTTGATACAAAAGGCCATATAGTAGGACGCTAAATGAAAGGATCTCTAGGATATAGAAACATAAGCCATATAATGAATGCTTGTTGTCCTTAATGTACTATGTTATCTCTCATCTCTTTTGCTGTCCCTTGGTTATCTCATATTGTTTCAGTATCTCACTTTGTTACCTGATATATCGGATATATTTGTATTTGGTTATTTGAAATTGGATAGGGAACGGGGGAAAAGAAGATAAGGGGTGGGGGTGAGGGGAGGGAAATGGGGACCAAGGCATGTGAAACGGTATCAATGTATGGGAATTAATGCACCATCTATCTGGCAAATATCATGTAACCCTTCTATTAATTACAATAAAAAATATATGAAAAAAAAAGAATCCCATCTGGTATACTCAGCTGGTATTTGTCTGGTATACTCAGCTTTTGCACAGCTCACTTTCCAACCTGAAAAGAGCTTCTCTTGCAAGCAATCTAAACACTGATAACAGATTGAAGCCTAATCTGTCTCATGCCTAACCTCTGCCTGCTTTCACTACCATCCAAAAGCACACTTTCATAAGAGGAAAAAGTAACTTTAATTTTAGATGATTCCAACTGTCTTAATGTTCCACCAGGTTACTGCTGGCTTGTTTTGAAGCTGATTGCTTCATTACTGCTTTCAGGGGAATTAATATCAACTGCCTGCTTGCTGTCCTTGTTAATATCTTTAAAACTAATTTAAGGCTAAATGGTATTGACGAGGGCGTGGAGAAAGAGGTCAATGGTATTGGGAAATATACTTCAGGGAATCATCTCAGAGAATTTCCCAAATATCCAGAAGGGCAGGCCCATCCACATACAAGAAGCTTTTAGAACCCCAAACAGACCTGACCAGAAAAGAACATCCCACCACCATATCGTAATCCAAACTGGATCAATAGAAACCAAAGAAAGGATCCTAAAGGCAGCCAGGGAAAAGGGCTCAGTAACCTATAAAGGAAAACCAATCAGAATAACTCCAGATTTCTCAGCAGAGACCATGAAAGCAAGAAGTGACTGGAAGCATATATGTCATGCCCTTAACTCCAATAACTACCAACCAAGAATACTGTACACAGCTAAGCTCTCATTCATAAATGAGGGAACAATAAAAACATTCCATTCCAGGGAAAAGCTGCAACAATATGTCGCAACAAAACCAACACTACAGAGAATTCGCAAAGATCTTCTATACATAGAAAACCAAAATAAATGCAATATAGGCAAAGAAATGGCACCTAAACAGCATACCACCTAAGGACCACAAGAACTGTCAAGACACAGGCCCTAATAAAAGCTTTTAAAAATGGTAGGACCTAATAAATATCTCTCAATCTTAACTCTCAATATCAATGGACTTAACTCTCCAATTAAACGGCATAGGCTGTCTAGTTGGATCAAAAAGCAAGAGCCATCGTTCTGCTGTATTCAAGAGACACATCTTACCCAAAAAAACAAGCATCTTTTGAAAGTGAGAGGTTGGAATAAACTCTAACAAGCTAACGGCCCCCATAAACAGGCTGGAGTTGCCATCCTCATATCAGATAAAATAGACTTCAAACCAAAATTAGTAAGAAAAGACAAAGAAGGTTACTACATACTACTAAAGGGATCTTCCCTCCAGGAAGACATAACGATCCTAAATATTTACACACCCAATCCCGGAGCTCCGAACTTCATCAAGCAAACTTTACTTACACTGAAACCATACATAGATCGAAATACAGTGATTGTCGGTGAGTTTAACACACCACTCTCACCTACAGACAGAGCAACAAGGCAAAAACTCAACAGAGAAACCTTAGAACTGAACAACTATATAGACCAACTAGATCTAACAGACATCTGCAGAATATTCCACCCAGCAACAACACAATATACGTTTTTCTCAGCAGCACATGGAACATTTTCCAAAATTGATCACCTCTTAGGCCATAAAACAAACCTGCTCAGATTCAGAAACACTGAAATTATTCCATGTACACTCTCAGACCACAAAGGCATCAAATTGGAACTGAACACACATCTCCACCAACGAAAACCCTGTAACTCATGGAGATTGAACAACACATTGTTGAGTCACCAATGGGTCATCGAAGAGATCAGAACAGAAATCCAACAGTTTATGAAATTTAACAGTTAGGAGCACACAAAATACCAACTCCTTTGGGACACAGCAAAGGCAGTACTCAGAGGAAAATTTATAGCGCTGAGCGCCTACAACAACAAGTTGGAGAAATTGCAAACCAACAAGTTAATGTCTCACCTCAAGCTCCTGGAAAAAGAGCAACAAACCAACCCTAATCCCAGTAGAAGAAAGCAAATTATTAAAATCGAACCAGAATTGAATGATTTGGAATCCAAAAAAACCATAGAAAGAATCAACAAAACAAGGAGTTAGTTCTTTGAAAGAATTAACAAAATTGAGAATCCCTTAGCAAATCTTACAAAAAAAAAGAAGAGAGCATATCGAAAAAAACAAAATCGGAGACAAAAATGGTAATATCACGACAGAAATTGCCAAGATCCACAGTATCATGAGGGAATACTTCTCAAACCTTTATGCCAACAAATTTGAGAATCTAGATGAAATGGATGAATTCCTAGCCAATATTAACATACCCACACTGAACCAAGAAGAACTAACCCAACTCAACAGGCCTATTTCAAGCTCTGAAATAGAAATGGCAATTAGAGAACCTCCACGTAAGAAAAGCCTAGAGCCAGATGAATTCACAGCTGAATTCCATAAAGTCTTCAAAGCAGAGCTCACACCAATACTCAAGCTCTTCAACGAAATTGAAAATGAAGGTTCCTTACCCCTTTATGTTAAAAGCTCTGGAGAAACTAGGAATCAATGGAACATTCCTCAATGTAATAAAGGCTGTGTATGAGAAACCTACTGCTAGTATTACACTTAATGGTGAAAATCTAAAGCCATTCCCTCTAAAATCAGGAACGAGAAAAGGATGCCCACTCTCTCCACTCCTCTTTAACATAGTACTAGAATTCCTAGCCAGTGCAATAAGGCAAGAAGCAAGCATAAAGGGGACTTAGAAAAAATCATATTAAGTGAAGTAAGCCAGACTCAAAGGAACTTAGGCTCAATGTTTTCCCTCATTCGTCATAATCAGTAGAAACCTTGGGCTCTACTAGCAGAGATTTGCAATAGAGCAAAATCTTGATACACAAGGACATATAATGTGAAGCCAATTGAAAGGACCTCCAGGATAGTGAAACAGAAGCCATATAATGAATGATTGTCGTCCTTAATGTACTATGTTGTCTCTCATCTCCTTTGCTGTCCCTTGCTTATCTCATATTGGTATAGTATCTCACTTTGTTATCTGATATATTGAAGTTATTTGTATTTGGATATTTGAAATTTGATACGGAAGGGGGGAAAACCAAGACGGGTAGGGGCTGTGGGGGGGGAGGGAAACGGGTACCAAGACATGTGAAAGGGTATCAATGTATGTGAATTAATGCACCTTCTATCTGGCAAATATCATGTAACCCTTTTATTAATTACAATAAAAAAAGACATGCAAATCAAAACACCTCTAAGATTCCACCTCACTCCAGTTAGAATGTCCAGGATCAGGAAAACGAATAATAACAGATGCTGGAGGGGATGTGGCCAGGAGGGATCACTACTACACTGTTGGTGGGAGTGCAAACTCATTCAACCACTATGGAAAGCAGCAGTATGGCAGTTTCTCAAAAGACTAAACATAGAGCTCCCCTATGACCCAGCAATTCCACTACTTGGCATTTACCCAGGCGTCCAGAAACAAGGACATGCGAAATCCACTAGCACAGCGATGTTCATTGCAGCATTATTCACCATAGCAAACATATGGAACCAACCTAGATGTCCCTCAGTTGATGAGTGGATCAACAAGTTGTGGTATTTGTACACAATGGAATTCTATGCTGCTGTCAGAAAGAATGACATCACCCCATTTGTTAGGAAATGGAAAGCCTTAGAAAAAATCATATTAAGTGAAGTAAGCCAGACTCAAAGGAACTTAGGCTCAATGGGTTCCCTCTTTCATCATAATCATTGGAAACCGTGGGCTCTACCAGCAGAGACCTGCAATAGAGCAAAATCTTGATACATAAGACCATATAGTATGAAGCTAATTGAAATGACCTCCAGGATATTGAAACAAAAGCCATATAACGAATGATTGTTGTCCTTAATGTACTATGTTGTCTCTCATCTCCTTTGCTGTCTCTTGGTTATCTCATATTGCTACAGTATCTCATTTTGTTATCTGATATATTGAATTTATTTGTATTTGGTTATTTGAAATTTGATAGGGAAGGGGGGAAAACCAAGACGGGTGGGAGGACGGGGGGGTGGATAATGGGTACCAAGACATGTGAAAGGGTATCAATGTATGTGAATTAATGCACCTTCTATCTGGCAAATATCATGTAACAATTTTACTAATTATAATAAAAATTAAAAAAAAAGAATGTATGGCTTGTTTTACTTACATCATGACTCTCTTGGCATCTTCAAAAGCAAATGCCCTAACAAACTTGTCAGAAGCACATGAGCTGAAGAGGAAGAAGGGAAAAAATCACCTTTACAGCAGATCCAATGTTTTTAAGCAGCCTTTGTACCAAGTGTTGGCGTGAAGGAACTCTCGCTCCCTGAAACAGCTAATGAAAATATAAAACGATTCCTTACCAAACTCATTCTATGAAGCCAGTATAACCCTCATCCCCAAACCAGACAGAGATTCATCAAAGAAAGAGAACTATAGACCTATATCTTTGATGAACATCGATGCAAAACTTCTCAATTAAATACTGGCCAACCGTCTACAACAACTCATCAAAAAAATTATACACTATGATCAACCTGGATTCATCACAGGGAGGCAAAGCTGGTTCAACATACGCAAATCAATTAATATAATTCAACACATCAACAGGAGCAAGGACAAAAATCACATGATTGTCTCAATAGACGCGGAAAAGGCATTTGACAAGATCCAACACCCCTTTATGTTAAAAGCTCTGGAGAAACTAGGAATCCATGGAACATTCCTCAATGTAATAAAGGCTGTGTATGAGAAACCTACTGCTAGTATTACACTTAATGGTGAAAATCTAAAGCCATTCCCTCTAAAATCAGGAACGAGACAAGGATGCCCACTCTCTCCACTCCTCTTTAACATAGTACTAGAATTCCCAGCCAGTGCAATAAGGCAAGAAGCAAGCATAAAGGGGATCCAAGTAGGGAAAGAGGAAATAAAACTATCCCTCTTTGCAGATGACATGATTCTGTATTTAAAGAATCCTATAGACTCTACTCCCAAGCTCCTTGAGCTGATTCAAAACTTTGGAAGAGTAGCAGGCTATAAAATCAACCCTCAAAAATCAACTGCCTTCCTTTATGCCAACAGTGAGAGGAACGAGGCAATAATCAGGAAAGAAACTCCTTTCACAATAGCCTCAAAGAAAATAAAGTACCTAGAAATTAGCTTAACTAAGAATGTAAAGGACCTTTTTGATGAAAACTTTAAAACCCTAAAAAAGGAAATTAAAGCAGAACTAAGGAAATGGAAAAACCTCCCATGTTCCTGGATTGGAAGAATCAACATTGTGAAAATGACAATCTTGTCAAGAGCTATCTACAAATTCAATGCAATACCCATCAACATCCCAATGTCATTCTTTAAAGAAAGAGAAGAGGCAATCCAAAATTTCATATGGAATAATAAAAGACCCCGTATAGCAAAAACACTTCTTAGCAGAAAGAACAGCGCTGGAGGAATTTCAATTCCAAACTTCAGACTCTATTACAGAGCTATAATTCTCAAAACAGCTTGGTACTGGCACAGGAACAGGCCTGAAGACCAATGGAATAGAACTGAGGACCCAGATATTAAACCACAGACCTATGGCCACCTAATCTTTGACAAGGGAGCCAAAAAAATAGAATGGAAGAAAGACAGCCTCTTCAACAAGTTGTGCTGGTAGAACTGGTTAAGCACATGCAGAAAACTAAAGCTGGATCCTTCTTTGTCACCTTGCACTAGAATTAACTCCAAATGGATCAAAGACCTGGAGGTAAAAGCTGACACACTGAAAACTCTACAGGAAGGAACAGGAGATACACTAGGCCTCCTTGGCACAGGTCGAAACTTTCTTAATAAGGACCAAGAATCACAACAAATCAGAGAAAGGCTGGATAAGTGGGACTGCATTAAACTGCAGAGCTTTTGCATGGCACAGGACATAGCTAGTAAAATAATCAGGAAGCCTACAGAGTGGGAGAAGATCTTCACCAACCAAACAACGGACAAAGGCTTCATATCTAAAATATATCAACAACTCAAAAAATTGAATCACTCCAAAACTAACCTCCAAAGTATCAACCATCCCATTAAAAAATGGGCCAAAGACTTAAAGAGAGACTTCTCTGAAGAAGAAACAAAAATGGCCTATAGACACATGAAGAAATGCTCAACATCTCTGGTCATAAAAGAAATGCAAATCCAAACAACTCTAAGATTCCACCTCACTCCAGCTAGAATGGCCAGGATCAGGAAAACGAATGACAACAGATGCTGGAGGGGATGTGGCCAGGAGGGATCACTACTACACTGTTGGTGGGAGTGCAAACTCGTCCAACCACTATGGAAAGCAGTGTGGCAGTGCCTCAAAAGGCTAAACATGGAATTCCCCTATGACCCAGAAATTCCACTACTTGGCATTTACCCAGGCGTCCAGAAACAAGGACATGCGAAATCCACTAGCACAGCGATGTTCATTGCAGCATTATTCACCATAGCAAACATATGGAACCAACCTAGATGTCCCTCAGTTGATGAGTGGATCAACAAGTTGTGGTATTTGTACACAATGGAATTCTATGCTGCTGTCAGAAAGAATGACATCGCTCCATTTGTTAGGAAATGGAAAGCCTTAGAAAAAATCATATTAAGTGAAGTAAGCCAGACTCAAAGGAACTTAGGCTCAATGGGTTCCCTCTTTCATCATAATCATTGGAAACCGTGGGCTCTACCAGCAGAGACCTGCAATAGAGCAAAATCTTGATACATAAGACCATATAGTATGAAGCTAATTGAAATGACCTCCAGGATATTGAAACAAAAGCCATATAACGAATGATTGTTGTCCTTAATGTACTATGTTGTCTCTCATCTCCTTTGCTGTCTCTTGGTTATCTCATATTGCTACAGTATCTCATTTTGTTATCTGATATATTGAATTTATTTGTATTTGGTTATTTGAAATTTGATAGGGAAGGGGGGAAAACCAAGACGGGTGGGAGGACGGGGGGGAGGATAATGGGTACCAAGACATGTGAAAGGGTATCAATGTATGTGAATTAATGCACCTTCTATCTGGCAAATATCATGTAACAATTTTACTAATTATAATAAAAATTAAAAAAAAGAATGTATGGCTTGTTCTACTTACATCATGACTCTCTTGGCATCTTCAAAAGCAAATGCCCTAACAAACTTGTCAGAAGCACATGAGCTGAAGAGGAAGAAGGGAAAAAATCACCTTTACAGCAGATCCAATGTTTTTAAGCAGCCTTTGTACCAAGTGTTGGCGTGAAGGAACTCTCGCTCCCTGAAACAGCTAATGAAAATATAAAACGATTCCTTACCAAACTCATTCTATGAAGCCAGTATAACCCTCATCCCCAAACCAGACAGAGATTCATCAAAGAAAGAGAACTATAGACCTATATCTTTGATGAACATCGATGCAAAACTTCTCAATTAAATACTGGCCAACCGTCTACAACAACTCATCAAAAAAATTATACACTATGATCAACCTGGATTCATCACAGGGAGGCAAAGCTGGTTCAACATACGCAAATCAATTAATATAATTCAACACATCAACAGGAGCAAGGACAAAAATCACATGATTGTCTCAATAGACGCGGAAAAGGCATTTGACAAGATCCAACACCCCTTTATGTTAAAAGCTCTGGAGAAACTAGGAATCCATGGAACATTCCTCAATGTAATAAAGGCTGTGTATGAGAAACCTACTGCTAGTATTACACTTAATGGTGAAAATCTAAAGCCATTCCCTCTAAAATCAGGAACGAGACAAGGATGCCCACTCTCTCCACTCCTCTTTAACATAGTACTAGAATTCCCAGCCAGTGCAATAAGGCAAGAAGCAAGCATAAAGGGGATCCAAGTAGGGAAAGAGGAAATAAAACTATCCCTCTTTGCAGATGACATGATTCTGTATTTAAAGAATCCTATAGACTCTACTCCCAAGCTCCTTGAGCTGATTCAAAACTTTGGAAGAGTAGCAGGCTATAAAATCAACCCTCAAAAATCAACTGCCTTCCTTTATGCCAACAGTGAGAGGAACGAGGCAATAATCAGGAAAGAAACTCCTTTCACAATAGCCTCAAAGAAAATAAAGTACCTAGAAATTAGCTTAACTAAGAATGTAAAGGACCTTTTTGATGAAAACTTTAAAACCCTAAAAAAGGAAATTAAAGCAGAACTAAGGAAATGGAAAAACCTCCCATGTTCCTGGATTGGAAGAATCAACATTGTGAAAATGACAATCTTGTCAAGAGCTATCTACAAATTCAATGCAATACCCATCAACATCCCAATGTCATTCTTTAAAGAAAGAGAAGAGGCAATCCAAAATTTCATATGGAATAATAAAAGACCCCGTATAGCAAAAACACTTCTTAGCAGAAAGAACAGCGCTGGAGGAATTTCAATTCCAAACTTCAGACTCTATTACAGAGCTATAATTCTCAAAACAGCTTGGTACTGGCACAGGAACAGGCCTGAAGACCAATGGAATAGAACTGAGGACCCAGATATTAAACCACAGACCTATGGCCACCTAATCTTTGACAAGGGAGCCAAAAAAAATAGAATGGAAGAAAGACAGCCTCTTCAACAAGTTGTGCTGGTAGAACTGGTTAAGCACATGCAGAAAACTAAAGCTGGATCCTTCTTTGTCACCTTGCACTAGAATTAACTCCAAATGGATCAAAGACCTGGAGGTAAAAGCTGACACACTGAAAACTCTACAGGAAGGAACAGGAGATACACTAGGCCTCCTTGGCACAGGTCGAAACTTTCTTAATAAGGACCAAGAATCACAACAAATCAGAGAAAGGCTGGATAAGTGGGACTGCATTAAACTGCAGAGCTTTTGCATGGCAAAGGACATAGCTAGTAAAATAATCAGGAAGCCTACAGAGTGGGAGAAGATCTTCACCAACCAAACAACGGACAAAGGCTTCATATCTAAAATATATCAACAACTCAAAAAATTGAATCACTCCAAAACTAACCTCCAAAGTATCAACCATCCCATTAAAAAATGGGCCAAAGACTTAAAGAGAGACTTCTCTGAAGAAGAAACAAAAATGGCCTATAGACACATGAAGAAATGCTCAACATCTCTGGTCATAAAAGAAATGCAAATCCAAACAACTCTAAGATTCCACCTCACTCCAGCTAGAATGGCCAGGATCAGGAAAACGAATGACAACAGATGCTGGAGGGGATGTGGCCAGGAGGGATCACTACTACACTGTTGGTGGGAGTGCAAACTCGTCCAACCACTATGGAAAGCAGTGTGGCAGTGCCTCAAAAGGCTAAACATAGAACTCCCCTATGACCCAGCAATTCCACTACTTGGCATTTACCCAACCACCCAGAAACAAGGACATACTAAACCCACTAGCACAACAATGTTCATTGCAGCACTATTCACCATAGCAAAGATATGGAACCAACCTAGATGTCCCTCAGTTGATGAGTGGATCAACAAGTTGTGGTATTTGTACACAATGGAATTCTATGCTGCTGTCAGAAAGAATGACATCGCCCCATTTGTTAGGAAATGGAAAGACTTAGAAAAAATCATATTAAGTGAAGTAAGCCAGACTCAAAGGAACTTAGGCTCAATGGTTTCCCTCATTCGTCATAATCAGTAGAAACCTTGGGCTCTACTAGCAGAGATTTGCAATAGAGCAAAATCTTGATACATAAGGACATATAATGTGAAGCCAATTGAAAGGACCTCCAGGAGAGTGAATCAAAAGCCATATAATGAATGATTGTTGTCTTAATGTACTGTGTTGTCTCTCATCTCTTTTGCTGTCCCTTGGTTATCTCATATTGGTATAGTATCTCACTTTGTTATCTGATATATTGAATTTATTTGTATTTGGATATTTGAAATTTGATAGGGAAGGGGGGAAAACCAAGACGGGTGGGGGTGTGGGGGGGAAGGGAAACGGGTACCAAGACATGTGAAAGCGCTGGCGGGCCAGGGAAAAGCAGCGGCGGGCCGGGAAAAGCGGCGGCTGGCGGAGGGGGCCAGCCTGGGAGCCCGATTTCTGCAGAAACCAACATACAACCGGGCCGGCGAATGGCGGAGGCAGCAGAACCCAGACGTGGAACCAGAACAGCAAGCAGCGGAACCCAGACTCGGAACACAAGCGACAGCGGAGACCCGAGGGGAGTGAGAGACTCCCCACCACCCTGGAGCACCGGCAGATGGATGCAGAGGCGTGAGTAATACAGCGCGTCCCCAAACACAAAGGGAAAGCAGAGCTGTGCCAAGCAATAGAACTTAACCCAGACCCCTCCACCCCGCCCACACAGGCCTAGAGGCAAAAAGAATACAAGGACGAATCCTAAAGTTGGCTGTGCCTCCACTACCAGATTTTTGTAGACTCCAACTTACAGGCCAGAAGTTGAGAATTAATGGCTCAATAGATCAAATTAGTCCCATTCCATGTTTGTTTAAGCAGCATAGTATTTCTACACATTTGAGCCATCATTTAACAAAACAGAAGAACTATATCAGGCACCAGTATCTCACACTTACAATCCTAGCTACTCAGGAAGCTGAGATCTGAGGATCACGATTTGAGGTCAACTTAAGCAGGAAAGTCTGTAAGATTCTTAAACCTAATTAACCAATAGGAATTCAGAAGTACGGGTATGGCTTGAGTGGTACAGCACCAACCTTAACACCAACCCTTAAATTAATTAACATACATGTGGGTCTGTGTATATGTGCACACATATATATTATTGTATATATATACATCTATTATGTATGCTGTATACATGCACATGTGTGTGTGTTTGTGTCAGGAGACTTAAGTTTAAAAGTTAAATTTCCTTAAAACAGTGAAACAACTGACCATTCTAGGCTTACAGTCCTGCCTCATGATGATAAGCTGTAGTAGAGTAGAGGCTTCCCCTCCAGATAAACTACTCAGCTGATCACAGCCCCTGTTACTCCCACTAGTCCCCACTCTAGCCTGTTTTCCTGCCTTAATCCTGTTGAAATCTTGGCTCTTCCTAAGGAGGTTCTTCAATTACTGTGTGTCTGCACAGTAATTAAAGACTAAACTCAAGTTGGGCATGGTAGCACTTGCCTATAAGCCCATCCTTAGGAAATGGAAACTGAAAGATCTTAAGTTTGAGGCCAGCCTGGACTACATATGTAGTTATTTCCAAGCCAGCCTAAGCTACATAGCCAGATCCTGTCTCAAAAAGGAAAAAAGAAAAAAAAACTCAAAAACCAGAACAGAAAAGAACAAAACCGATTGGGCTCATTTTGGTGCTCAGAATGAGATTTCTACGTTTGGACCTTTTTCATTTTCTTCTCATATTTTATTATAATATTCCAAAGAAACTCTCAGAAGGCAATGATTATATCATATATTTTGCATTTCCCACAGCTCTCCATACAAAATGAAGTACAAAGTACATAATTAATGATTGTTAAAAGAATGCATGAATAAAGAATACATATATATATATATATAACAGGAATTTCTTGAAACATGAAAGCAAGATTATAACAACTGCTTGTTGCTCATGTTTTTAAAAACATGAAATGTCAGTATTAAAAATATTTGCTTTTAGAGGGGTGGGGGTGGGGGGGAGGGAAATGGGCACCAAGACATGTGAAAGGGTATTAATGAATGGGAATTAATGCACCATCTATCTGGCAAATATCATGTAACCCTTCTATTAATTACAATAAAAATATATGAAAAAAATATTCATTTTTGAGCCAGGTTTGAGAGCTCATCTTTATAATTTTAGCTTCTTGGAAAGTGGAGATCAGGGGGTTGAGCAATTCAAGGCCATTCCAGTCAGAAGTACTCCCAACTCCATATCAGCCAGGGGCCCTGATGGCAAGCACCCATCACCTCAGCTTCGAGGACACTCGGGCTGGGCACACATGGCTTTTGCCTTCTTCCTCAGTGACACATGGGAGCACAGCTAGCAGGAATGTAGCCCAAACCTGTCCACCCCAGGCTAGTCCCAGCCTCAAAAATAACCAACATTGAAAGGGCTTGGAATAATATCTCAGTGGTAAAGCACCAGCCACCAAGCATGTGGCCCAGAGGTGAATTCAACACCTCCAAAATGAATGCACACAAACCTTACACAAAACAATAGTAGTAGCCTGCTTTTCAGTGCATTAGCTTGGGGAACGATTGTGCCTGAGGTTATTTTCTAATTGATCAGTAAAGCTTCTCCTTATCACAGTTCTATCTAGTTGATTCTTTTTGAGCTTTCTTTCAGAACTGCAAATCAGTCATTTCAGGACCAGACTAGAGGTACAGCAAAGATTATCCTGAGGCATGTAATTTGTTTTAATTTCAGTGAATCCTCAAGAAAAATTTCTGAGACACCTTCAGTACATTTTGAAAACCCATTATTCTCAATGCCACAAATCATCAGGAAAATTCTAATATTAATATAGTGTGGAGTTATGAAATATTTGCCCAGAGAATAGTTCATATTAAAATTAATATTTAAAATGGCTTGTTTTCTACCAAGTGGATTTCATTAATTTCCTACTAACATACAAACATACAGGCCTTTTTCCTGTCTTAATTTTTTAGTAACTAGCATTTCTTCTAATCAAGTTAATCTTAATCCCTTTAAAGCACAACTTACAGTAATTCCACAACAATGCAGCTAACTAGTATGTCAGTTTTAGAAAAGATGGAAATAATGGCTCTGTGAGGGTTTTTTAAATCATTTTTCATATATTTTTTTGGCTTTTATTTTTTTTATTGTAATTAGTAAAAGGGTTACATGATATTTGCCAGATAGGAGGTGCATTAATTCACATACATTGATACCCTTTCACATGTCTTGTTACCCGTTTCCCTTCCCCCCCACACCCCCCACCCGTCTTGGTTTTCCCCCCTTCCCTATCAAATTTCAAATATCCAAATGAAAATAAATTCAATATATCAGATAACAAAGTGAGATACTATACCAATATGAGATAACCAAGGGACAGCAAAGGAGATGAGAGACAACATAGTACATTAAGGACAACAATCATTCATTATATGGCTTTTGTTTCACTATCCCGGAGGTACCACATACATAGAGAAAAAGCTGGAAGTGGTGCTGAGGCTCAAGTGGTAGAGCTCTAGCCTTGAGAAAGTCCAAGGACAGTGCTCAGGCCCTGAGCTCAAGACCAGGACTGGCAAAAAAAAAAGAAATTACCAAGATCCAGAGCATCCTGAGGGAATACTTTCCAAACCTTTATGCCAAGAAATTTGCGAATCTAGAAGAAATTGACGGATTTCTAGCCTATATTATCATACCCACACTGAACCAGGAAGAACTAACCCAACTCAACAGGCCTATTTCAAGCTCTGAAATAGAAATGGCAATTAGAGAACTTCCACCTAAGAAAAGCCCAGGGCCAGATGGATTCACAGCTGAATTCTATAAAGTCTTCAAAGTAGAGCTCACACCAATACTCTTCAAGCTCTTCAACGAAATCGAAAACGAAGGCTCTTTGCAAACTCATTCTACAAAGCCAGTATAACCCTCATCCCCAAACCAGACAGAGATTTATCAAAGAAAAAGAACTATAGACCCATTTCTTTGATGAATATTGATGCAAAACTTCTCAACAAAATACTGACCAACCATCTACAACAACTCATAAAAAATTGTACACTATGATCAAACAGGATTCATCACAGGGAGGCAAAGCTGGTTCAACATATGCAAATCAATTAATATAATTCAACACATCAACAGGAGTAAAGACAAAAATCACATAGTTGTCTAAATAGATGCAGAAAAGGCATTTGACAATATACAACACCTCTTTGGGCTAAAAGTACTGGAGAAACTAGGAACCCATCGAACATTCCTCAGTATACTAAAGGCTGTGTATGACAAACCCACTGCTAGTATTTTACTTAATGGTGAAAAGCTAAAGCCATTCCATCTAAAATTAGGAATGAGACAAGGATGCTCACTCTCTCCACTCCTCTTTAACATAGTATTAGAATTCCTAGCTAGAGCAATAAGGCAAGAAGCAAGCATAAAGGGGATCCAAATAGGGAAAGAGGAAGTGAAACTCTCCCTCTTTCAGATATGATTCTGTATTTAAAGTGCCCCAGCTTGCAGGGTAGTCTACTAGAACTCGTGGAGGAGGAGACCTGAATGAGAGAGACAAACAGACACAAGGAGGAAGACAAAGACTGTATTCTAATCAAGGTCTCAACCTTTATTTTTGCACAGCAGAATTATATATGTTTACTAGAAAGGTGATTGACGCAAGCAAGTGGCTTAGCGATATTGATTAGTAACCATCTCTACACAACATATACCTGAAAGAGGTCTGGAGAGGGGGTAAGGAGGGAGTCAAGCTGTTCAGCCAAGCAGGATACATAAAACAAGTACGTTTTTACCCACCAGAATGTTGCAGTTGGGTCATTCTGGGAAAGGTAATAGGAACAACAACTAATTCTTTCAGTTTACAGACAGAGTCTTACAGTTACTAAGTTCTTTCAGTTTACAGAAACTTATAGTTTGTGGATGTCATAGTAACAGCTATTTGGTTCCCAGCATAAAGAACCATAGAGACTCCACTACCAAGCTCCTTGAGCTGATTTAAGACTTTGGAAAGGTATCAGGGTATAAAATTAAACGTCAAAAATCAACTGCCTTCCTCTATGCCAACAGTGAGAGGAATGAGGCAATAATCAGGAAAGAAACTCCTTTTGCAATAGCCACAAAGAAAATAAAGTACCTAGGAATTATCTTAACTAAGAATGTAAAGGACATTTTTGATGAAAACTTTAAAACCCTGGAAAAGGAAATTAAAGCAGAACTGAGGAAATGGGAAAACCTCCCATGCTCCTGGATTGGAAGAATCAACAACGTGAAAATGACGATCTTGCCAAGGGGTATCTACAAATTCAAAGCAATACCCATCAATACCCAATGTCATTCTTTAAAGAAATAGAAGAGGCAATCTAAAATTTCATATGGAATAATAAAAGACCACATATAGCAAAAACACTTCTTAGCAGAAAGGACAGCGCTGGAGGAATTTCAATTCCAAACTTTAGACTCTATTACAGAGCTATAATTCTCAAAACAGCTTGATACTGGCACAGGAACAGGCCTGAAGACCAATGGAATAGAACTGAGGATCTGGATATTAAACCACAGACTTATGGCCAACGAATCTTTGACAAGGGAGCCAAAAAAATAGAATGGAAGAAAGATAGTCTTTTCAACAAGTGGTGCTGGCAGAACTGGTTAAGCACCTGCAGCAAACTAAAGTTGGATACTTCTTTGTCACCCTGCACTAGAATTAAATCCAAATGGATCAAAGACCTCGATGTAACACTGACACACTGAAAACTTTACAAGAAGGAATAGGAGATACACTAGGCCTCCTTGACACAGGTCAAAATTTTCTCAATAAGGACCAAGAAACACAAGAAATCAGAGAAAGGCTGGATAAGTGGGACTGCATTAAACTGCAGAGCTTTTGTATCGCAAAGGACATAGGTAGTAAATTAATTAGGAAGCCTACAGAGTGGGAGAAGATCTTTACCAACCATACAACAGACAAAGGCCTCATACCTAAAATATATCAGCAGCTCAAAAAATTGAATCACTCCAAAACTAATCTCCAAAGAAACAACAATCCCATTAAAAGATGGGCCAAAGACTTAAAGAGAGTCTTCTCTGAAGAAGAAACAAAAATGGCCTATAGAAATATGAAGAAATGCTCAACATCTCTGGTCATAAAAGAAATGCAAATCAAAACAACTCTAAGATTCCGCCTCACTCCAGTTTGAATGGCCAGGATCAAAAAATGTAATAATAACAGATGCTGTAGGGGATGTGGCCAGGAGGGACCACTGCTACACTGTTGGTGGGAGTGCAAACTCCTTCAGCCAAAAGACTAAACATAGAGTTCCTCTATGACCCAGCAATTCCACTACTTGGCATTTACCCAACCGACCAGAAACAAGGGAATACTAACTCCACTAGCACAATGATGTTCATTGCAGCAGTATTTACAATAGCAAAGGTATGGAACCAACCCAGATACCCCTCAGTTGATGAGTGGATCAACAAGAGGTCGTATTTATACACAATGGAATTCTATGCTGCTGTCAGAAAGAACGACATCACCCCATTTGTAAGGAAATGGAAAAACTTAGAAAAAATCATATTAAGTGAAGTAAGCAAGACTCAAAGGAACATAGGCTCAACGGTTTCCCTCATTTGTCATAATTAGTAGAAACCTTGGTCTCTCCTAGCAGAGATTTGCAATAGAGCAAAACCTAGATACATAAGGCCATACAGTATGACGCTAAATGAAAGGACCTCTAGGATATAAAAACAAAAACCATATAATGAGTGATTGTTTTCATTAATGTACTTTGTTATCTCTCATCTCTTTTGCTATCCCTTGGTTATCGCATATTGTTACAGTATTTCACCTCGTTATCTGATATATTGGATAAATGTATTTAGTTATTTGAAATTGGATAGGGAAGGGGGGAAAACAAGATGAGAAGTGGGAGGGGGAGGGAAATGGGGACCAAGACATGAGAAAGGGTATTAATGTATGTGAAGTAATGTACCTTCTATCTGGTGAATATAATGTAACCCTTCTATTAATTACAATAAAAATATATGAAAAAATAGACTTCTTATCTTATCTTATACTTGTGTGTATATTAAGACTTGTGAGTATGTTTACGTACATGCCTGCCTTATTTTCCAGAACATGGTACACATGCTTTTCTGTTCTTTCCCTGGTTCGGCACAGCAATGTGATTACAACTCCATATCTGAAGATGCTATGGGTCAATGTGAATGTCACTGTGTTCATTTCCCTTTGCCACAGTGATCTTGGAAGAATGTCAGAGTGGAGACTCCACCTGGTGGCCTCTGTTCCTCACAGGAAGAACAGAATCGCCTACTAAGTCACCTTGAACACATGTTGTGAGCAGAAATAAGGTGGGGCTGTTTGTCACTGCAGTGTTCCTTGGCTGGTACTGACTCATCCTGGTAGAACCCTTCTCTGATGGCACTTTAGGCATCTCAGAGTCTGTCAGCACAGAATAGGTACTGAAAATCTCACCAGCTGTCCTTCACTAAAACCTTACTACAAGGAGCCAGTGGCTCACACCTGTGACCCAAAGTACTTGGTAGGTTAGCAGTTTGAGGATTATGGGTCAATGCCATTCCAAGGTAGGAAAGTCCTTGAGACTCGTATGTCCTAAAAAGCTAGATGTTAGCCAGACCTGTGTCTCACGCCTGTAATCCTAGCTATTCAGGAGGGTGAGATCTGAGCATCCAAGTTCAAAGAAATCTCCAGCATAAAAGCGCCTGATACTCTTATCTCCAATTAACCTCCAGAAAAGAGAAGCAGGCTTGGCTCAAGGGTAGGGCAGTATCTTTGAGCTGAAGTGCTCAGGGACAACTCTCAGGCCTGAATAGGGTGGTAGCCTTGAGCTAAAGAACCTAGGCACACCACCCTGGCTAAGGTCTCAGAGTACGTCAGCATAGAATAGGTACTGAAAATCTCACTAAAACCTTACTAAAAGGAGAAACAAATGTATAAAAAATGTAACATTGGACCATGAAAACTAGAATGCACAGCTAGTCTTGGAAGCATCCCGGTTTTTAACTGATTTTATCTCCTTGTTACTGAGGAATTTACTTTTCCATAAAGGTGTTTTGCTATTTTCCTTTAAGTTATTTTAGGTGCACTCAACTTGAAGTCTATACATCCAAATATGCCCTACAATCTCCATTTTCATGAGAAATAGCTTAAGTCTACTAAATAGGCATGGAGAACCCATACCATGGATGACTGAGCAGCAGGCATGACAATTCCCTATACCCTCCTTCCAATCATGTCGTATGTAACATCACAATAAACCTTTAGAGCAAAGCATGGGATCTCACATATAATGGAGGAAGACAAAGGCTCTCTTCCACAGGCTAATGGATAAGGTCTGGGAAGACAAGTGTGAGGTCGCCTTGAAGAGCAATGGATTGATGGCAGTGATGTACCATGCTCTAAGAAACCCCTGTAAGGAAATTTTTCACTACTGAGCATAGCTCACAGACAGTGCCAAGCTCTGAGTTCAAGCCACAACACCAACAGCACAAAACAATACAACAAGAAAACACAACATCACAAAACAACAACCAAAAAAAAACACTTAGAGAAAAAAAGAATTCAAACACTAGTCACCAAAAACTCCTTAATATTTTATATATGGATTTTGAGAGTGTCTAAGAAATTCATTGTTAGATTTTGAGAAATCTAAATTGACACAAGGATTGTGCCTTATATCTACTTAACAATTCTGCGATTTTATTTCAGTGTATACATTAAGTGTACATGAGAGCAGTGAAAAAAAGACCAGGAATTTAGTTTATTGCTGTAAATACTTTTTTTTATTCCTCCCTTTGGTCATGGGGCTTGAATTGTGGACTGGATGCTGTCCCTGAGGTTTTCAACTCCAGGCTTGTGCTCCACCACTTTGAGCCAGAGTATCATTTCTGGTTTTTAGTGGTTAAAAAGAGATTAGAGAAAGAAGGAAGATGGCGCCGAGACAATAGGGACGCTGCCTAGCTTTCTCTGACAAAAAGAGAGAACCAGGGAGTCCCACGAGCCAACTTTCTAAAGAAATCCACAACAACAAACTCAAAAAGCAACGGAGAAGGACTCAAACCGGGAAAGGAATCCAGATAAAGCTCACATCCAACTTTCTCAAAGAATTCAGAACGCGAGGACCCCTCCCCCACCTCTCGCCCAAAGCTGCAGAAAGCGGCGATAAGCGGCAGCTGGTGCCCGACCAAGCCACGAAAAGCGGCTTGAGTGGGCGCCGGCACCACGCGGGGAAAGCGGGGGCGGGCACCGGCTCTAACCCACGAAAAGCGGCGGCAGTGGAGGGCACCAGGCTGGGAGCCCAACGGCTGCAGAAACCAGGACAGAACCGGGCCAGCGAACGGTGGAAGCAGCGGAACCCAGACGCGGAACCAGAACAGCAAGCAGCGGAACCCAGATGCAGAACACAGGCGGCGGCGGAGACCCGAGGGGAGTGAAAGACTCCCCACCACCGTGGAGCACCCGCAGACGGACGCAGAGGCGTGAGTAATACAGTGCACCCCCAAACACATCGGGAAAGTGGAGCAGGTGCCAAGCAATAGAACTTAACTCAGACCCCAACACCCTGCCCGAGAAAGACTGGCGGGAGCAGGGGGGCAAGGAATTTAGAATCCTGTCCGTCCCCTCAACAGCCCCCTCCCTCAGGCCATTGACTGGAGATTGACAGGTGGGCTACACATAAGACCCAGCACCCCACCAAGAGAGGCGGGGCTGTCCCAACTCCCACCCGTCCAACGGGCTCAACCCCCAGACCTCTGACTGGAGACTGACAAGCGGGCGGACCCTAAGACTCAGCACCCCACCAGGGGAGGCGTGGCTGTCCCAGCTCCCACCCGCCCACCAGCCTCCTCACCCAGGCCACTGGATCTGGAGAGTGGAGGGCTTTGAGACTCTGCCTTACTACAGTGTGTAGGGGGTGTGGGTAAATAGGAGCCAGCATCTGCCCCCCCTCAATTCTCGAGCGGGGCATCCTCCAGCTGGGAATCCTGAGCAAGACACCACCGAGGGCCCCCCCCCCACAGTCACAGACTCTGACAAAGCAGTGGAAACACAACAGAGATCTGAAGGGCCAACCAGCAGCCAAGCTCCCCTTCTGAGAACCAAAAAGACACGGCTCCGCCCTTGGAGCCCACATCCCCAGCTGGGCCCCGCCCCTGGGAACAGAGGGGCCTCCTGCTGGTCCTGCTGAGAGCTCCTGAAACTCTCAATCCCCAGACCCTTGGCTTGGGGCCGCCCCTGAAAGCAGCACAGGAAAACGTCCTCCAACCGCGCTCAGACGGAAGCTGGCAGATCCATCCCATGGTCCACTGTGAGGCCACTGGTTGGGCTAAGAGCTAGTCGCGCAGCAACACATAAGTTTTATTCTAATACTTTCCAAACTTTGTACTCAAATACTCTACCTACTTACCCCCTGACCTCTCTCATTCTAGTTTTCTATCTCTGGACCTTTGCTCCTCTTTCAACCCATATACTGCATGGATCTACACTTGATGGCTGTTGAGCAACATTGTATACCTAGGTGTTTAATTATCCTCTAGGCTCAGAGGGACTTAAAGACAATAGAGATTGGTTTGAGAGGCTTATTGTTTTGGATATAAATCACTTATCAGTGAATAATTAGACTAGTCAGTAACTGCACAAAAAGAAAGAGTGATAACACCAATCAAAACTTGTGAACATCTAGAGTCTGCCAGCTACAGAGGTCCAGGTTGGTTATATCTGAAAAACTATAATCGTGTTTAGTATTAATCTTGCTCCCATTTTCAAATGGGCAGAACAAGAAACTCAAGAAAAATGTCAAATCAAGAAACAATATCTCCCACCTCCCCCACCCAATGTAAACAGCTAATGGAACAATCACTGGCAAACCTAAAGGAGAGTCTTCCAAGTGCTGTACAAATGCAATTGATAAACATCATTAATGAAAAATGTGAAAATATAAAGAAAGAGATAAGGGAGGAAGCCATAGCTGAACAAGAGGAAACCATAAACAAGGTGATAAGTAAAAAAGAAGAAGCCATAAAGGAGGCCATAATAAAGGCTGTTCAAAGAAAGATGGATGAGTTCATAGAATCCACAAATAAAAAGGTGACCAAACTCCAGCAAATGTTCAAAGAAAATAAAGCTACTGAGCTAACCACGCAAATGGAAATCAAGGAGCTAAAGAAATCCATACATGATCTAAAAGAAGAGATGCAAGGCATCAAAAATGAGCAATTAGTAGCAAGGGAGATGAAAAATAAAGTAGATAGCCTTGATAGCAGGATAGACAATGCAGAGGAGAGAATTTCCGGGGCTGAAGATAATTTAGTTATTATACAGAAAGAACAGAAAATGAGTCAATCCAAATCTAGGAAAAATGAGAGAGCGCTTCAGGAGGTCCAAGATACAATTAGGAAGCCTAATTTAAGGCTAATTGGTATTGAGGAGGGTCTGGAGAAAGACGTCAATGGTATTGGAAATATACTTCAGGGAATTATCTCAGAGAATTTCCCAAATATCCAGAAGGGCAGACCAATACAGATACAAGAAGCTTTTAGAACCTCAAACAGACCTGACCAGAAAAGAACATCTCACCGCCACATCGTAATCCAAACTGGATCAGTAGAAACCAAACAAAGGATCCTAAAGGCAGCCAGGGAAAAGGGTTCAGTAACCTATAAAGGAAAACCAATCAGAATAACCCCAGATTACTCAGCAGAGACCATGCAAGCAAGAAGTGACTGGAAGCATATATGTCATGCCCTTAAGTCAAATAACTACGAACCAAGAATACTGTACCCAGCTAAGCTCTCATTCATAACTGAGGGAACAATAAAAACATTCCATTCCAGGGAAAAGCTGCAACAATATGTCGCAACAAAACCAACACTACAGAGAATTCTGAAAGAGGTTCTATACATAGAAAACCAAAATAAAGGCAATATAGGGAAAGAAATGACACCTAAACAGCATACCACCTAAGGACCACAATAACTGTCTTGACACAGGCCCAAATAAAAGCTTTTAAAAATGGTAGGACCTAATAAATATCTCTCAATCCTAACTCTCAATATCAATGGACTCAACTCTCCAATTAAACGGCATAGGCTGTCTAGTTGGATCAAAAAGCAAGAGCCATGGTTCTGCTGTCTTCAAGGGACACATCTTACCCATAAAAACAAGCATCTTTTGAAAGTGAGAGGTTGGAATAAACTCTATCAAGCTAACGGCCCCCATAAACAGGCTGGAGTTGCCATCCTCATATCAGATAAAATAGACTTCAAACCAAAATTAGTAAGAAAAGACAAAGAAGGTTACTACATACTACTAAAGGGATCTTTCCTCCAGGAAGACATAACGATCCTAAATATTTACACACACAATCCCGGAGCTCTAAACTTCATCAAGCAAACTTTACTTACACTGAAACCATACAGAGATCGAAATACAGTGATTGTCGGTGACTTTAACACACCACTCTCACCTATGGACAGATCAACAAGGCAAAAACTCAACAGAGAAACCTTAGAACTGAACAACTATATAGAACAACTAGATCTAACAGACATCTGCAGAATATTCCACCCAGCAACAACACAATATACGTTTTTCTCAGCAGCACATGGAACATTTTCCAAAATAGATCACATCTTAGGCCATAAAACAAACCTGGACAGATTCAGAAACACAGAAATTATTCCATGCACACTCTCAGACCACAAAGGCATCAAACTGGAACTGAACACACATCTCCACCAACGAAAACCCTGTAACAAATGGAGACTGAACAACACATTGTTGAATCACCAATGGGCCATCGAAGAGATCAGAACAGAAATCCAACAGTTTATGAAATTTAACAGTAAGGAGCACACAAAATACCAACTCCTTTGGGACACAGCAAAGGCAGTACTCAGAGGAAAATTTATAGCGCTGAGTGCCTACAACAACAAGTTGGAAAAATTGCAAACCAACAAGTTAATGTCTCACCTTAAGGTCCTGGAAAAAGAGCAACAAACCAACCCTAATCCCAGTAGAAGAAAGCAAATAATTAAAATCAAAGCAGAATTAAATGATTTGGAATCCAAAAAAACTATAGAAAGACTCAACAAAACAAGGAGTTGGTTCTTTGAAAGAATTAACAAAATTGACAAGCCCTTAGCAAATCTTACCAAAAAAAGAAGAGAGCATATCGAAATAAACAAAATCGCAGATGAAAATGGTAATATCACGACAGAAATTACCAAGATCCAGAGCATCATGAGGGAATACTTCTCAAACCTTTATGCCAACAAATTTGAGAATCTAGATGAAATGGATGAATTCCTAGCCAATATTAACATACCCACACTGAACCAAGAAGAACTAAGCCAACTCAACAGGCCTATTTCAAGCTCTGAAATAGAAATGGCAATTAGACTTTAAGCAATGTCAATCACTTCTTATCAAGATGACTTTGGGCAATATTAATCACTTCTCATTTATCCTATTTTTGAATTGATTAGTATTTTGTATGAATGTAGACTCTGGCAGTTCCCTAGTTTTAAGAAGAGTATTTAATGTTGGAACTTGAAATAAACTGTGCTGCAGTCTTTACCTGGGCTGTAGACCTCCTGGATCCCTTCTGTTTGTCTCTCTCCTATTTTTTCCTAGTCCCTGCCCCCTATTTCAGGAATCCCAATTTGCAGCCAGTGGGCTCTGGCAGCTTTGAACTTTGATCCTCAAATCTCAGCATTCTGTGTAGCTAAAATGAGAGGATGGAGAAGTTAAAAAAAATAAAAACAATGCAGACTTATAACCTCAATTACATTATTAGAACTAAGAAGTAGAAAACCAATTCATCTACTGCTCTGCAAATATTTCAATTTTCTAGTTTCTCTCACAGTGTTTCAGGAGGCAAACCATGTTTTTTTAAGAAGAAACTCAACTTATTTCCCTCAGCTAGCAGAGAAAAGTCCCCAGGCATCCACACACTTCTGGACCTAGGGTATGGCACTGGTTGAACTTCTGTAACAAGCCTACGTCACAGCACATTTGTGGACATTGTAGTCTCCTTTAGAGTGCAAATCCTGTAAAAGTGCTGGGTTTTTTTTGGGGGGGGGTGGCAGATAGGGGGATCCGTCTCCATTTGTGGTTTTTCTGTTTGCAAGACCTCGTTTCTCTCCCTTTGCCTTGCTTCTGGAAGTGCTCCGAAGTACATTTTTGCCTTTTGTAGGTCAGAGCCCCAAGCCAAGTGCCCAGGATGTCTTCAATGGACCTTGGGAGCTGTGACTCGAATGGATCTCAGGCTTCACAACCAATGTAAGGTATGAACTGTTGTACCCGAATTCCTAGAACCCCGAAAAGACCACCACAGGCCACAGTCAAAGCTAAAAAGCAGGAGTCATTTTATTTATGAGTCTAGACTCGGGCCTCCACATACCAGCAGCCGGCAACACTGAAAAGGCCCTGAGCAAGAACTTTACACTGCTTTCATAGGGAAAGAACAATTACCTGATTGGCTATTTAACTCAAACCACTGGTCGATTCAGAGCTCAGGTATCTAACCACTGAGTACCAAGCTGTTACCACCTGGGGTTCAAGTATATGGGCCCTAAACAAGAGGGGGAGGGGATCATTCCCAGAACATGGAACAATCTTGGCAAAACAGAACCATGAGCTGAGCTCAGGATCAGCGTTTACTTTCCATGTGTTCCTCCAGTCTGAGGTGGAGGATCTGTGTGGGATTTATGAGTTTGTGGTGCTATTAGCCTTAACCTACGTGCCTCCAGATGGCAGAAACTGGCTTCTGAAGCTCCTAGAGTATGTTAGGTGGTTCTGTAGACTAGGAGAACAGGAGCCATGCATTTATACTCCATGACTTAGTGATTCTGCTGTTAACCCATGTGACCTTCTTGTTCACTTTGCCTAGCTATAAGATAAGTACTTTAAAACTTGTAGCAAAATAGTGAAGTGTGTGTACCTGCCTTGAGTCTTATCATAATTACTTTTTTGGGGGCAGATTTGTTTCTCCTAGAGTAATTTCTGCTCTGCTACTGCCATGTTATCCTTAGCATTGCTGGCTTGAGTTCTCATGTGTTCATAGACAACCTTGTGTCTAGAGACCGTTCTACATGGGATGTTGGAGTAGTGTGTGCTGGTCCTATGTTTTTAGGAATACACCCTGGCAATGTTTGAAGGAGATCACCCTATTAATAGGAGTCTCTCTCCTGAAAGGACAGACTTGACCACCTCTGACAAGACCTACATAGCAGAGGCAGAAAAGCATAGGAAATGGAAGATGTTTTCAGTTTTCCTTGCCTCAAGTAATACTTGGTTCTTCTTCCCAGAGCACAAGATTCACGTGGTACTCTCCTCCAACACACTCAATCACTTGGTGATGTTTGAGGGTTTAGAACAACTTTTAGGAAAGAAAATGAGGTGACCTGAGGAATACGCCTGAGCCTAATTATTAGCCAGGACATGAAGTCATGGTTTTGAGTGCAGGGATAACTGTCAAAGCAAGGTATCTAATTCTGTTCTCACAAATTATTCAGCTTCTTGCCACTATCATTTCTAGTATGTGATCTCTCAGACTTACCCAAATGTCCCATCTGTGGAGTTGCTGATTCTAGCTCTAGTGTGTTGGCTCACTCTGACAGTTGAGAAATGTTGGTCAGATATATTTGGCTTTATAATAAAAATTATAGAAGACTTTTTGTGTGGTAATGTATCTTGGTTAACGTTGTATGATTTGTAGATGTTACCTATCCTGAAACTTTAGCTACTGTTACCGTTCTTTCTGCACAGTCTGCTCAAAGAAGTATTATTTTACTTAGAAAATTCTATTTGGAGTTGAGGTCAGTGAAGCCTAAATACTCCTTTAAAATGTCTTATAGAAACTTGTGTTTACCCTATTTTATCTTCTGCACTTCCTGTGGCTTTTCCAACTTTAAAATGTTTTTAACATGGACCTTTTCCAATTTATTCTTCTATTCTTGACAAATTACAATATCTCTACTAGAATTATGACATTGTTTTACATCACTTAAAATGAGACTGACTAAACATGGATTTTAAAACAAGTGATAAAATATAATTAAGTGTCAGTAGGATACTGACACATGAATGCCTCACATTCATGGAGACCTGAGTACAATTCCTCGGTACCACATACACAGAAACAGCCAGAATTGGTGCTGTGGCTCAAGTGGTAGAATGGTAGCGCTGAGGAAAGCCCAAAGTGCTGGGGTCCTGAGTTCAAGCTCCAAGACTGGCAGTAACAATAATAATAATAATAATAATAATAAATATATATAATTGAAATATAATACAATGCCCTTTTTTGTGTGCTTCTCCTTGTTCTTGAGCTCATGGTCTGGTCTGGGTACTGACCATGTTTGTTCAAGACTAATGTAGTACCACTTAAGCCACATCTCCTCTTCTAGGTATTTGTGATTATTTATTGGAGAGTTAAGTCTCTCAGACTTTCCTATTCCACCTGACTATTACTCTCAGATCTCAAACCTCTAAGTAGGTAAGATTAGAACCACTAAAGCACAGTTAAAATACTGACTTTTTTTTTGCCTGTCCTGGGTCTTGAACTCGGGGCCTGAGCACTGTCCTTGGGCTTTCTTGAGGCTAGAGCTCTATCATTTGAGCCACAGCACCACTTCTATGCATGTGTTATTGAGGAAAGAAACCCAGGTCTTCGTGCCTGCTGGGCAAGCACTCTACCACTAAGCCAAACTTCTGGTCCACAATACTGACTTATAAATACATATTCTATTTCTAATAAGAAAATCTGAAATAAGTCAGGTGCAGTAGTTCATACCTGTGATACTAAATACTCAGGAGGCGGTTATCTGAGGACCTTGGTTCAAAGCCAGCCCATGCACAAAAGGACCTGAGACTCTAATCTCCAGTTAATCTATAGAAAACCGGAAATGAGGCTTGACTCAAGTGTAGGTTGGTATCCTTTAGCTGAAGAGCTCAAGGACCGCCTCAGGCATGAGGGTAGGGCGGTACCGCTTCAGGTAATGAACTCAAGGACTGCACCCAGGTCTGGAGTCCAAGTCCCATGGTTGACTAAAAAGCAAAACTAACAACAAGAAAACCCCATAAATCCAATAATTTTCATCCTTGGCTGAGGATAGTTGTTTGGGGTATTTTGTGATGTATGTTTATTAGGTACTATATCTCCAGGAGGATGTCCAGGATTCTTTACATGTTTAACCTAGAAATGAATTGATTTTATAATGCCTACCAATTAATGAAGTGTGGATTGGGCATAGGTGAAGAGTTTAAGGCTTTATTTGAAGCATAAAAGATTCTCCTCCCATAAGAAAGCTTTATGTGGGGCCAGAAGTTTGGCCTAGTGGTAGAGTGCTTGTCCAGCATACATGAAGATCTGGGTTTGATTCCTTGGTACCACATACATAGAAAATCCAGAAATGGTAATATGGCCCAGTTGGTAGAGCATTAGCCTTGAGGAAAGCCCAAGGGCAGTGCTTGGGCCCTGAGATCCAGTCCAGGACTTGTAAAAAAAAATAAAGAAAAAAGAATGCTTAGCCAGAATGGTGGCTACTGTCTGTAATCCTAGCTAATCAGGAGGCTGAGATCTGCGGAGTTCAACTCAAAGCCATGCCAGACACTAAAGACTGTGAGACTCTTATCTCCTAGGAAACCAGAAGTGGTGCTGTGGCTCCAGGGGTAGGATAAGTAGCCTTGAGCTGAAGAGCTCAGGGACAATACCCAGGCCCAGAGACCAAGCCCAATGACTGACAAAAGATATATATATATATATATATATATATATATATATGTATATATATATATATATATATAGAGAGAGAGAGAGAGAGAGAGAGAGAGAGAGGGGGGGGAGAGGGGGGGAGTTTTTTTTGCTTTTCCAACCCTTGCATCATATTTGTTGGTTTATTTATTCATTATTATTTTCTTGTGTTTGTGTGTGTGGGTTTCATGGGGATTGAACTCGGCGGCCTGAGCACTGTCCCTGAGATCATCAGCTCAAGGCTACTGCCCTACCCTTGAGCCAAGCCCAACTTCCCCTTTTCTTAAAGTTAATTGGAGATAAGAGTCTCAGGTCCTTCTGTTCCTGGGCTGGCTTTGGACATTGATCCTCAGATCTCAGACTCCTGAGTAGATAGGATTACAGGCATGAGCCACAGAGCCCAGGTTTATAATTTTTTGATTAGAAATATCTAGGTGAAAATCACACAGGTTCTTTCCTGACGACCTCATTTGCCTTCTCTTACATCCATGCTTCCCTAATCTTGTGTTCATTCTCAACAGCAAGAAAGAATGAAAGGATCTCTAGTGAGTTGCTTTTTCTCACTTTGTTTTACATTTCATTTTATTAAGCCCAGGTTGATCAAGATCAAAAAACCAAAACATTCAGCTTCAGGGAATGTGCAAATATTCAGCTGCAGGAACATGTGCGTAAGTCAGATAAAGATGGTTTAGCAGACTTTAAAATCTTCACATTCTAAGTTCAGTGCAGATTTGCTTCAGTTTCTTTGTAGTTTTCTTTGCTGTAAGAAAAAGTCACGGCCATGAGTTTGGCATAGTAGTAGAGTGCTTGCCTAGCATGCATGAAGACCTAGGGCAATAACCTTGAGCTGAGGAGCTCAGGGACAGTGCCCAGGCCCAGAGTTCAATACCCAGGACCCATAAAAAAAGACAAAGAAAAAGCCAGAAGTGGTGCTTTGGCTGATGTGTTAGAGTGCCTGCCTTGAGGAATGCCCAAGAGCAGTGCTTAGTGCCTGAGTTCAAGACGATGGACTGGCGCAAAAAAAAAAAGTAAACAGCACCCAAGGTTCATTTCCCAGCCTTTGCTGCACTAAGGAAGGGGATGGGAGTTGGTACTCCAGTCTCTTAACCCTCTCCAGAGCTGTCTGTTTTAACCCTTCCATGGCCAGCTCTCAGAGTGTTGTCAGGGTGGACTTCCAACCTCTCAGAATTTTCCACCTCAACTTCAGGGTTCCCTAAAATAAATTTATTTATTTATTTATTTATTTATTTGTTCATTTATTTATTTATTTTGCCAGTCCTGGGCTTGAACTCAGGGCCTGAGCACTGTCCTTGGTCTTTCTCAAGGCTAGAGCTCTAACACTTGAGGCACAGTACCACTTCCGGCTTTTTCTATGTATGTGATACCAACCAATTGAGCCCAGGACTTAGTGCATACTAAGCAAGCACACTCTACCACTAGGCCAAACTCTTGGTCCCCCTATAAGAAATTTCTATGTACCACTTGTCGATACACAGTAAATAATTTGATTTCTCCTGATTGTATTGCCTTTATGTTATCTAATCTCATTTGAGGTGGTACTGTAGTTTTGTTTTTTCTTTTCATTACATTTGAATATTCTTATGCACTGCCAGTGTAAGTTAGAAGCTGGTATTGATACATTTGGCTTTGAACCCTTATCTTCATCTCTCAGCCTCCTGAGTAGCTATGATTATAGAAATGAATCACAATGCCCACCCTGCCCAGCTACCTTTTCTTCGTTTTTCTTTTGCAATCCCGGGGCTTGATCTCGGTCTGAGCGCTGTCCTTGGGCTTTTCTCAAGCCTAGTGATCTGCTACTTGAGCCACAGCACCACTTCTGGCTTTTTCTATGTATGTGATGCCAAGGAATTCAACCCTGGTCTTCATGCATTCTACGCAAGCATCCTACCACTATGACAAACTCCCAGCCCCTCCACGTTCCTTTTTGATAGATCTTTCCATGTAGTCTAGGATGGCTAGAAATCCTTCTTGAGTTTCTCAAGTTCAGGGAGTATAGCTGTGTCCCATCCTGTGTGGCTGCATTGACCATTTTTTAGGGTACAGTTTGCTATTCCTTCTATCCATCTACAGCAATTTTCATCTTCCACGTATAATCATTAAATATGCAGTTCCTGTTCCTCCCTACTCATTCTCTGGACCATCATGCTTTTTGGCTCTAGGAGTTTGTTGATCTTTGGAAACTCTGGAAGGGAAATCATACCATAGCTCTTCCTTTATGACTGCTGTATTTTATTTAGTTTACTGTATTCAAGATTCATCTGTAAAATATTCTTTTTAATGCACTGTTTTGCATACTTCTATCTTTTGGTTATTGTGATAGTTCTGAAGTGATTCTCCACATATTCTAGTCTCTGTTTTCTCTTCTGTTGGGTACAAATCTAGAAATAGAAGTGTCAGACTACATTACTATGTAATTTAATTTCATATTTAGTTCTTTCTAGCACTCACCACACAATCTTTGATTGTTTTATATTCCTTCCAAAAACATACCAAAGTTCTCATTCTTCTCACAACCTTCCCAGTAGTAGTTAGACTTTGGAAGTTGGTTTTGTCGTTGTTGTGTGTGTGTGTGTGTGTGTGTGTGTAGTTCTTTTTGTTTAAAACGATGTCTATATTAACATGTTTAAAGTAGTGATTTCATTGTAATTTTGATTTTAATTTTTCTAATGACTATTGATATTGAACTTCTTTATACATTTTGAACCACTATTTGTATATATTGTCTTTAGAAAAGCCTCTCCAATCTCCAATCCCCCCTTTTTTGTGGGGGTGCGGGGGGGAATTATTGGGTTTGAACTTTGGGCCGTGAGTTCTTCAGCTCACGGCAACCGTCATACCCTGGGCATTGCCCCTGAGTTCTTCAGCTCAAGGCTACCTACCACTCTATCCCTTGAGCAACAGTGTCAGTTCCCATTTTCTAGAGATTGATTGTAGATAAGAGTCTTGTATTTAGTGCCCAAGCTGGCTTTGAATCTTGATCCTCAGATCTCGACTCCTAAGTAGCTCTCACGTTGAGTTTTTAAGGGCAAAAACCATGTGGTCAAGCCTAGCCGGGTATAGGTGGCTGATGGGATTGTTACATACACAGAAGGACCATATAGCCAGCTCCAGCCACACACAGGTAGCCAACAGGGTTACAGCCTAATGTTTGAATTTACTTATCACCTTAGTTGGAATTGGCATGCGAATTGGGCAGGTCTCCACACAAAGCAGCATCCCCCCCCAAGTGGTTATCCCTCCTCACAGGGGTGGGAATAAGGTTGTTCCTCCCTAGAAGGGCAAAGATGTCTGGGCTCCTTTACCATTGTTGACCTTCCACAATGGGGCGGGGAACTCTTAGCACATTCAGGATGGCACCATTCTCTGCTCCCCTTAACAAGGGTGTGGGCATTGTTCTTGATCTTTCTCAAGACTGGTGTTCTACCATTGATCCACAGCACCACTTGTGGCCTTTTATGTGTATATGGTACCGAGGAATCAAGCCCAGGGCTTTGTACATAATAGACAATCACTCTACCAGTAGGTCACATTCCCAGCCCTAATCTTGTTTGTTTTGTTTTATTTCTTTATTGGTTTTCTATGGGTCATGGGGCTTGAACTCTGCCTGAGCCCTGTCCCTTAGCTCTTCGACTCAAGGCTAGCACCCTACCCTTGTGCAAAGCACCACTTCCCATTTTCTATAGGCTTATTGGAGAGAAGAGTCTCAGGTCCTTTTGTGCCCAGGCTGGCTTTGAACCTTGATCCACAGATCTCAGCCTCCTTAGTAGCTAGGATTACAGGTGTGAGCCACCATGGCCAGCTTGATATATTCCCTTGAAAAGTCTGTTATGTAGTAGTTATAATCTATTCTACTAGTTTGACTCTCTTCTTCATAAAGAAGTAGCCAGAGACTAAATTTCACATCTACTTTGCTACTACTAGTTTTTGTAGTAAATATTACCCCACAACTGACCTTTCTCTAACATTACACCAGTATGTGCAGAACAAAGGCCATCCTCAGTCTGAACCATTAGTGCTTCTGAAAAAGTAAAACATGTAATAAACTTGTAGTAGTATCAAAAAGCAAGAAATAAATTTCTTGCCAGGTGCAGTGGCTTATACCTGGAGTCCTAGCTACTCAGATATCAGGCTGATATCGCAGGATTTGGTTCAAAGCCAGCCTGGCTACTAAAAGTCTGTGATACTCTCATCTCCAATTAACCACTAAAATATGGAAAGTGGCACTGTGGCTTCATAGGTAGGGTTGTGGCCTTGAGCTGTAGAGGTCAGGGACAGTGCCCAGGCCCAGAGTTCAAGCCCTACAACCCACAAAAGAAGGGGGAAGAGGAGGAGGAGGAGGAAGAGGAGGAGGAGGAGGAAGAAGAAGAAGTGGAGGTGGAGGAGGAGTAAAATAAATTTCTTCCCCAACTGATTGTTATGCTAGATAGGAAATTAATATGCTGGATGTACTTCACTGTATTACTACTTGATACCCTAAGATTTTGCAATATTCTCATAGTACAAGCATATGACATCATATAATGTAGTTTCTTTTCAATGGGATAATTCCATTTATTTTTTATTTTTTTTCTTTTTCTTTTTTCTTTGTTTTTTTGTAATTAGTAAAAGGGTTACATGATATTTGCCAGATAGAAGGTGCATTAATTCACATACATTGATACCCTTTCACATGTCTTGGTACCCATTTCCCTCCCCCCCCACACCCCCCAGATAATTCCATTTATAACCTAAATCTACTTCCCCCCCTTTTTTGTGAGTACCACAATTACTCTACCACAATATGCCACAAGCCATGAACCATTTTCTGGTGGGTAATTGGAAATTAGTCTCATGGAATTTTGTGGATTTGAACCATGGTCCTCAGATCCCAGTCTCCTGAGTCGCTAGGATTATAGACATGAGCCACAAACACCTGGCTTCCCACCCACCTTTTTTTGGTGGAGCATGAGGCTTGAACTCTGGGCCTGGGCGCCATCCCAAATTCTTCAGGTCAATATTTTATGTAAGCCTAAAGCATTCATGTAGAAGAAGAAAATTCCACACATGGTGTGCTTATAACTCAGGGCTAATTACTTGATGGAAATGTGCCATTACAGAAGCTGGTGTCATTTGATGATGTGGCTGTAGACTTTAGCTGGGAGGAGTGTCAGGATCTGGACAATGCTCAGAGGACCCTGTACAGAGATGTAATGCTGGACACCTACAGCAACCTGGTGTCATTAAGTGAGCAAAAGTCAAATTAACTTGAAGGTTAAGTGCTTTGTTATTTTGTAGATACGTGAATATTTATCAAACTTTCAATGCTATTTAAGTGTCAGATTCCAGGCCCTGAGAAGTATCATTTCTTTCTAAAAAAAAAAACCTAAGGTAATTTTATTCTCATTTTTCAGGATACCTAATCAGCACTTTGACAAAAGTTCTAAATTGTGTTCCCACTAATGGAGTCAGTATTTCTGTCTCCATTACAAACTTACGTGGTAATTGTTGTAAGTGGATGGACAATCTATAATAGAATATAAATCATTATTGGAAATACGATCTACAAATCACTAAACAGTGAGCATTTATAATGGAAACCTGGCATGAGGTGCAATGTTTCATACCTATAATCTAAGAATCTGAGAATCCTAATTTGAAGACAGCAATGGCAGAAAAGTACCCATGAAATGCTATAACACCACTTAAGCCCTCAAAAACTGTTAGTGTAGGGCCAGGAGTTTGGCCTTGTGGTTAAGTGCTTGCCTGGCATACATGAAGACCCATGCATGTTAGTGGAGCTGGGACTCAAACTGGTAGATTTCTAGCCTTGAGCAAGAGAGCTAAGTTTGTGCCATGCATCAGGCAAAATGAATCCAGAGCTGGGGAAAAGTCAACCATGGAGCCAGTGAAAAATGAGGAAAAAGATTTAAGAGCTACCTTGTGTGCGGAATGTCTGAGACCTTACAGCAATGATGATCCAGCATGAGCAATAATTCTCCACTCTTTCTAATTTACAGGCCCTGTGTTCCCAAACCCATATTGATTGTCAAGCTAGAGCTAGGTGTAGAACCATGGATAAGAAATTCCTCAGACTAAAACTACACAGGTGAGTTAATGCATCTTCATATTGATGTTGGAACCTAAGCCCAGTTGGTAACTTCATGTTCTGCTATACTGAGCAATAATGTTCCTAGTTCCCATGAGTCCTATGTGTGGAACCAAGGGGATGCTTTGTGAACGATCATTTTTTTTTTGCCAGTCCTGGGCTTGGGCTCATGCCCTGAGCATGCTCCTTGGGTTTTCTCAAGGCTGGCTATCTACCATTTAGCCATAGCACCACTTCTGGCTTTTTTCTATGTGTGTGGTACCAAGGAATTGAACCAGGTGTTTGTGCGTGCTAGGCAAGCACTCTATTATTAGGCCAAAGTCTCGGCCCCAAGAATCATATGGTAATATAATGAATTCTATGTGGCAATAGAGTTAATGTAAATTTCTCTGTGGAAATCACTGTGAAACAAAATAAAATAAGAAAGCCGGGTGCCGGTGGCTCACTCCTGTAATCCTAGCTCCTCAGGAGGCGGAGATCTGATGATCAAGGTTCAAAGCCAGACTGAGCACAAAAGAACTTTAGAGACTTCTCTCCCATTAATCAATAAAAAATGTGAAATGGGGCTGTGGCTCAAGAGGAGGGCAGTAGCCTTGAGCTGAAGATCTCAGGGACAACACCCAGGTCTAGAGTTCAAGTCCCATGACTGACAAAAAAAAAGAAAGAAAGAAATGTAGAAATGAGATTTCCTTTTCTCTGAAACTAGGACTATGCAGATATGAGGAAACAAGGAGTAAGTCAGAGCTTTATTCTCTGGTAAGGATAATAGATTTTTGCTGGTAGGCAGAGATTGGATTAAGAACCAAACCTTTGCAGCCTGGAGTTGAACCTAGTGGTAGTGTGCTTGCCTAGCATACAGAAAGGCACATGTTCCATTCCTAAGTACCACATACATAGAAAAATCCAGAAGGAGTGCTATGGATCAAGTGGTAGGGTTCTAGCCTTGAGAAAACCCAAGGACAGTGGTCAGCCCCCAAGTTCAAGTCCAGGACTGGAAGCGAAAAAAAGAACCAAAGCTTTTAGTCTAGAGAAGATAATTAGCTAGGCAATGAGCTGGAGTATTTCTGGTCTTCCATAGTTTTGAGGGTCAGGAGTGTCAGAAAGGAATTTTGAGGAGATTTCAAAATGGAAAAAAACAAATTTCAAAATTCCCACGATTACCTAAATTGACATGTTAGTGAGAAATTACAACTGAAGGGATGTAGGTATAAGTCCTTACTCTCAAGATCCGTTCTTGCTTAGATCAAAGGCAAGCAGACATATAAACCAGTCTTTTGGCTTCTGAATCTAGAAAATATTCCTGTTCCTCACTTAATGGTTAAGAAGCAAAGCAGCATTGGAGCTGGGTGAGGTGGCTCACGCCTATAATCCTAGATGCTATTCAGGATGTGAAGGTCAAGGTTCAAAGCCAGCCTGGGCACAAAAGGACCTGAGACTCTTATCTCCAGTTAACCTCTAGAAAATGGGAAGTGGGAATGTGGCTCAACAATAGGGGGCTGTAGCCGTCAGCTGAAGAGCTCAGGGTCAGGGCCCAGGCCTATGAAGAGAAAAAAGAAAGAAGGAAAGAAAAGAAAAAGTAGAAGCAAAGCAACACCATATATTAATTAGTTCTTGAAAATAAAAGAAAGGCAGCTCTTCCCCTATGTATAAACAAAACAGTATTTGCAAAAAACAGCTGCAGGTATCCTATAGGCAGTACTCAACTTAAAACTGTAGGAATACATAGTTGGGTAATTTGAATAAATATTTCCTGTGATATAAAAAGAAAACTAAACACAGAAAAACATTGTCATTGTAAGATATCATTATTTTCTTAATATGTTAGGGAGAAATGCATATATTTCTCACACATCAATTTCCACTTTTATATTTTAAAATATCTAACACTTAGGATGGGAAAATAAAGTCTTTACCTTTACATTAAGGAATATTTGTATCTCATGTATGTTTGTGTCTTTTTTTTCTATGACTCATTTTAGATGGAGAATGTATTTAAGACCTGCCAGGAAAGTCCACATGAATGTCTTTGTGAAGTAGCAGTTGCATGTAGTATCAAAGTGGAGGAAAATGATAGATTAGCAACAACTTTTAATTTGAGCTCCACATATAAGTCAGAGATGATTCGTGAGTGGCTGGTGGCTCACTTGAAAGAACAAATGATGTATAAAAACAAATAAGCAATTTGTCATGATTAGATAATGCTTGTAATCCTAGGCAGATCTCAAACTGAGATCTGAGGATTGTGGTTTAAAACCAACCCAGCAGGGGGGGAATGCATGAGACTCTTACTTCCAATTTAGAGCAAGAACAAAAACTGAAGTAGAACTGTGGCTCCATGGCTAGAGTGCTACCTTGAGCAAAGACAGCTGAGGGACAGTATCCTGGTCTTGATTTCAAGGCCAGGACAGGAAGGAAGGAAGGTAAAAAAAGGAAAGCAGGGGAGGAAGAAGGGAGGAAGGGAAAGATGGAAAGGAAAGAGAGAAGGAACTAGAAATTTAAAACTAGAGAATATTTAAAATTCATCACTCCTTCTAAGAAAAGTGATGGAGTATGGGTTCTATATGTGGTGAACTGGAAGCCCCAGCAGTCACTTGTTAACACAGGGTCACTATCATGAGCAAAGGATAGAAATCTTCCCTCCTACTGGATGGGGTCATATCTGGGACCATGGCACAAGCTTCATGGTCAACACTCATCTCAGTCAGTGTAGTGTTATGCCTTTTCTCTCTGTTCAGACAAAAGAGAACATAACCCTCCCAACTTTCTGTAGAGTTGTTTTGAGGGCACAGTGAAAGTCCAGCCTGGAGGAAGCATTCTCCCCTAGGCCAGAACAAGATTCAGAAGACTGTGGTGGGACTCAGCTCGACATAAACCCCTATTGCTTGGGCTGCAGACACTCCTGAGAGTGGAACTCAACCCCAATGCTGCCCTATCTCTGCCTGTAGAATTCAAAGATGGCACTAGAGAGCCAATTGGGAAAGCTTCAAGCGTTTTGCCAGCTGTTTATTAAATAGTAACTGCTAAGAACAGAGTTCTATAAACAATTGACATAAGTGATTGAGAGCAGGTGAACAAGCATGGTTCATGCCAGTCATCCTAGCCAATGGGGAGGCTGAAATCTGAGGATTGTGGTTTAATGCTAGCCAAGGCAGGAATATCTGTGAGACTCTTTTCTCCAATTTACTACTCTGAAAAATCCAGAAGTGGAGCTATGGCTCACCTGGTGGAGCACTTTCCTTAAGCAAAAGAGCTCAGGGATGGTACCCAGGCTCTGGAGGGGGAGGCAATCAGAGGGTAAAGAGAACATTTGAAGTTTCTAACAGACTTCCAAGATCTCAGAGATCCTGTGGAGGTGGGGAAGCACATGGCTTAGGAACAGTGAGATTGGGGCAAAGGTGATATGAAGAAAAATGTTGTGGAATTATCTGGCCATGTAATGGGTGCTAGAAATTCCTGGAAGGATTTGGTGGCCAAGGGTTCACAGAGCAGTTTCCAAGACCCAGGAGACAGAGAAGGAGCTGGGTCCCAGAAGAGAACCTCAGCTCCTATTCAGTATATATATGGTGGGGGTGTGGCATCACCTTGAGCTCATTGTGGCACTCGGGACTGGAAGCTATGGCTCTGTGAAAGCCCAATGTTCTGGCTACCAAGCTGAGAGGCTGAGGAGAGCCAAGTCCTGGCCATGAAAAAATTAGGATGTCAGCATAGCAACTCTGATGCAGTGTCTGCCTGCTTGGCTGTTCCTATTCTGTGGTAGACCAGGCAGAGGTGGTGATGGGGTCACTGCTATATGGACACAAGCCCTTCACCAAGAGTTTCCTGTGGGATCCTGATAATCTACAGGGTGGCTGGTGGTGGGATGTTTGTGGGGTGAAAGTGACACATGGGGAAGAAATGAGGAGAGGAATGATGAGAGCCCAGTGCATTGATTTCCAAGGTTAAGATTTGGAAGGTAGAAAGGCATGATGAAGGAAAAATGGCGGCAGCGGAAGGTTGTGACAGAGTGAGGCCATCTGTGGAGCCAGCCTGGCATCATCTGACGCCCACAGTCAGCTTCCTGATGCCTCACTTTGTCTTGCTCCTTGTGGAAGCCATGTCACGTGTACCCCGTGCCATGGCAGGTGGGGGGGGGTATCAATGCTTGGAGAACCATTGGTCGGTCTCTACCTGGGTAGAGGGTGGTTATGGCTCCTGTGCTGGGTGGCCAGATAGATGTGGAACAGATCTCTCCATAACTACCACAAAGTCAGTGGCTGCTCTCCATCTAGGGTAAGGGCACCTGCTCAGTCACCAGGACACCCCATGCCAGGACAGAGGTCTACCATTCACATGGCAGCACAGGGGTGAAGATGCTCCCACCATAGCCCTAGTTACATGGCCATCCCTACATGCAGGACAGGAAGAGCTGCGGACAGGAAATGAGACATGGTGAAAGCCAGAATGAGGGCAGGTGTTGTCTGTGTTTGTCCACAGCCTATCCCGGTCTCCTCTTATGTCTGATTAGACCAAGAGAGTACCAGGTTCCTGCTCTCAGTCCTGGTTCTTATTTTCTTTTCCAGTCATGGGGCATGAACTCAGGTACTGGGTACTGTCCCTGAGCCCTTTTGCTCAAGGCTGATTTTCTACCATTAGAGTCATATTGGTATTTCCAGCTTTTTCTTTTCATGCAACACTGACACCTACAGGTGACTATGCCATGTTTGCAGGGAGGCACTCACCCCACAGACAGAGCTACCTGTGCAGTGACCATGATTGCCCTACCCCTCAACCCCCAGTCCTCACATTCCCCTCCACTCCCCGCCCAGCTTCTCTGGGACTGGGTGTCAAGCCTACCCCTTCCTACACTCATACAGGGCCTACACTTGTCTTCCCTCGGCCCTTGCTTCTGCCAACCAGAGCACAGACTGTGCACACCATGGCAATCACAGAGCTCAAAGCCAAATGCTGAGAAGCAGAAGGGAGTGACCCGGCAGCTGCCCAGGGCTCATCACCCATCCTGTGCATGCTCCAGCCTGTGACTTCCCCCACCCCAGACTTTGCAGGGAAGCGTCATGCCCACATCCTTATCCCTGGTCCCCTCCAATTTCATTCTCACTTGGATTTTGCAGACAGTCTACCACCATGCCCTAAGCATTCTATTCATCACTTTATGTCCTTATCACTGATTAGCTGCTTTAGCAGACTCTACCCCTGCCATAGAGAATGGGCATGTCATGTACTCTCTGTGGAGAAGTTCCCCAGGAGAAGAAATATGCCCTTCATGTGAGTGCTGGACAGGGCAAGAGGGCTCCCTAAGACCAGAGCCCACAGGAGGGGTGCAGATGGGGGAAATGCTGGCGTCCCAGGGGACAGTGAGAGTTAGGGCACAGTTGGCTCATTCTACAGGGTGGACACATCTTTGCATACTCCACAGAATGAGGTTCACACTGCAGATGTCAGACAGATGGGAAGATGGTCACAGGGGGCTCTGTCACCCCCAGATGCTGGCAGCATGCAGAGGTGCAGGCAGAGCTGTTTTCAATGTCGGATAGTGTGGATGCTACAGGGTCTAACTACTCAATATTACAGATGGCTGTCTACCTCTCTTGAGCTTCATTTATCTTTATCTTTGGCTTTTTCTTGACAGTTAATTGGAAATGAGAGTTTCATGGACTTTCCTTTCTGGGCTGGCTTCAAACAGAACCTCAAATGTTAGCTATGCACAGTTTTCAAACCATACCCTACTGAAGGTGGGAAACTTGACCTGATGCTTAGCTGGGTTACTCTTTGGCTCCATAAGCTGTGCCTCATGGGAGGGGCTCATCATTTGTAGACTGAGAAATCATGACCTCCAAAGCCAAATGCTACCTGGAAGTTCAGGGTCCCTGCGTATGTGTTGGGCCTCTGTGAATACATTCTCTGTGGTGCTGGGTCATCAACCCATGTCCTAAGCCAGAAGTAAGCAGTGCCACATTTAATAACATCAGTTGATGAGCCCCTCAGTTGATGAGTAGATCATGATATGGTATTTACACAGAACAGAATTCTGTGCTGCTATCAGAAAGAATGACTTTTCTTCATTTGTAAAGAAATGGAAAGACTTAGAAAAAAATCATATTATGTGAAGTAAGCCAGACTCAAAGGAACATAGGCCCAATAGTCTCCCTCATTTGTCATAATCAATAGAAACCTTGGGCTCTCCTAGCAGAGATTTGCAATAGAACAAAATCTAGAGACATTAGTCCAAATAGTATGACACTAAATGTAAGGAATTCCAGGTTAAGGAAACAAAAGCCATAAAATGAGTGACTGTTGTTCTTAAAGTACTATGTTATCTCTCATCTCTTTTGCCATCCCTTGGTTATCTCATATTTTTACAATTTTCACCTTGTTATCTGATATATTTTATAGGTGCTTAATTGGTTATTTGATATTGGATAGGGAAGGGGGAAAATTAAGATAAGTGGGGGGAGGGTGGGAGGGAAATGGGGACCATGTCATGAGAAATGGTATCAATGTGTGTGAAGTTATGCACCTTCTATCGGGTGACTATAATGCAACCCTTCTATTAATCACAAAAAAAGAACTTCTGCCAGAGATTGTCAGCTCATGAATGCAGATTCTAAATTTGTATTCCATTTCCTGTAGTGGAGAAATCCCCTCCAAATTAGACAGGCTCTGATCCATCTGCAGGACCCACACCTAATCCACCCTCGTGTGTCCTGGTGGTATGGGTATCTAAGTCTGGAGGGAATGCTGATTTAGTCCATGAAATAGCTAGTCAAGTGATGACAAAGGTGTTGTGGATTACTTCGAGAACAATCCAAGAAGCCCTGGAGGAATATCAACCTGAGCCTCTGTGGGGCTAGAAACCTGATGGGACCTTCCAGACTGAGAAACAATCACATGGCTTTGTGTTTGGCATCCAGACCAGTGAGTGCATTTCTTAACTGTCAGCCAAAACAGAGGAGGACATGAATAAGTGGGTGGAAAGCATCTGCCAGACCCATGGCCCTGGCAGGTGGAGAGAACATGGAAGGTAGATATCATGGCTGTGGTGGGGCCAAAAAAAGGGTAAAAGAAGCAAAGGAACCAGGTGCTGGTAGCTCAAGCCTGTCATCCTAGCTACTCAGGAGTTTGAGACCTGAAGATCATAGTTTAAAGCCAGCCCATGACAAAAACTCCATGAGACTCTTAACTGCAATAAACTACTGAAAAAAATCTGGCATGGGTGCTGTGATTCAAGTAGTAGAGCACTTGCCTTGAGTGAAAGAAGCTCAGGGACAGAACCCAGGCTCAGAGTTCAAACCACAGGAGTGGAAAAAAAAGTAGCAAAGGACAAGCAGCTGGCCAAAAGTTAAGTGGGACTCTATCTTGACAAACAATAGAATGGTAAGTTGCACTCAGAACATTTGCAAAGAATCTGGAAATCCCTGAGGTCTATCTATCTATTTATGTATCCTATCTTATCTGTCTCAATGCATTTTTACACATTTATATATTTGCATAGAGAGACAGATTAATACATATGACTATATATACATACATACATACATACATACATACATACATACATACATACATACATAGCCAGACATATATGGGTGTGTAATATAGTGCATGTGAGTTTGACTGTGTGTTTCTGTGGATGGGTATCTCTGATTAAGAAAGATAATAATATATGTAAATATCTACAAAACTTTGATAAAATGTACATAGCCATAAGCTCTTGGGGGAATCTGAAAAGACAGGTTTTTCCTTATGAAGTCCTCAGCAAGTTTTAATTTTTTCATTATTTTCTTTCTTTTTTTAAAAAAAACAGTGCTAAGGATTCCTCTCAAGGACCAGGTGCTGCCAATTACTATTTTTCTCATGGTGGTACAAGAGCAACTGAGTCACAGTTCCACTTTTTCTTTTTTCATGCTTAACTAAAGATAAAGATCTCTATCAGCAACTTTCTTTCCAGGGCTGGCATCTAACCAGGATCCTCAGATCTCAGCCTCCTCTAGAGCTACAATTAACAAGTATGAGAACCCAGCACTGGCCATATGAGAATTCAGTTCCAATGCACAGGGCAAGAAGTCGTGTGAATTTCTCAACTCCAATTAGCTACAATAAGCTAGAAGTTAAAGACCAATACATTTGAGCAAAAGATGCTGAGGGTTATCACATAGAACCTGACAGTAAGCACTAAACTTTATACACACTTGTACATGCACACACTGGCAGATATACACACACATGCACACACACACACACACACACACACACAATATCTCAGGCAATATTGTATCTTGCATTGATATCCAGAGATATTATGAAATCTGTTTTTCTTGTCTAGGTTGAGGGTAAGGGATAGGTCACAAGATGCAGAAGTGAAGATTTCAGATGCAAATGCTGTGAATGAATAGCTTGTAAAAAGCACTTTCTTTTCTTTTCTTTTTTTAGGCCAGTTCTGGAGGTTGAACTCAGGGCCTGACACTGTCCTTGGGTTTTCTCAAGTTTAGCCCTCTGCCACTTGAGCCACAGTGACACTTCCAGATTTTCTATCTACGTGGTACTGAGGAATTGATCCTGGATATTCATGGATGCTAGCCAAGCACTCTCTTATTAGGCCAAATTTCCAACCCCAATATAGTATTTATAAATAGTCATAATCATCACATCCAAATATCTTTTCTCTTATGAAGAATGAACACTTATAAATATGTCTATGTGTGTAATGCTTTTTTTAGGCCAATATTTGTTGTGATTTTCCTACTTGCATTTCTTACAGATGACAGCACAGATGTTCATCAGGAAAAAAAATAGATTAGGATACAGAAACCTACCAACGTCCTAGTAGATCGATATCAAAAATATGTGCAAAATATCCTGGGAGTTTGATCTAGTGGTAGAGTTCTTGGCTAACATGCAAAAAGACACGGGTTTGATTCCTCAGTACCACATACATAGAAAATGCTGGAAATGGTGCTGTGGATCAGTGGGACAGCTATAGCCTAAACAAAGCCAAAGAACAAAGCTCAGAATCTGAGGTCAAGCCTCAGGACTAGCAAAAAATATATGCAAGAGGCAAAATGCAGGCTGAGAAGGCATTATGAAGCAAAATGGCTAGTGCAGAATGAGGAGAACAGTAACAATTAAGGTTGGATCTTACCTAAGAAAGGTTCCTTGAGCCTGAGACCAGGCTGGTAGCTGGGCCTAGTTAAAGACAATGGGATTTGACAAACAAGGTGTGCTGTTTACAACATCCACATGTATATTGTGAGGTGGGAGGGGAGATTCAGCTTCCAGTATGTCTTTGAGGATGTCTTCTGTGAGCAAGGAGCTTTTGGCCCTGACAGATGACACTACCTCCTTCACAATGAAACAGAATATGGAACCTGGTAATCAAGCCACTGTAACTGACAACCAGCTCAAGCAAGCTAACTTGGCCTGTGGCTCAGGAACAAGAAAGATGTCGCTGTGCTGTTGCAAAAGGTCAGGTGACTTGGGTCTCAGGAATGAAAGATGTGGATGCCTCACTCGAAGATGTAAATGCTGGATCAGTGTCAAGCCACAAATCCAGTATATCAGGTCTTTCTCTAGGAAAAAAGCAAGGAAAATCCAGGGCAACTCAGATGAGGTATATTCCTGACAGGAAACCTTCTTCATCCCATCATCCTCCCCACACACTACAACCTTCTTGTATTCTTTCAAGTGTCTATACTGTGATGACAGCTTGTTTCATTTTCAATCTACTCTATCCCAATTTCTCAGTGTGAAGTGTTCTCCCACTTCTGTGTTTGAACGATCCATTCTTTTGGCCACTATAGTCTGACGGTGAGTCAGCTCAGACTCTGAATGAGCTTGTAACTTATGGATCCTGGAGGAAGGCCTGTTAGAGATGCTGCTGATAAAGCTGATCCCTGCCTACCAGAAAGGTGATCTCTTTTTAAGTGGGAAATTTCCTGCACAATTTCAGACAGTGGGGAACAATGAAGCAGTTGCTGGATATTCTCTTGAAAAAGTGAGGTTTCCCCCTCGAAACCCAGGCTTGCACAGCCCCTCCTGGCCAAGTCTTGGAATACTTGGCACCTCTCTCAGCCTGTTTGGTTCACTGAGATGTTCACAGGGAGCTTAGCATGACACAAATGCACAAGCTGGCTACTTTATTAGCACTGGGCCACCATGCCATTTCATTTCCCTCACAAGCTACTGGAGTCTCAGCAGTGTGCTTACTGAGAAGTTGGATTACAGGCATGAATGGGTGACACCGAATTGCAGCCCTCACCTAGGTGAGGTCCTAGGAAATCCCATTTCCCAGTAGGAAATAAGGTTTCAGTGGCAATGGTGGAGGCCTGTGAAGTACTGTAGACAGAGGAAAGGCTGGTGGCTGAATCACTTCTGAGCCATCAGGGAGACATGGTGTTATCTTTGCCTGTTTAGAGCCCCAAAGCATTTACATTTTGGTTTTTGGTACAGTGTTGCCACTTGAACTTGAACCCAGAGCTAAATGCCATCCCATGGTGTTCAAAGATTAGCACTTTACCATTTGAGTCATAAGTCCAGTTTTGACTTTTTACTACCTAATTGAAGACAAGTGCCTGTAGACTTTTCCTCACTAGACTGGCTTCCAACTGTGATACTCAGATCTCAGTGGCTAAGATGAGAGGCAGGAGCCATTGGTGCATTTACTTTGGACAGCTGCATAGAGGCCTCTTAGCAGAATTTTCATGGAACTGTATAGACATGTCTCACTTTGGTGGTTTTGTATTCCTGCCTGGGATTTAGTTAGCCCTGTACTTGTCTTGTTAGCTCCACCTTGGAAAACCATAGAGTTGACTTCCTTCTCTCCTTGCATCCCTACAGATACATCCACCGTAATTGGGAGGAAGATGAGCAAGTAAGGAAGTAAGTGGACTTATACAGAAATAGAAGATCTGTCATGTAAAACTGGGTATATTCTTTTATTCATCATGAGACTTAAACTCTGGGCCTGGGTGGTGTCACTAAGCTGTTCAGCTCTAGGCTATCACTCTATCGCTTGAACCACAGCACTATTTCGGGATTTTCTGGTGGTTAATTGGAGATAAGAGTCACACAGTCTTTTGTGCCTGAGCTAGCTGTGACCCTCCTTCCTCAGATCTCAGCCTCTTGAGTAGTTAGACTTGCAGTCATGAGCCACCATGCCTGCCTAAAAAAATGGGTATTTTTGAGACTCTAATCAAAGCACAAGTTTCTTGTTTGCACATCACTTGTGATTTCCACCAGGTCTTGAGGTTGGGACTTCACTGGATGTTAGATAGCACAGTTTTAGGGGCCCCAAGGTTTGGCCTAGTGGTAGAGTGCTTGGCTAGCATGCACCAAGGTCTGGGTTCAATTGCTCAGTACCACAAACATAGAAAAAAAAGAAAACAAGCTGAAAGCAGTGCTATGGCTCAAGTGGCAGAGTGCTAGCTTAGAGGAGAAATCCAAGGACAGTAGTCAAGCCCTAAGTTCAAGCCCCAGGACCACCAAAAAATACATAAGAGAGTTGTGGGTATGATTGTGAGTGTGGACACTCCTGGATTATAGCTAGGGCTGTGTGCAGAAAGTCAGATCCCTTGGGGAAACAACCTTCTCCTTGCCTATGACATTGAGCATTTTGGAGGAATGTCTCTCACAAGCTTCTGGAAGTGTGGTGTAAATTCATCCTGTTTTCGGGTGTCTCTTCTCTCCACCCAGCATACAAGTGCACATCTCTGCAGGACAGCCACAGCATTAGAGTCCTGTAAGAAAGGGGGTGTGGTAGAAGGCTCAGGATGGAGAAAGAAGGCTCTAACTTTCCTTGTCCCCAACATGACCGCAACATCGTGTATTCCATCTTGATGATGTGGATGGACTTCTCCCCCAGTGATTTCTACGAGCTCAAGAACTGCCACACACTGACACAACTCAAGCTCTATATGAGGCTCCATATTCCGGCCTTGGAGCTGCTCTTCTGCTTACACATCCTTTTTTGACCAGCAGGAGGAATGCGTGACCAGTAAGACCAAGAAAACAAACAAGTCCTGCTGTGGGCGCCTCAGAGCCTGTGAGTAGGAAGACCACCTGCTCTAGGTATTGGTAGGTATTGCCCTTACTTCTCCCCAGCTTGGCAAATGCCCTTTATGGGTGGTGTCAGCCAGGTAATGTCTGTTCTCTGTTTGAAAGGACTCAGGCATAAGCACTCATTAGAAAGACCCTCCATCTCCTCAGTGTTCAGTCCAAACTTCAGTTCTACAGCTTCCTCCATTAGAACCTCATGGAAGTTGTGTGACACTTCAACTTGCAGAGTCCACTTTAAAAATCCTGTACCTATTTTCATTCTTAGGTTTGGGTCACCGTAGAAGAGCTTCTCCTGAACTCCAGATGAAAAACCCACCAGTGGAGCTGTTGACTGATGGAGATGGAGAATCATCACTGTACTTAAGAAAGCATGGGCCTTCTGTAGAAAATACCAAACAGTTTTGGAGTCCTGTGGATATACCTTGTGCTCTGAACCACACTTGTGACTCAGTTGAACCACAGTTACTCTGGAGGAAGAAAAAGAGGAGCCAGATTTACTTCCATTTACTCTCACAGTCCACCCAGAATCAATTCACGTGAGTCTGAGCGACACTGCAATTACTGTGCTGGCTAGAGGGCCACACGCTGGGCTCACGGAAAATGTCCCCAGCTTATATGCGGGGGTGGCAGCAAGTCCGTCTCAATGCTGGATGCACTGAAGGAAAATGAATCGATCCTCACAGAATATCCAGACCTATCCATCTCTCCACAGGAGAACCAATCTTCACTCAACAAACTAGAATCCGCCCCCGTCGTAACTCAGGAAGGACACTCTGTTTCTCATGAGGAAGGAGACCCTTCTGAGGATTCTGCTGTAGAATTACAGCCTGAAGGCAACTTGGGGGCCAGTCTGGATTTAGAGCTTCCCTGCCCCCTTCCTAAAAAGACATCTCTTTATCTTGCTCTCATGATTGTTATCAAGTGTTCATTGTATTTACTTTTCTAACTATTAAACTCTCATTGTTCATATTATGGTGTTCAATTCTTCAGTCCTTATTATACTATGTTTTACTTTCCAGCTACAATGTGAGGCCCCAGACACATAGGTCCTGGGAGGGGTAAAAACCAGTCTGGCCAAGACCTTTACAAGATAACCTTACTGGATATACAGGGAACTATGAAATGCATTGAATTGCAGGGAATCCAAGCCAGGCCTCCATGGAGAGACAGGTTAGGTACCAAAGCTTAAGGACAGAACAGATGCCTGGAAAAGTATTTTGTCAATTGGGAGAAGTGCCAGAGCAACTGAAGTAATATGTTGGACTCTGTTCTGTGAGTGCAAGTCTGTTTATGTATCCATTCTTCTTTGTATAAATATTTAAGAAAATTAAAACTCCACAATAGCATCAAAAATTTATTTTTGCCTTGAGTATGGCCTAGTCATAGAGTGCTCGCCTAGTATACAAGAAGCCATTAATTCAATTCCTAGGCATTGCACGCACAGAAAAAGCCAGATGAAACACTGTGGTTTAAGTGTCAGAGTGCTAGCCTTGAACAAAAAGTGGCCAAGGACAGTTTCTGTTCCCTCAGTTCAAACCCCAGGACTAACCAAACAAGAAATCATATTGTTTTCCACACATTTGAAATAGATCTGATTTATCTAAACCTATTTTGTTTTTGCCAGTCCAGGGTTTGGTCCACTAAGCCAGACTCCTGGCCCCCAACCTTACTATTTTTAATCATTTAATTTTTTTTTACATAGTCACATTTCCTGCTGTCAGTACTAATACCATAAACAGTATGCTTAGTGTAATAATGGTAAAGGTAAAATTAAGAAATTAATAACTAAAATTATTTTTATTTGTATTAGTTTCATACAATTAGTACAATTTTATGAGAAAAGATAACTAGAATGTTTAGTTTAGAGTTCAGATAATCTGTTTTGATAAATGATACCAACCTGTATCATTTATTTCACTGGTAATCATAGATTTCCCGGAGGCTGAGATGTTAGGATCGAGATTCAAAGACAGCCCAGGCATAAAAATCTGTGAGACTCTTATCTCCAAATAATCCAGAAAATTTGAAATGTCAGTGTGGCTCAAGTGGTAGAGCCCTTGCCTTGAGCTCAGGGAAAGTTTCCCAGCCTATAGTTTAAGCCCCACGATTGAAAAGAAATAGAAAAAGAAAGCCCTATTCTAAGGCTGGAGTGGGCTAGTGGCAGTTTCCTTGCTTAGCATGCACAAAGCCCTGGGTTCAATTTCTCTGTACCACATATACAAAAGAAAGCTGAAAGTGATCTCAGAAGGTTGAGATCTGAGGATCATAGCTCAAAGCCAGCCCAGGCACTAAAGTCCATGAAACTGTTACGTGCAATTAAGCACCATTAAACCAGAAGTGGCACTGTGGCTCAAGGTGTATGGTGGTAGCCTTGAGCTTAAGAGCCCAATGACACTGCCCAGGTACACAATTAAAGTTCCACAACCAAACAGAGAGAGGGGGGGGGAAGAGAAGGATCAAAGAGCTAGGCATGGTGGCTGAAGCCTATAATTCAAGCTACTCAAGAGGCTGAGACCAGAGAATCCTGGTTCAAAGCCAGCCTGGGTACATAAGTCTGTGACACTTTTATCTCCAGTTAAGCAGCAGAAAGCCAAAATTGGAGCTGTGGCTCAAAAGTGGTAGAGCAAGAGCGCTAGCCTTCAGTTGAAGAGCTCAGGGACACTGCCCAAGCCCAGAGTCCAAACACAATGACAAATCAATAAAAAAAGAAAAACAAAAACAAAAAACCTAGCCAGTAATAATGATGAATAATTTTGAGCCAGGAGTTTGGCTTAGTGGTACAGTCCTTGCCTAGCACGCACGAAGTCCTGGGTTCGATTCCGTGGAACCACATACATAGAAAAATCTGGAAGTGGTGCTGAGCCTCAAGTGATAGAGCTCTAGCCTTGAGAAAGTCCAAGCACAGTGCTCAGGCCCTGAGTTCAAGGCCAGGACTGGCAAAAAAAAGTGCTAGAGCACTGACATCGAGCTGAAGATCGCAGGAACAGCCCCAGGCACAGAGTTCAAGCACGGCGAACAACAAAATTTATGAAATGTTGGCAATGGTGATTTTAAGCTAAGCAAAAATACAGTGGAAACTGGAAAACTACATATCTGTGTGTAGCAAAATAGCTAGACTTATGCATTAGAACCGGATAGCAAATTGTTGTTTTCCCTCTCACTAGCTCCTGTCCCTTAATTTATTGAAGTAAGTACAATGCTGCGTTTTAATAATCATTGCTCTAATATTACAAAATCATAATATCTCTCATTAAACAACAAAGACCAGTTTCTGGTGCTTCATTCAAATGGCAGAGCACCAGCCAAGAGCAGAAAAAATTAAAGTAAGAACTTGAAGTTCTTGATCTAGAACCTGCATAGTAACAAAGCAGCGGCCTGGTGATGGTACCTGTAATCTTAGCTACTCAGGAGGCTGAGATCTGAGGATCAAGGTTCAAAGCCAGCCAGAGCACCCAGTTAACTGCCAGAAAAAATGAAAAGTGGCACTGTGGCTCACAGAGTAGAGCACTAGCCTTGAGCTGAAGAGCTCAGGGACAGTGCCCAGGGCCAGAGTTCAAGCCTCACAATTGACACAAATCAAACAAGCAAACAAAACTCACAAAGAAGCCTGCAGACCACAGTTGTTCTGCTGAGTCTCTTCTCTGAGGATAGCAGGAAACATTTCACTTTTTCTATCTCTTCCCACATCAACCTTGATACTAAAATAAGACAGTGTTGAAACTTTCAATTTGTAAAAATCTTTTTCATGAAACACCCTGAAATGTTCATCACTTATATGTTAGTTGAAAACAGTTGATTTGGGACTGAATTGGTAGAGTGCTAGCCGTGAGTAGAAAAGGTCAGGGATAGAGCTGGGCACTCAGTTGAAGACCACTGCCAACACACAAAAGAAATTATGCAATTTATACATATTTTCTAATTTCTTAATGAATTTTTCAGTCTATGTAAAGATAGGGTATATTCCTTTTTACTTAAGTGAGATTCCTCTTTTTATTTATTTTTACTAGTCCTGAGGCTTGGACTCAGGGTCTGGACATTGTCCTTGGACACTTTTGCCCAAGGCTAGTGCTGTGTCACTTGAAAAACAGCGCTACTTCCAGTTTTTTTCTGAGTATGCGGTACCGGAGAATCAAACCTACGGCTTCATGCATTCTAGGTGAGAACTCTACCATTAAGCTATGTTCCCAGGCCCAGTGAGATTCCTCTTAAAGTAATTGTATGTTCAGAGTTTGATCTCACAAACTTTAGCGCCCTGGCTGCCTTTGAACCATAATCCTCAGCTCTGAGCCTCCTGAGTAGCTGGGATTAAGGCGTGAGCCACCATGACGGCTTCCATTCTATTTTCTACAAAAATATATGTACTTATTTAAAATATATCTAGAGCTAAAAAAATTGAATCTCTCCAAGATAAATCTTCAAAGAAACAATCATCCCATTAAAAGGTGAGCTAAAGACTTAAAAGAGAGACTTCTATGATGAAGAAATAAGAATGGCCTGCAAACACATGAAGAAATGCTCCATATCTATAGGCATAAAAGAAATGCAAATCAAAACAACTTTGAGATTCCACCTCACTCCAGTCAGAATGGCCATTATGAAGAAATTTAGTAACATATGCTGGCCTGAAAGTGGCCAGAGGGGATCACTATTACACTGTTGGTGGGAGTGTAAACTTGTTCAACCACTAGGGAAAGCAGTGTGATGGTTCCTCAAAAGACTAAATATAGAGCTCCCCTATGACCCAGCAATTCCACTACTTGGCATCTACCTAATTGTCCAGAAACAAGGATATACTAAAGCCACTAGCGCAATGATGTTCACTGCAGCACTATTTACCATAGCAAAGATATAGAACCAACCCAGATGCCACTCAGTAGATGACTGAATCAAGAAGATGTGGTACTTATACACAATGGAATTCTATATTGCCATCAGAAAGAATGACATCACCCCATTTGAAAGGAAATGGAAAGACTTGGAAAAAGTCAGATAAAGTGAAGTAAGCCAGACCCAAAGGAACATAGGCTCAATGGTTTCCCTCATTTGTAATAATTAGTAACATCTAGGACTCTCCTAGCTGAGGATTGCAATAGCTCAAAAATCTAGGTATATAAGGTCATATAGGATGAGACTAAATGAAAGGGTCTCTAGGATATGGAAACAAGAGCTTTATCTTGTGTGATTGTTGTTCTTAATGTACTATGTTATTTCTCATCTCTTTTGTTGCCCTTTGGCTAATCTCATGTTGTTATTGTATCTGACTTTGTTACCTGGCATATTGTATATATGTTTATTTGTGTATTTGAAATAGGAAAGGGAAGGGGGAAAGCAAAATGATTGGGAAGGGGTTGGGGGAGGGAAATGGGACAAAAACATGAAGAGGGGTATCAATGTGTGAGAAGTAATGCAACCTACAACCTGTAAATGTAATTGTAACACCTCTATACATTACCCTAACAATAAAAAAGAGACCACAAAAAATATCTGTAGAAAAAGAGGCTGGATGATGGAAACAATCAGATGCCCTACTTCAGATGAAGAGATACAAAAAATGTGATGCTCACACATACACACACACACACACACACACACACACACACACACACACAAAGGAATTCTACATAGCCAACAATAATGGCATTCTCAGGGAAGTGGGTGAAATTAGAACCGAATCCTGTTGAGTGAGATAAGTCAGGACCAAAGAAACAAAAGGTGCATGGTATCCTTAATATATGGATATTAGATTCAAACAGTACAAGAGTGGAGACATAAACATAACTACATTAATATAAAAATCTATGATTGACTATATACTCTATAGACATGTGTTGTATTACACAAATTAATCTGTATCTATGACAAACAAAGACTCAGCTTAATTTTAACAATATTCTAAAAACTATGTGCCAGTGATTGTTTATAGATTCCTCTCTTGAATACTTGTTTGTTAAACATGACATATGAAATATGTTGTAAATATCAAAGTTAAAATCTTTAAAAAAAAGAGGCTGGACATGAAGGACACTAATGTATTTGCTCTAAGTGGTACAGAATTTTTCATAATGAATCAAGGGGTTTTATAACATCTTTATGCAATTGTTTTAGTTCTGAGTGTTCTACACTCAATGATACTTCTGGAAAGATGATATAGCTGACTGTGTAAATGGCATGAAGACATTACTGGACTAAACGTAGATTAAAGCATTGATAAGTGGCTGTTAGTTGTTCTGATTCTACTGGAGTATGTGGAATGAATTTATTAAGAACAAAGCAGACTCTTAGTCAGATAAGGATCAAGATTATGTGGTTCCATCGGATAAATTAGGAAAAATCTACTCAGATATCCACATACACTTTCTAAACTGAGGTATCCGGGTTCTTTTTTTTTCTTTCTTTCTTTCTTGGTGGGGAGCTTGAACTTTGGACCTGGGCAAGGTCTCTGAGTCCTTTTTGCTCAAGGCTAATGTTGTACTAGTTTTAGCCACAGCTCCACTTAGTTTTCTGTTGGTTAGGTGGAGAGAAGAATCTTACAGTTTTTTGTGCTTGCACTGGCTTTAAACCACCATCTCTCTGGCTAGCTAGAATGACAATTGTGACCCTCCAGGGAGTGGCTAGTGATTTTTTGAAAATTGGACTTTCTTCCAAATCACATAACTGGTTCCTAGCAAAGTTTTGAAGCCTGACTTAAACGTGACAATCAAAGAGTTTGGTCAGTTTGAGACACTCTGTGTTCAACGTTACCAATCTACCACTTGAGGCACAGTGGCACTTCCAGCTTTTCTGTTTATGTGGTGCTGAGGAATGGAATCCAGGGTTTTACACATGCTAGGCAAGCCCTCTCTCTCTGTGCTACATTTTCAGCCCAAGGTTTTTTTTGTTTTGTTTTTTTTATGTTGTTGCTTCTAAGGTACTGTATGATGTTGTTTCTTTTTCTTTGCTTTTGACCTCTTTTGTTCTTTTTCCCTTTAGTTTGATCCTCTGTAGTTACTGTGTTTGATTTGGGTACCCTGTGTCATGTATATAGGTTTATCTGATTTGGGGAAGGGAAAGGGTATAATAAAATGGTAAAAATAAAGTAAAAAGTGCGAACCAATTCTACAGTGATACTTACAAGACAATAAATGGAAATGCACTGAACATCCTGAGTGGGGAGGAGGCTGAGGGTTGGAAAACAGAAAAATGAGGGAGGGGGTACCCAAGAAATGTACTCATCGGGTGGGGGTGGGGGGGAGGGAAATGGGGACCAAGACATATGAAAGGTTATCAATGTATGGGATTAATGCACCATCTATCTGGCAAATATCATGTAACCCTTCTATTAATTGCAATAAAAAATATATGAAAAAATAAGAAAAGAAATGTACTCATTACTTATGTAACCATATGTCAACTTTATATCAACTTAAAAAAATTAACTTAAAAAATAACTTAGCCAGGCATGGTGGCTCACACCTGTAATCATAGCTGCTTAGAAGGCTGAGATCTGAGGATAGCAGTGCAAAGCCAGCGTGGGCACTGAAATTCATGAGACTCTCATCTCCATTAACCACCAGAAAACCAGAAGTGGCCCTATGTCCCAAGGGGTAGGGCAGAAGCCTCAAGCTGGAGAGCCCAGGGACAACACCCAGCCAGAGAGTTCAATTCCCATGATTTGAATGATGAATGACACTAGACAGGCTCTGGTGGATCAAACTTGGAATCCTATCTACACAGAAGACTGAGGTCTCAGGAACAGGTTTGAATCCAGACCAAACAAATTCCATGAGATTCCCTTTACAGTTAACTCCCAAAAATCCGGAGATGGAGCTGTGGATCAAGTGGTAAAAACTAGCCTTAAGCAAAAGAAAATTCAAGGACAGTTCACAGGCCCTGGGTTCAAATCCCAGGAGTGGCATAAAACAAACAAAATCTGATGCTGAGTCCTCTATCATTGGGTGTTATAGTTCAATATACTTGATATGAGCCTTAGAAATTAAGTCCCTAGCAAATAATTCCCTTGAAGTTCTGCTTCATAGTCGATTCATACAATTTCAGCATCATTACTATCTCCTCCCAGTTAGCATAGCATTTTACTATTGAAAATTTGGAGAAATCATTTTAGTAATCCTAAGAAATCTGTGTATCATCTGCACACACATCAAATCAGCAGCAGCCACGTTCTACTATTGTCTAAATTTATTAAATCCCTTCTTGAGTTAATGAGCCTTAAAGAGTAATACCTATGGAGTAGTTATGAAACTAACAGTCATCATTCTTCTACCTAATATTGTAACATAGGTTTATAAAATCATGGACTTTTCTGAAGTGTGCAGATGATTGCTTCTAATTATAATATTCTCTTGAAGTAGGGTTTTACAGAAATATATTGCTTGTTTTGGGAAAGCAAATGCAAGACAAATGATATAAGGAAGTTCCCTATTTATCAGAAAGAAAATACTATTGGGTTTAGATCAACTTCATTCATCCAGTGCTGATGAAACAAATATTAACAATTCCAGAGGCCAATCACTTTATCGTAATGCACAATCAGCCAGCTTAGATCATTCTTCCAAAAAAGGAAAAGGAACAAATGAGAAGCAATTAAGGTTTCCAAAATGAACCAGCTGGTGGTGGCAGCTCACACTTTTAATCCTAGCTACTCAGGCCTGAAATCAGAGGATCTGGATTTAAAGTCTGTCTGGGATGAAAATCTTCCTGTCTGAAGCATCAGCTCTGTGCCCACAGCCCAGCTGATGCACTCTGCCCACCAGTTTCAAAACACCAAAGACTTACTATCTGAAATACTAGCAAACGTACTCACCCATTATTTCCTCTTTTGGAGATGTATCAGAAACATTTCCCTGGCTTCAGAGTGGAAGTGGAAATACGTACTCACGAGAAACCCATCTGGTAAATTATACAGTCTGTCATCTTTCCTCACATCTTATCAGTTAGATTGAACAATGAGTGTTTTGATCAGAAGAGATGTGTATGAGCATACAGGCTGTAAAAGGACTGTAATCCTAGCTAATCAAGATAATCTGAGATCTGAGGATTCCAGTTCAAAATCAGCCCATGGAATAAATTCCATAAGACTCTTACCTCTAATTAACCAACACAAAACAGAACATTGAGTTGTGGTTAAAATGCCAGAGGCCTAAGCTTTTTATAAAAGTGCTAAGGGGTAGCATCCAGGCCATTAATCAAGCCACAGCACTGGCTCACACACACAAAAACTAACCCTGACAACACCACAGGATATGCATATGTTTGGGAGGGATGTAGATGGATGGGATGCTGATTTCATTTACCTAATATTTAGTCCCAACCATTCTGTACAGAGCAGCCCTCTCTGTGAAAAGTCCTAGGTAAAAATGGTCTTAAGATCAGCAGACACATACTAATTCCCCATTGCACATTTAAAATACAAACACAGGTCCAGGAGGTTAGCCTAGTGATAGAGTGCTTACCTAGCCTGCACCAAGACATGGGTTCGATTCCTCCATATTAAATACATAGAAAAAAGCCAGAAATGGTGCTGTGGCTCAAGTGATAGAGCTCTAGCCTTGAGAAAGCCCAAGGACAATGCCAAGGCCCTGAGTTCAAGGCCCAGGACTGGAAAAACAAAACAAAAAACTGTCAATTGGGCTGAGAATGTGGCATAGTGGTAAAGTGCTTGCCTAGCATACATGAGGCTCTGAGTTCGATTCCTCAGTACCACATAAACGCACTCACACACTACCACTCTACCACTTTACCACTAGGCCAACTCCCGGCCACACTGACAGTCTTGAGCAAAAAAAAAAATCTAATCTAGTACTCTACACCCTGAGTTCAAGCCTTAGTTCTTGCCCATTAGCACCCCAGAAGCCAAAACTGCAAAAACACCAAAACAAAAATGTGAAAATGTTATAACTTTTCAGCAAAATCCAATGAGACAACATAGTGTATAGTTTGTTAAAGATTTGGTAGAAAAATAGTAAGACAATCAAACAAAACAAAACAAAAAACAAAAAAACCACCCAAATTCAACATGAGCTTATATTATGCAAGAAACAGGCCACCAAAAGAATTTTCCCATGCTGAGCATGGTTGCATAACCCTATAATCCTAGCTACTCAGGAGACTGAGATCTGAAGATTGCGGTTCAAAGCCAGTCCGACAACTACTTTCAGTGAGACTTTCGTAGACTTTAGTGAGACAATTAGCCACCAGAAACTGGAAGTGGTGTTGTGGCTCAATGGGTAAGGTGGTAGTCTTGAAATGAAGAGCTCAGGAACAACACCCAGGTGCAGACGTCGAGTTCCATGACCATCCAAAACAAATTTCCTAGTAAAGAATGTTCCTGGGGCTGGGAGTTTGGCCTCCTGGTAGAGTGCTTACGTAGTATGCACGAAGACCTGGATTGGATTCCTCAGTACCACATACACAGAAAATGAAGGAAGTGGTGTTGTGGCACGAGTGGTACAGCACTAGCCTTGAGAAAGCCCCAGAACAGTGTTCAGGCCCTGAGTTCAAGCCCCAAGACTGACGGGGAAAAAAGAGTTCCTTAGTATCCATGACAAGAAGATTTAATTCTATGCTTTTCAAAAAACCAATTAAAGTGGGCTGGTGGCTCACACTAGTAACCCTAGCTACTCAGGAGGCTGAGATCTGAGGATCAAGGTTCAAAAACAGCCTGGGCAATACAAAGCCTAGAGAGTCTTATCTTCAATTAATCACTAGAAAATTCAAAGTGGGGCTTCTTGAGCTGAAGAGCTCAGGGACATCACCCAGGCCCAGGGGTAGGATGGTAGACTTGAGCTGAAGAGTTCAGGGACAAAACACAGGGTGAGTACAGGACCCACAAAAAAGGAAAAAGAAAAAGAAAGAAATTTAATTGACAAACATTTTAGTAAGAAAGACACACATCAACAACTTCTCTCAATTACTTGTCAAGCCTGGAAGAAATTAATGCCTACTACTTGTGTCCAAATCTTTTGGGTAGTTTTCCAGACATGTTCCTCACTCACACAATGAGAGGATGAAAATGTTGGCTCAGTGAGTACTCAAGAATAAAGAATGGTTTCCCATTGCACCTGGCTTTCCTCTACCATGAAGGATTTCTCTGTGTAATTTCCACAAGTTTCTGAAAAAAATCTTACATTGGGTTTCTTTCCTGTGTGAGTGCTCTCTAATGCTAGATGAAGGCTGACTTCTGGTTGAAGGACTTCCTCCAATGTTTACATTGACAGAGATTCTGTCATATGTCCAGGTCTCTCTTCAGATACCTGTAGAGATGTGACTTCTGGTAAATGTTGTCCCACATTATTATACTCAGGTTCTCTCCTGTGTATGTTCTCAGATGCACTGAAGAGTGACTTCTGAGTAAAAGTCATTGCACATTTGCTCTATTCATTAGTTTTCTTTTGTTCTATGTGAGCCAGTTCTTTGATGGACACTGTGGTATGGCTTCCAGGTGAAAGACTTTGCACATTTGCAACATTTAGAAGCTTTCTCTTTTTTGTGTATTTTGTCATCAGGATGTCTTCTTGGTGAAGGATTTTCCATATCTGTTACATTCATAGCTTCTCTCCTTGGGTGTGTGTTCTGAAACAAACTAAGGTATGACTTCTTCTTAAAATACTCTCCCACATTTTTTCATTCATATGATTTCTCTCTTCTGTGTGTCCAATGATGATCCCTGGGCTGTGCCTTCTGGGTGGATTCCACATTTGATTCATTCAAAAGGCTTCACTCCTGTGTGTTCTCTGATGCACAATGGAATTTGACTTGTGCTTGAAAGAAAGTCCACATTTATTACATAAGGATTCTCTCCTGTGTGGAGATGCCACATTTCTTATATTAATAAAGTTTCTCTTCTGTGTGAATTCCCTATCATTAATTTTTTTGGTCAGTCCTGGGGACTGAACTCGGTCTCAGCACTGTCTTTGGGCTTTCTCAAAGACAGAGCTCTACCAATTGAGCCACTTCTGCCCTTTTCTATGTATGTGGTACCAAGCAATAGGACCTGGGTCTTCACGCATGCTAGGCAAGCACTCTTACCACTAGGTCAAACTCCTGACTCAGGAACGTGAGACCCTTATCTCCAGTTAATCACTAGAAAATGAGAAATGGGGCTGTGTTTCCAGGGGTAGGGCAGTAGCCTTGAGCTAAAGAGCTAAGGGAATAGCCCAAGGCCTATACTCAGGCTTTAAGTTCAAACCCCAGAGCTAGCAAAATAAAAGAAAGTCTCAAGGACCCTCCTGCCACATCTCAGATCTCAGCCTCTTAGCAGCTAGGATGACAGGCAGGTGGCACCACTGCCAGGTTTGAATAACCTGTTGTGGACTCTCCACAACATTGGTAGGCAAGACAGACATGTGTCACAGGGCACTGGGCACTGCCTGCACTCAGGTTTACACATAGGTTTGAGCACACAACCACTAGTATCTTCGATAGGAAGAAATCATTGGCCATAGGTGGAACAGTGTGCAGCGGTCAAAGTGTGGATCCCTTTTCAGGGCTGAGGATACTGAGGTGCTGGGGTCAAAGTAGGTCTTGTGTCCTGAGTCCCAGGCCAAGGCATGTGAGGAGCCACAGACCCGGGGAGTAGGGTACCAGTGAGGCTCCAGCACTCTCTGCAAAGCTGGAGGAGCTGGACTCACTGCAGCAGCAGCAGAAGAGGCCAGGATATGTTGAGAAACCTTAAGAATAATAAAATAAGTGAAGTCTTTTTCCTAGAAGAAAACTCAGTTTGCATGAGGGTACCCACACAGAGTGAAGGCTTATGAATGTAGCAAATGTGTAGTCTTTCACTCACAAGGAACAGCTCAAGGTTCCACATGAGAGAAATCCTATGAATGAAAAAAATGTGGACAGTTGTTTCTTTTTCTTTTTGTTTTTTACTTTACTTGTCAGTTAGTTAATTGGATGTAAGACTAATTAATTTCTGGTAGTTAATTGGTTATAAGTGTCTCTTGGACTTTTTGTGCCAGGGCTGGCTTTGAATTGCAATCCTCAGTTCTCAGCCTTCTGAGTAGCTAGGATTCCAAGCTTGAGCCACCAGCACCTGTGAAATGTTTTCAAGAAGTCAGACTTCAGTTTCCAGAAGAAAGCACACAGGAGAGAAATTGTTTGAATGGAACAACTGTGGAATGTCCTTTACTAAGAGTTCATGGCTCTATACTTATAAAACACCCAGGAGATAGAAATCTCATTACTATAATCAATGGAGTAAAATCTTTCATCTGGAAGACATGCCACAGTATTTATCAGAGAACAGATTCACTAGAAGAAAAGTAGCACACAGAGCAAATGTTCAATGACTTTTAATCAGCCAAGAATGTGGAAAGCATCCATTTCCCACTACTTCTCTAAAGTCTCCCACTGTATGTCCATGCATTATAGAAATGACATACTACATAGAGTTCAATTTTTGAATGGAAGAAGGAATAACATGTTTATTATAAAATTTGCACAGAAGTCAAATCTCTTTTGACACTTTTTTTTGGTGGGTCATGGCAGTTGAAATCTGGGCCTGGGCACTGTCCCTGAGCTCTTTAGCTCTAGGCTACCACCCTGCCCCTTGAACCACAGCCCCACTTCCCTTTATTCTAGTGATTAGTTGGAGATAACAGTCTCTTGGATTTTAGTGGTCTTACTGCCCAGGCTGGCTGTCAAGGTAATCCTCAGATCACAGACTTGTGAGTTGCTAGGATTACAGGAGAGTAGCTAGGATTACAGGTGTGAGCCACCATGCCCGGCTTGTCTTAACTTCTTTTATTTCCTTGTTAGTTCCTGAAACATTCAGAAAACATGGAAGGACACACAGTTTAGTATACATTTTCTTTGTATGTTGGTACAAGTCTTGGCAGCATGAACTCAGAGCCAGGCACCATTATTAAGCATTTTTACTCAAGGTTAATGCTCTACCACTTGAGCCACTGCACCAATTTTGGTCCTTTGGTTGGTAAATAAAGAGAAGACTCTTTAAAGTTTGGATGAATAACCCCAAAATGACTAGTTTTTCCTATATATTGAATTAATCACTAGGGATGTGTTGCTTGAGATTGTTTACTCTTGCCATTCTGTTTTTTTTCTGAGTTATAATAAAACACCACTGTGGATGATGTGAAGAGCCTGTGTTTTCTCCCTGTTCTGGAGGTTGAAAGTAAAGTTCTCAGGAGGATGAATATCTATCTGCCATCACTACTTTCCCTTTCTCCATCTCCCTGAAGATAGGTGTACCACACAATTAAGACATGCTTTTGTTAAATGTAATTTTGGGAGTAATGCAAAAAATGAGGGAGTAAAGGAAGTTACAAGATGGTTGGGTGGAGCCAGTCTTGGTAGGTCACACCTAGAATACTAGTTACTCAGGAGGCTGACATCTGAGGATCAAGGTTCATGGCCAGCCCAGGCACAAAAGGACCTGAGACTTTTTTTAACTTTATTTTTTATTGTCGGGATAATGTATAGGGGGTTACAGTTACATTTGCCATGTAGTAGGTGCGTTAATTCTCTCACATTGACACCCTGAAACGCGAATCTCCAATTAACCTCTAGAAAACTGGAAGTGGGGCTTGGCTCAAGGATAGGGTGGTAGCCTTGAGCTGAAGCGATCAGGGATAACACCCAGGGTGAGTTTAAGCCCCTTGACCCACAAAAAAAATAAAGAAAGAATGAGCTAATAATAGAAGTAACACTGATCCACGTGCAGTTGGCTCATGCCTGTAAACTAAGCTACTCAGGAGACTGAGATCTGAGAATCAGGGTTCAAAGTCAGCCTCAGCACTAAAGACACCCAGGTCCTGGCATTGAGGAACAGGGGACAAGGCAAAAGACACTGTACCTTCCCATGGGCACTGACCCATGAAGCAGCCCCAGCCCAGGAAAGCCCAAAGCAGTGGCTGGGGTCAGTCCCCATCCCCTTTTGTCCCCACCTGTTATTGACCATTGCTCAGCCTGTTCCTAGAGTGAGATAGGATGGCTCTCCTGATGACTGACCTGTCCTATTAGAAAATTCATTTATTAAACAAATCAAAATTTTTAAATTAAAATTATTTTTTGCCTGTTCTGGGTATTGAACATAGGGCCTCAGCACTGTGCTTGGGCTCAGTGGTTCACTCCTGTAATCCTAGGTAGTTAGGAGGCTACTCAGATCTCAGATTGCAGTTTGAAGCTAGGTGAGGCAGGAAATTCAGGGATACTCTTATCCCTAATTAAACCATTGAAAAAAGCTGAAAGTGGCACTGTGGCTAAAGTGGTAGAGCATTTGCCTTGACCAAAAGAAGCTCAAGCACAGGGCACAAGCCCAGGGTTCATGTCCCAGGATTGGCAAAACAAACAAAACAAAGACCAAACAAAACAACAAAAACATTCCTACAAGTTGTGAGTAAAGGAAATTAAACAATTTTCCCAATGTCCTCCTGCCAGTGTAGAGGAAAGCCAGGATTCAGCTGCACACTAGTGGTGGTGGCTCACACCTGCAATCCTACTTAGAAGGTTGAGACCTAAAGGTTAACATTCCATGCCAGGTGGGGCAGGAAACTCCAGGAGATTTTCATCTCCAAGGATTCACTAAGCAACTAGAAACACCTTTGGCTCAAGTGCTGTAGCAGCAGGCTTGAGGGGGAAAAATGGATAGTCCAGACTCTGAGTTCAAGCTCCAGGATGTGTGTGTGGTTTGGGGGGGAAAAGTAGGGAGGAGAAATAACACACACACACCCACACACACACATAAAACAACCCTCTAGAACTAGACAAGAGTGCCTGAAGCACTGTGGATGGCCAGCAGTGGATCATGGAATGGCCAGGAGGAATGCAGCTGCTCTTCCTCACCACCATCCTCACCCCTGCTGATCTACAGTCTGAGTGGCAAATAGAAGGCTGCAGCGCAATGACCACAAAGGCCCAGCTGGACTGGCTGGCTCCAAAGTCACCTGCTCAAAATCAAGTCTGGTATTTCCTAGACATCAGCTACAACTGAAATCCAGTGAGCTTTGGAATAGAAATTAGCCCAAGTGGGCTGAGAGTTTTGCCTAGTGGAAGAGTGCTTGCCTAGCATGCACCAAGACCTGGGTTAGATTCCTCGGTACCACATACACAGAAAAAAGCTGGAAAAGGTGCTGTGGCTCAACTGGTAGAGCTCTAGCCTTGAGAAAACCCAAAGACAGTGTTTCCACCCGAGTTCAGGCCCCAGGACTGGCAAAAAAAGAAAAAAAAATTACCCCAAGCTAAGGTCACTTAGTGAGTTCCCACCAACTGTGATGTCCACCAGCTACTTGAGGAAATGGAAGAGGGAAGAAAGAACTGGTCTTGAGCCAGAACAGTGGTTCATGCCTTTAGTCCTAGCTACTCAGGAGGCTGAGCTCTGAGGATCAAGGTTCAAACCAGCCCAGGCACTAAAGGACCTAAGACTCTTTATCTCCAAATAAACTCTAGAAAAGGAAGTGGGGCTTGGATCAAGAGTAGGGCAGTGCCTTAAAGAGCTCAGGGACAACGCCCCGACCTAGTTGAAGCCCCAGGACCCATTAAAACAAAACAAAACAAAACAACAACAGAATTTGAATTAGCATGGAAGAATAAACTATACCTGAGTCTGTTCAACTTTTGGTGATCTATTGTGCTTTTACCCTTAATGTAGACAAATACCAGAAATGCTAGATGTTTCAATATGTTAAAGAAATACTATAGCTCTTATACTGAATATATGCATTAAAAAGGGTATTACAAAAGACCCGTTTCTTTTCGTGTGTGTGTGTGTGTGTGTGTAAGCCAGGAATAGCACTCACATTCTTACTTGATGTTTTCACTCAAGGCTGGAGTTAATAGCACATGAGCTACATGTTCAGTTCTGGATTTGGGGTTGTAAATTGGAAATAAAAGTCACATGAACTTTTCTACCAAGGCTGAGGTCAAACTGCGATCCTCAGACTTTAGCTTTCTGACTAGCTAGGGTTACACAGTTGAGCTGGTCCCCAGTTAGAGCTAATTCTTTGAGGCAGAAAAAGTCAAGGCTGAAGGTGCCTAGAAGAGGAAAGAGGACAGAACATAATAATAAAAAGTTAGGACACAAAAACAAGTTATCAGTGTATCCTAAAAAAATTTCTGCTTGGGACCAGGAGTTTGGCCTAGTGGTAGAGTGCCTGCCAAGCATGCATGAAGACCTGGGTTTAATTCCTCGGTCCCATACACATAGAAAAAAGCTGGAAGTGGTGCTGTGGCTCAAGTGGCAGACTGCTAGCCTTGAACAAAAAGACCAAGAACATTGCTCAGGCCCTGAGTTCAAGCCCCAGGACTGGGGAAAGAAAAAATCTACTAAACCAACACTTCAGAACTTAGTAGAGTTTATAGGAAAACAGTTTCTCCCAGACATTCCAAATTATTACTTGATACTGAAGCTTTAATGGGTCCTAGGGATAAGCAAACCACAAATGCAGTCACTATATCAGGACATTTATAATGTTTTCTATTCTGTGTGTGTATATAGGTTTTATTGCAGTCTGGAATATAATGATCTAATATAAATAGGGTCTGTTGTTATTATATAGGTGATGTACACAGGGATTACAGTTACATTTAAGTCAGGTAAAGAATACATCTATTTATTTATTTACTTTTTTTCCTTGCCAGTCTTGGGCTTAAGCTCAGGTCCTGAACACTGTCCTTGGGCTTTCTCAAGGCGAGAGCTCTACCATTTGAGCCTCAGCACCTCTTCCAGCTTTTTTCTATGTACATGGGACGGAGGATATTTCAATATGTTAAAGAAATACTATAGCTCTTATATTGAATATATGCATTAAAAAGGGTATTACAAAAGATCCGTTTCTTTGTGTGTGTGTGTGTGTGTGTGTGTGTGTGTGTGTGTACACCAGGAATGGCACTAACATTCTTACTTGGTATTTTCACTCAAGGCTGGAGTTATAGCACTTGAGCTACATGTTCAGTTCTGGATTTGGGATTGTAAACTGGAAATAAAAGTCACATGAACTTTTCTGCCACGTCTGAGGTCAAACTGTGATCCTCAGATTTCAGGTTTCTTACTAGTTAGGGTTACACAGTTGAGCTGGTCCCCAGTTAGAGCTAATTCTTTGAGGCAGAAAAAGTCAAGGCTGAAGGTGCCTAGAAGAGGAAAGAGGACAAAACATAATAATCAAAAGTTAGGACACAAAACAAGTTATCCATATATCCTAAAAAAAATTCTGCTTGGGACCAGGAGTTTGGCCTAGTGGTAGAGTGCTTACCGAGCATGCACGAAGACCTGGGTTTAATTCCTCAATCCCATATACCTAGAAAAAAGCTGGAAGTGGTGCTGTGGCCCAAGTGGCCAACCACTAGCCTTGAGCAAAAAGACAAAGAACAGTGCTCAGGCCCTGAGGTCAAGCCCCAGGACTGGGGAAAGAAAAAATCTACTAAACCAACACTTCAGGACATAGTAGAGTTTATAGGAAAACAGTTTCTCCCAGACATTCCAAATTATTACTTGATACTGATGCTTTAATGGGTCCTAGGGATACAGCAAACTACAAATGCAGTCACCATATCAGGACAATTATAATGCTTTCTAAGTTGTTTTTACTCTGTGTGTGTATATAGGTTTTATTGCAGTCTGGATTATAATGATCTAATATAAATAGGGTCTTTTGTTATTATATAGTTGATGTACACAGGGATTACAGTTACATTAAATCATTTCTTTCTTTCTTTATTTTTTTTACTTGCCAGTCTTGGGCTTGAGCTCAGGGCCTGAGCACTGTCCTTGGGCTTTCTCAAGGCAAGAGCTCTACCACTTGAGCCTCCGCACCACTTCCAGCTTTTTTCTATGTACATGGTACGGAGGAATCGAACCCAGATATTCCTGCATACTAGGCAAGCACTCTACCACTAGGCCAACCTTCCAGTCCTTTTTGTTTTTTTAATTCATTAATTTTCTTCTTCATTTATTTTTATGTGGATTATGGGACTTGAACTCTGGTCCTGGTTGCTGTCTCTGAGCTCTTCAGCTCAAGGCTACTGCCCTAGTCTTGAGCCACAGCCTCACTTCCCATTTCCTAATGATTAATTGGAAATACGAGTCTCTGGGGCCTGTAATCCTAGCTACTCAGGAGGCTGAGATTTGTGCATTGAGGTTGAAAGCCTGTCCAGGCACAAAAGCACCTAAGACTCTTATCTCCAATTAGCCACTAGAAAATCTAAGTGGCACTGTGGCTCAAGGGGTAGTGCAGTAGCCTTGAGCTGTAGAGCTGAGGGGCAATGCTCAGGCCCAGAGTTTGAGCCCCACGTCAGACACAGACACACACAATACCAAGACAGTAGAAAATTGTACCTTTAGGCACATCTAAAATTGGACTCATCTCCTTTCTAGGACTCAGCTGTCAATAGCACTAAGGGACAATGAAATGCACAGGTACCTCTATGCTTAATTCATAATTGATAGGGCATAGAAGGAATATTATCAGAAGTCACTGAAGGAAAATAAATGAGTTAAGCACCACCATAGATAAATAGGCAAATACGATATATGCAATAGCTTATTATACAACTGATTTAGAAAGGACATTATAAAAAGATGTACAGGTGATATTTTGGAGTATACTATATGAACCCTAATGGAAAAATTACCTTGAATAATAAGAATATTATTTTGGGGGGCCATGAGTTTGGCCTAGTGGTAGAGTGCTTGCCTAGCATACATGAAGACCCGGCTTCGATTCCTCGGTATCCCACATACATAGCAAAAAGCCAGAAGTGGTGCTGAGGCTCAAGTGGTAGAGCTCTAGCCTTGAGAAAGGCTAAGGACAGTGCTCAGGCCCTGAGCTCAAGCCCAGGACTGGAAAAAAAAGAATATTATTTTTGGCTCATTGAAAGCAATATACGTGTATGCTGGATATTATAAGAACATAGTATGAAAATAGTTCTTAAGGGTAAATAAAATACTGTATTTGATCATGAGAAAATGTTGTTAGTTTTACATTTACAAGAGGTAACTTTGTTTCATGCTTTTCTACATTTAAGAAATATATATATATATATGTAAAACAAATACAGCAAAATGTAACATCATTAACAGAGAAGGCACAGCTTGTGCATATTGCTTTTTAAAATATGTTGATTTTGGGCTGGGAGTTTGGCCTAGTTGTAGAGTGCTTGCCTAGCATGCACGAAGGCCTGAGTTCAATTCCCCAGTACTATATACATAGAAAAAGCTGGAACTGGTGCTGAGACTCAAGTGGTAGACCTCTCACCTTGAGAAAGCCCAAGACAGTGCTCAGTCTCTGAGCTTAAGCCCAAGACTGACAAAGAAAAAAAAAGCAAATAGTTGATTTAGGTAGCATGTTTATGCTTGACAAGACTGTAGTAACTTTTTGAAATCTGGAGACAAGTGTTATTTGTACTTTTATTATTACTATTAAGGTGTTGTACAGAGGGGTTACCACTACAAAAAAACTAAGGTAATGCCTACATTTCTCTTTAAATGAATTTGTAGCTGGCTGGAAGTACCTCCTGCCTATAATTCTAGCCACTTGAAGGTTTGAGATATGAAGATCATCATTCAAAGCTAGCGTATACGAGAAAGTTGACACTTTAATCTCTAGTTAACCACTAAAAAGTTGAAGTGAACTATGGCTCAAGTGGTAAAGTGATATCCATGTGCAAAATAAACTCAATGGTAATGCCCTGAGTTCAAACTCCATACCAGCACAAAACCCAACTTCTCAGTTTTGAATCTCAGTCCTCCAGGCAGACTTATTTTACAAAGTCTTCCAGATAATACTGTTGTTCATGTAAGTTTATTAACTCAAAATTAAATACACCCTGACATCACAGACAGTGGGCAGACACTCATTAGCAGTTCTTACTTGTTGGAGTAGGTGTCGTACAATCCTACTTTCCTGTCCTCAGTTCCAACAACTGAGCAATCTTCCTTGTTTGCGTGCAGCAGCACTAAAAGGAAAGTTTCCAAATGAGAACATAGGACACAAGGGGAATAGAGTGAGGAGAATTTTTAAAATACTCAAATGGAAAAATTTCTGCCCTGGAGTTCTTCAAAGTTTCAATTATTAAAAGAATAAAATATAAACACAACTACATACACATAAAAACCTATGACTCTATAGATATGTTTTATTTCATAAATTAATGTATCTATGATATACAAACCCTTTGCCTAATTTTGATTATGTTCTAAAAATTAAGTGCCAGCGATTGTATACAGAAATTCCCTTCTTGAACACTTGTTTGTTAAACATGTCATTTGAAATATAATGTAAAAATCAATGTTTATAAATTCTTTAATAAAAAAAGAAAAAAGAAAAAATAGTAGCTGGGCTCACACCTATAATTCTAGCTATTCAGGAGACGGAGATCTGAGGATCATTGTTGGAAACCACACTGGGCAGGAAAGTTCAAGACTCTTATCTCAATAACTAAAACAAGTTTGAATCCTCTTGCAATCTCACCTCCCACAAATGGTGAGGTTTTTGTTTCCAGTTTTGCATCACTTTGTCCATATCTGGGGACCTAAATGTGCACAGACATAGTAATAAAATAGTTCAAACAAATGATGGGCACATAAGACAGTTGGTGTTTGTTTTCTTTCTAGAAGAAGATGTGTTGACTTACCTCAGAGCCAGGAAAGTTGTAGATCCCGCGTGGTGGGTGGCGCCCCACCCGGCCCAGAAACACGGAGGTCCAGGTGGAAGAGGCACCAGCACCTGATTGCCACCCTGGGTGCAGAGCCAGAAAGGGAAAGCTCTGGCGTTCCCCATGACCACATGAACATGGAGAGCTAAGAAACCTGGAACCAAGGCCAGAAGAGAGGCCCCGGTAGCCTCTGAGCGCTGCCTTCCTTCTCTAGTGCCGGTTGTTTCTCAGCAGCCAGGATCACTGGGTGCCCGTGCGCATGCGTGGCACTTCTGCGCCAGGACCTAGCACTGGCCATGCATGCGTGTTCCTGTGCAGCACTGGGCTAATCTTGCAGTGGTCCAGCTCCATTTGCAAGTCAGCCCTGAGGCTAATAAAGCCTAATGCCAAACAAAGGCATGAAAAAAAAGAATTTCAGAGGTATCTTCCTGGGTTTGAGCACTATCCTATAAGATCAGGGGTTTTGAGGGGCGCTCTTGCTCTCTCTGTATCTACAGTTCTTGGGGCTTCAACGCAGTAACCTGGTGCAGTTCCTGTTCTATTTTTCTGTTTTTCTCTTGACTAGTGTTCTTCCACTTGAGCCATTGCACCACTTTTGGCCTTTTTTTGTCAGCCATGGGACTTGAACCCTGGGCCTGGGCACTGACCCTGACCTCTTCAGCTCAAGGCTACAGCTCTACCCCTGGAGCCAAATCACCACTTCTGGTTTTCTGGTGGTTAACAGGAGGTAAGAGTCTGACAGTCTTTAGTGTTCAGGCTGACTTTGAACCACAATTTTCAAATTTCAGCCTCCTGAGTAGCTAGGATTACAGGGGTGAGAAACCCTGGCCTGCTCTGACAATAGATTTGCATGTGTACAGATCCTGAGTTTTGAAGTCATGGTTTGGTCAATGCACCTGGGCTATTTTGCTCAAAATTCGTGCTCTACCACTAGAGTCAAAGCTCTAAGTTTAGTGTTCTTACTATTTAATTGCAAGTAAGTCTCATAGCTTTCCTATCCTGGCTGGCTTTGAACTCTAATTCTCAGACCTCAGTCTCCATAGTAACTAGGGATATAGGCATGAGACACATGCTCAGCCTGTAATTTTACCTGTATTTTCCTTGAGCAAAGCAGAATACTACATGAGTTACAATAGCCAATGAACTCTTCTTTTATTGAATAGTGCTACTTCCTATAACTATCTTTTTTCCATGCCAAGGGAATAGACTCAGCTTCCAAGATGACCCACTAAAGAAAACTAAAGAAAAATTTTGCTTTAGCAAACTATATCTTCAATGGGACAGAATAAGATTAGCCAAGATCTAGAATCATTTGAGCATAAGCAAAAGGGTGGAACACAATCGAATGTGCTAAGCAGAAGACTAAAAATTGTCTGTCTCAAAAGCTTTCTCAGGGCCTGGAGTTTGGCTTAGTGTAGATTGCTTGCCTAGCATGCACAAAGGCCTGGTACCACATATATAGAAAAAAATCTGGAAGTGGATCTGTGGCTGAAGTGGTAAAGCTCTAGCCATGAAAAACATCCTACTACAGTGCTCAAGCCCTGAGTTCAAGCCCCACGACTGACCAAAAAAAAAGTTTCTCAGCTCTGAATGTTTAACAGAAGTCCTGAAAAGTTTGATATGCCAAGTGGGAGAGGCAGGGCACCTCCAATGAGCCAGGGACCACCAAAGTCCTGGTAGAGGTGGAGAAATTAAAGGAAGATTGGAATGGAAGCAAGAATATACAAGTGGCTCTGCTAAGACATGAGTCCTGAGAATACGTAGTTTGCAGATCTGAAAACAGCCATGAAACAAGGATTTTGATTTCATGAGCAAATCCTTAAAGTACTGACTACTTACAAAGTACATTTTATAAAACAGCCCTTAGATAATGGCCCATATTGAGTGGTAAAATATCCTGGTTCAGTCTGATCAACTTTCAGTCATCAGATTAGGTTGTTCATTCTCACATATATGCAATCATGAACACAAAAATTAGAAAAAGCAAAATGAAAACAAAATTCTGTCATTTCTGCTGGAGTGGAGGGAGGGGATCCAAGGGTTCCCTTTATTTTCAATGACATGAATGAAATCAGGAAAGAAACAAGCTCTTTCCTTACTCTACTGGTGTTGAACACAAAACAAATATACTTAATTTCATCAGATGATTTTGTGTGAGAATATCAATGTTCAAATCCAAACTCTCCTAGGTTAAAGAAGAAAGTATAGGATTTTGGGGTTTTTTTTTTTTTTTGGTGGGCTTGGGTGCTGTCCCTAAGCTCTCGAGCTCAAGATTTGTGCTCTACCATTTGAGCCGAAGTGCCACTTCCTATTTTCTGGTAGTTAATTGGATGTAAGAGTCTCATGGACTTTAGTGCCTGGGCTAGCTTTGAACCACGATCCTCAGATCTCAGCCTTGTGAGTAATTAGGATTACTGGCATGAGACACTGGGACCCAGCTGACTTTTCCTTTTGTTCTGGACACCTGTTGATGGTACTTGTAGTTAAGACTGATGCCTTTTGGGTTTAGAGATAGTGAAATTTATCATTTTTTTAAGCATGCCTTTAAATAAAGGATTAATAAAAATCAGATGTTGCCTTTTTTCTTTTGCCAATCCTGGGGCTTGAACTGAGGGCTTCAGCACTGTCATTGGCTTTCCTTAAGGCCGGAGCTCTATCACTTGAGCCACAGCACCACTTCCAGCTTTTTTCTACATATGTGGTACCAAGGAAGCAAATCTGGGTTTTGATGCATGCTAGGCAAGCACTCAACCACTAGGACAAACTTCTGGCTCCAAATGTTGCTTTCTTCAAAACCAGTGTCTGTCCATCATTCAAGTAAAGATTTTCCTATGCAAATGTGTACAGGTAAAGGAATTGCTTTAGAAAATCCCACCCCCACCCCCACTGCCAGGGTTAAGTATCCTTAAAATGATAGCTCAGAGCGGGGTGCCAGTGATTCATGCCTGTAATCCTAGCCACTCAGGAGACAGACTGATAGATATCAGATAGAGATCAATAGATAGATTGATAGGTGGGTAAATAGAAAGAATAAGGCTAAAGCTATGGCTACAGCATGCTTGCCTAGTACATGGAAGCCCAGGAACTAAACACAAGTAAGGCATAAAATATATAAAGAATAATCTGTGACTGGGAACATGGCCTAGTGGTAAAGTGCCTGCCTAACAATCACAAAGCCTTAGGTTTGATTCTTTGGTACAACATACATAGGAAACTGAAATGATCCTGGGGCTAAAATGATAAAGCACTAACCTTGAAAAAGCCCAAGAAATTTGCCCAAGCCATGCGTTTAAGCTTCAAGCCTGTCAGAAATAAATAAAGGAAACAAGCAACATTTCATGAATGGTGATTAAAACACCTGTGTTGTCTGAGATTTGTCTTCCTCACACTCTCCTGTTCAAATACGTAGTTCACCATATAGAATATCAAAGTTAGATAACATTCTGACACTTGGCTAAAATAGTTATGAAAGATTTTAATCTTTAGGGTAACGCAAATGTGAACTACTGTAAAGCATTCTGAATACTACAGATTAGTTGAGGCCAAGATCAAACTGTACACAGATATTGAAACACACAGATCAAAAGATGGGCTTTTTATAATTAATAAATTTCAATTCATCTGAGAGTTTTAAAAACTTCAGTTATATGCCAGGCATGGTGGCTCATGCCTGTAATCATGGAAGGCTGAGATCTGAGGATCTAGGTTCAAAGCCATCCCTGGCACTAAAGAGAGACTCTTATCTACTATTAACTCCAGAAAATCAGAAGTGGTATAGGGTGGTAGCCTTGAGCTGAAGAGCTCAGAGACAGCATCCTGGCCCAGAGTCTAAGCCCTATGATTAAAGAAAAAGAAATCATTAATAAAAATATGTAGTGTACCCAGGCTCTGTGGCTCACACTTATAATCCTAGCTACTCAGGAGGCTGAGATCTGAGGATCACAGTTCAAAGCCAGTCCTGGCACTAAAGACAATGAGACCTTTTTTTGGGGGGGGGTGTCATCAGGCATGAACTTGGCAAGTTCAGCTCAAGGCTACTCTCCTACCCTTGAGCCAAACCCACTTCCCTTTTTCTAGTGGTTAATTGGAGATAAGAGTCTCTGGTCCATTTTGTGCCCTGACTGGCTTTGAACCTTGATCATAAGATCTCAGACTCCTGCCTAGGCAGGATTACAGGCATGAGCCACAGCACTGGGCTAAGTCCATGAGACTCATCACCATTTACCCAACAGAAAACCAGTAGTGGCACTGTGTCTTGAGGGGTATGGGAGTAGCCTTGTGCTGAAGAGCTCAATGACAGTGCCCAGGCCCAGAGTTCAATTCTCATGACCGACAAAAAATAAAAATATGCGGTGGAAGCTGGGGCCTGTGGGCTACTCACGTGTACTTCTGTCTATTCAGAGGCTGGATCTCAGGTTCATACTGTAAAGACAGCCTGGGCATGGGAAAGGAATGTGGCTCAATAGTAGAGAACTTCAGACATCAACAAATGCTGATGGTGATGTGGAGAAAGAGGAATCCTACTGCACTGCTGGTAAGAGTGTAAGTTAGTACAGCTGCTGGAAGGCAGTTTCCAGATATCTGAAAAAACTAAAAATAGATCTTCCCTATGCATCACCCATGCCACTCCTGGTCATCTATACTGAACATCATAACCCGGGATATGATAAGGACATCTGCACAGTTATATTCATCACTGCACTACTCAATAGCCAAGTGATGGAAACTACCCAGGTGCCCCCCTACAGATGAGTATATCATATATATATATGCTAATTATGTTGAGTGAGATAAGTTAAGACCAAAGGAAGAAAAGGTGCCTGGTCTTCTTGATATGTGGATACTACATCCAAACAGTACAAGAGCAATATTTGGGTACTCAAGGTTATTGACACTGTCTTGGAAATGTAAATATAACTACATAGACATAAAAATCCATGATCCCATATAAACTATATAAATCTGTTATTTAGATCTCTATGTGTCTATAACATACAAACTCTCACCTTAATTTTAATTATGTTCTAAAATTTATGTGCCAGTGGTTGCATATAGAGAGTCCCTTCTTCTCCCGTCCCGCGGGTTCAGTTATTCGTCAGGCCCGAGGAGGCACCTCCTAAGAGAAGAAAACCAATGGGGGAAAGAGAGGAAGGAGACCAGGCGCATAAAGAAAGACAGAGACAATCTGAGTCGCGTCAAGGTCTCATTTATTGAAAGCAGAGCAGGGTTTATATACCCTGAAATAGGAGGAAGGGGCAGTGTGGAAGGGTCCAGGGTTGGGTCACACTGCCCTTTTGGCCGTTGTGCTAATCTCGAAAGCGCATCTTGTGGTCCTTCCAGGAAATCCTTTGAGTAATGGTCTCTGCCAGGTGCTGTTTACTCAGGACTGAGTTATTGCTCAAGGCTACAGGATGTTGAACTGCTCCATTTCATGACCTCAGTCTCCAACAATTCCCCCTTTCCTTTAAAGAACAAGGTCTCTATAGGTGGAGAGAACACCCTGTCTTAGGCTGTATGGAGGGACCCTTACTCCTGGCAACATGCCTTGTTGAGCCGGCCTCGACGGCCTCTGTATGTTGTGCCTCCCAGGGTAAGCTCCATAATAGTCCCGTCATTGGATGCTCTCTAGCCGCTTTGGGGTTTATCGGCCAAGAAGTGTATGAAACTGGAGCCCTCTTTTGGGAGTGCTTGTTTTGGACCCCACAGGGTCATCCTGAGCCTCTAAACGATGATAATGCACCGAGATTAAGTTTTTGGAAATGGCAGAATCAATTTGATTTTTTATAAATCGCATAAGGCGCTGAAAAGCCCAAGGGCCAAAAGAAATTAGGAGGAGAAGTCCCACAAGGGGGCCCAAGAGGGAAGGTAAAAGAGTTGATAGCCAGGGAGATGTGGAGAACCAATTTTGATACCAAGATTCTTGTTTTTCCCTTTCTCTTTTTCGCTTTTCTAGGCTAGCTGTAATTTTTTCTAAGCTATCCTTAACAAGTCCTGTTCTATCTACATATACGCAGCATTTTTCCTTTAAAGCCGCGCATAGGCCTCCTTGCTGTAGAAAAAGTAAGTCTAATCCTCGTCGATTTTGGAGGACAACTTCTGCCAGAGAGCTCAAAGATTCTGTTAAATGCTCCATTCCTGTTTTTAAATCTTCCAAATCCTGACTTATGGCTGCATTTAGGGCATGAAGCTGTTGGGTATTTTCTTTAGAATCAACTATAGAGGCTATCCCTGTGCCTGTACCAACAGCTCCGAGCCCCAATAGCACAGACAAGGTAAGGGCAGTAATAGGTTCTCTTTTACTTCTGAGATGAGGGGCTGATCTTTCTTCCCAAAAATTTAAAGGCTCATTGGGTGAATAGATGGAGAAATTTGGGAGTAACTGTACTATTACACAGTAATCTCTATTCTTCCTAAAATCTTCTATAGCTATAAGATGAGTAAGTCCTTCAGAGCAGGCAAAATACGTATCGTTAGGGGCTAACAAATATCCTGTTGTAGAGGAGTTTATAATAAGGGTATCATTACAAATATATATAAGCTCAGCTGGAGGAATCATATGTGGACCCAATATGCAGGATCCAATACCAACAACCTCCGTGAGGGTCAGCTGTAAGCCTTGGATTAGTTCCTGGGGTGGCTGTGCAAGAATTATAGGGTTGCCAAAAAGAGCTCTTCCTTCGTAAAAAGGAGGACTAGCAGAAAAACACAGCCAACATTCCAAGTCATTGGTGTCATTATTTTTCTTTTTAGCTGTTAAAAGAGTGGAGGCAGATGCATTAAGAATGCTCCACAGTAATTCAGCTGAAGATTTAGGACTAGGGGGTATGGTAGGCTGAAAAATTGTGCTAAAATCTATAGAAGGCGTAGGGGTATTTAAGGCACTGTTTTTAGAAGGTAAGGGGTTCAATGGGCTTGATGGGCGATGAAGCTGAGTGTTGGGACCTATAGATGCCTTATATTGGGTGGGGATTTCTTTAAGTAATTTGATTTTAAAGGTGAGTCCAGGGTCCTGGCATCCCCAAGTCATGCCATCGCATGTCCTCAGCCTCATTCCCCATTCTGGTGCTTTTTCCCATGAGGTGAACCTTTTTCCTGAATCTGTAAATCTGATAAGAAGCGGGATGCACCACTCACTGGCACAACGTGTCCTTTCTGGGGTTTGTGTAGTAATTTGCAATATTTTCTGTAAATATTGTGGGAGATATAGTCTCCGTACTGTTATGAGGTCCCAGGACGAGGTTGGCTTCCAATAGGCATCCCCAGTGGTTTCACATTTCCAATAATAACAAAAATAAGAATCTCGAAAACCACATTGGTATTGTAGGGATCTATCCCTATGAACATCTCCTGGGCAAACATATAATCCAGTGGAATCTTCTGCCAAAGCCATACGAAAATAATATGAATTACATGCGGCTGTTCGCCCTTTGTAATCTGGATTAGGTCCATCTACAGGTCCCTTTTGGGGCATAAATTTATCAGGCGTTCCCCAGGAGGGATCAGCGCCTAAGGCTAGGGCGCATAAATCGACAAATAAATCAGGCCAAGGGATGGTGGCGCTTAGGGAGGAGGTAGCATTGGCTATATCCCCTGCTTGATTAATAATAACCCATGTATAGTTATATATTTGATAGGGAGTTTTTTGTTTTGTAGTTTAGACGTCTTCGATTACCAGGATCAGCATCACCGTCAATAGCATCATGCCGAGTGATGACGGGGAAGGCCTCATCATCATGGTTGTTGACCTGTAAAAGAAAAATATTTTTGTTCTCAGGCACCACCCTGGAATTAATTATATGGCTTTATTGTTTATTATATGGTTTTATTAATCTTTCAGGCAACCATCTAGCTCCCCCTTCTTTAGAATTATAAATGCAAGCTGATCCTTTTCCCCAGATAATGACTGGGTCAGGGCCGTTCCATATTCCCGTCAGTGGGTCTTTCCATAGGGCCTGGGCGTAGTCTGTTTGCGTGGTGGGATGCCAAAGGCATTCTGCGGCAGATTTGCCATTAGCGTCAAGGGTTAAAAAGTTTAAAACAAAGAGAGCATGTAATAGTAAAGTCTTATAGTTTCCTTTAAGGGAATATAATGTTTCTTGTGAGGCAAGTTTAATGAGGGTGTTTTTTAAAGTCTGATGAGCCCTTTCCACTATTCCTTGTCCTTGGGGGTTGTAGGGGATTCCAGTAATATGTTTTATGCTCATTTGGGAGCAAAATTGTTTGAACTTTTGACTGGTATATCCGGGCCCATTGTCCGTCTTTATAGCTTGGGGTTGTCCCATGACAGAAAAAACATATAGGAGATGGTCTATAACATCTTTTGTGGCCTCCCCTAAATGAGCGGAGGCACAAATAAATCCACTAAAGGTATCAATGGTAACATGTACATATTTTAACCTTCCAAAGGAGGGGACATGAGTAACATCCATTTGCCAAAGTTGTCCAGGTATGAGCCCTCTGGGGTTTACACCTACATGGGGTTCAGGGAGCAGGGTTAGGCAATTTTTGCAGTTTTTAACAATTTGTCTTGCCTGTTCTCTAGTAATTTTAAATTTTAAGCGCAGGGTATGAGCATTAAGGTGGTGAACAGCATGGGCCTCTTGTGCAAGGGTCACCGGATTAACTGTTTGAGATAAGGTAACTATTTGGGTTGCCAAATCAGCTAATTCATTGCCCTGGGTTAGTGGACCAGGTAGGCCAGAATGAGCACGAATATGTCCTACAAAGAAGAGGTACGAACGTTGTCTAATAAGTTTTTGCAATTCAAAAAATAATTGAAAAGTAGGTGTAGTAGGCTGAATAACCGGAACCATTTCTAAAACTTGTAAAGCTCTAACAACATAATGGCTATCCGAAAACAGGTTAAAAGGGTGGGTCTTTAACAACCGAAAAACACAAAGCGCAGCAAATAATTCTACTAACTGAGCAGAGTTAAAGGAAGTATTTACAAAGTGGGAAACATTATTAATAACATATGAAGCTTTTCCATTTTTCGAACCATCAATAAAGATGCTCAAAGTATTGGGGATGGGCTTTATTAAGGTATTTTTTAGAAAAACAAAAGGAGTAATATTAAGGAATTGAATAAGTCTGTCGCTGGGCATGTGAGTATCAAAACTACCCTGGAACCCAGTGCATAAAACAGCCCAATCATCTTGTCTTTGTTGTAACCAATTAATTTGTTCCTTAGAGTAAGGGGTAATTCTGATATCAGGATCCTTGCCAAAATATCTGACTGAAATTTTTAATCCTATAAAGATAAGTTGAGATATTAAAAGGGGGTAGGGGGGTAATACTTTAGATTGAGAGGCAGAAGCATGTACCGAAAATAGGGGTACTGCTCTCTGCCATAGTAAACCAATGGGGGTGAATTCGGTGGCAAATATAATTAAATAAAGAGGCAAACTGGGGTCAAAATAGCCTATATTTTGTTGGGTAATAGCTGCTTCTAATTTTATTAAGGCCTTTTAAGCCTCTGGAGTAATTTTTCTTGGGGACGTGGGATCAGAATTTCCCTGCAAAATATTAAACAAGGGTTTTAATTCTCCTGTTGTTAATTTAAGATAAGGGCGTAGCCAATTAATGTCCCCTAGAAGTTTTTGAAAATCATTTAGGCAAACTAATTTATCCCTTTTAATTTTAATTTTTTGTGAATAAATTAAGTTGGGTTCTAATTGAAATCCTAAAAATAAAAAGGGATAGCAGGTTTGAATTTTTTCTGGGGATATAAAAAATCCTCTATCTTGTAAAGCAATAATTATTTTTTGAGTCACTTGATGCGCCTCCGGTTCTTGTTTGGCGGCAATTAATAGATCATCCATATAATGTATAATATATATATGAAGGTATTGAACACGAATTGGGTCTATGGATTGAGCCACAAATTTTTGACAAAGAGTGGGAGAATTAGCCATACCCTGTGGCAACACTCGCCATTGAAAGCGGGGATTAGGGCCCTTATGGTTTATCACGGGTATGGAAAAGGCAAATCTTTTACAATCTCCAGGATCGAGGGGAATGGAGAAAAAACAGTCTTTTATATCTATTACAGTTTTAAAAAATCCTTTAGGGATAGCTGTGGGAGAGGGCAGTCCAGGTTGTAGGGCTCCCATGGGTGCCATGGTTTTATTAATTTCCCTTAGATCCTGTAGTAACCTCCAACTTCCATTTTTCTTTTTTATAACAAATATGGGAGTATTCCAGGGAGAGGTAGAAGGTTCAAGATGTCCCTGCTCTAATTGTTCCTGCACCAACTGAAGAGCAGCCTGAACCTTTTCTTGAGGCATGGACCACTGGTCTATCCAAACCGGATTGTCAGATTTCCAAGTTATTTTATCAGCTTGGAGCGCAGGGGGAGCAATGGTCTTTAGGAAAAAAGGTCGGTCCCAAGACCCTTTCTATCCCATTTAGGGGTGGGTATAATTGGGTGACTAATTCCTTGCTCATGCTTTCCCAGCCCTTTTCCTGGGAAATATCCAGACTTGAGCATCATGTTAGTCACAGTCTCATTAGGACTGAACATGATAACTCCCATTTGGGTCATTATATCTCTCCCCCATAGATTTACAGGGAGTCCGTCCACCACAAAAGGTTTAACTGTCCCAGTGTTTCCCTCTGGGTCTGTCCATGTTAATATTTTAGAACTCTGGAGTGTATTTTGAGTCTGCCCAATACCCTTTAAATGGGTAGCGGTGGGTTCCAGAGGCCAAGAGATAGGCCAATGTTGTTTTGCAATGACAGTAGCATCGGCCCCTGTATCTAAAAGACCCAGGAATTGTTTTCCTTCCAAAAAAAGTTTTAAAGTTGGTCTAGATTCTGTCAATTGATGTACCCAAAATATATCTGTTGATCCTGGGGTAGAATTGCCACGCTGGGGATGCTTATATGGGAACTGTCCTGTTACGGGCAGAGGGAGGGCTTGTGCAATGCGTTGGCCTGCCGATATGGCAAGAGGGCCTTGAGAGGCATGAACTAAAATTTTTAATTCGCCTGAATAATCAGTGTCAACCACCGAGGGAATGACAGAGAGTCCTTGCAGTGAGCTTGAAGCTCGGCCTATAATAAGAAAAAACATTCCTGGCGGGGGAGGCCCAAACCTTCCAGTGTTTATAACAACTGTTCCTTCCTCTGGAGTTATAATCCTGGTGGTGGAGGAACAGAGGTCCAGTCCTGCGCTGCCTGCAGTGGCTCAGAACAAGTCTGAGTCAGCGATGTTTGCATCAGAGGCAGATTTTGGGCGGGAAGGGTCATTGGTTGTCGCGGTGGGTATGTAGGGCCCTGTACTGGGGCCCATAGCCCGTTTCCCGAGACCGCAGATAAAGGCTGGCCATTTATATCGGTCTTGGACCGGCACTCTCTAGCCCAGTGACGGCCTCTTTTGCATTTAGGACAAAGGCCAGGGGGAAGGGGGAGGGGAATCGTCCCAGGAACGTTGGGTTGTTTAATAGCTCCAGGGCATTCTCTAGCAAAATGTCCGATTTGTCCACATTTAAAACAGTTTTTAGGGGTAGATATTTGTCCTAGTTTTCCTGAAGGTGGAGTCTGGTTTTGGAGTATGGCTCCAATGGCCAAATTAACAGATTTAGACATTTTATGTTCAAAGGAATCCACATCATTGCAAATTTTAATCATACCATTTAAATCTAGGGTCTTTGTTTTGCCTCTTAAAGCAGCTTTACAGGCTGCATTAGCATTTTCTATGGCCAACTGTCTAACTATAATATCATCTGTATCTACCTCACCTAATATTCTTTTTTTTTCTTTTTTTTGTTTATTTTACTGTTGAGATAATGTTCAGAGAAGTGACAGTTACATTCATCAGGTTGTGGGTGCATTACTTCTCTCACATTGATACCCCTTCTCATGTCTTTGTTCCCATTTCCCTCCCCCCACCCCTTCCCAATTATCTTGGTTTCCCCCTTCCCTTCCCTATTTCAAATAAACATATATACAATATACCCGGTAACAGAGTCAGATACAGTAACATAAGACTAATCATAACGGCAAAAAAGACAGAGAAGAGAAATAACATAGTACATTAAGAGCAACAATCACACAAGATAAACCCTTGTTTCCATATCTTAGAGTTCATTTCATTTAGTCTCATCCTATATGACCTTATGTACAAAGTTTTTGACCTACTGCAGTCCTCTGCTAGAAGAATCCTAGAGGTGTACTAATTATTACAAATGAGAGAAACCATTGAGCCTAGTTCCTTTGGGTCTTGCTTACTTCACTTAATATGATTTGTTCCAAGTCTTTGCATTTTCTTACAAATGGGGCGATGCCATTCTTTCCGGTGGCTACATAGAATTCCATTGTGTATAAATACCACATTTTCTTGATCCAGTCATCTACTGAGGGGCATCTGGGTTGGTTCCATAGCTTAGTTATGGTAAATAATGCTGCAATGAACATCATTGTGCTAGCAGCTTTAGTATGTCCTTGGTTCTAGACATTTGAGTAAGTGCCAAGGAATGGAATTGCTGGATCATAGGGGAGCTCTATGTTTAGTCTTTTGAGGAACCACCATACTGCTTTCCATTGTGGTTGAATGAGTTTACACTACCACCAACAGTGTAGTAGTGATCCCTCCCCGCCAGCATCTGTTGTTATTAGATTTCTTGATCTTGGCCCTTCTGACTGGAACGAGGTGGAATCTCAAGGTTGTTTTAATTTGCATTTCTTTTATGGCCAGAGATGTGGAGCATTTCTTCATTTGTCTCTAGGCAATTTCTATTTTCTCTTCAGAGAAGTCTCTAAATCTTTAGCCCACCTTTTAATGGGATGGTTGTTTCTTTGAGGATTTGTTTTTTTGTTTTTTGGTTTTTGGGTTTTTTTTTTTTGCCACTCCTGGGCATGGGCTTAGGGCCTGAGCACTGTCCTTGGACTTTCTCAAGGCTAGAGCTCTACCACTTGAGCCTCAGCACCACTTCCGGCTTTTTTCTATGTATGTGGTACCAAGGAATTGAACCCGGGTCTTCATGCATGCTAGGCAAGCACTTTAACCACTAGGCCAAACTCCCGGCCCTGAGGATTTGTTTTTTATCTCTCTTCACTTCTTAACTCACATGCTGATGTTTCTTCCACAGCCTCCCACCTACTACAAAGGATTTATGAAAACATTCATCAGAGGTGAAAGCCAAGTTCACCTTCATTCATTATAGCACAGATGGAATATTCCCTCCCATTCTGAAGCCTGATCAAGTGATGGGTATTTGCTACTCCTTGACACTACAGATGCTTGGTCACCAAAATGACTTCCTCATGGGCAGTGATGACACCCAGTCCCATGGGTTGAGATGATAGGAGCTTTCCACTTTGGAGATGGCCAACTGCTTTAGTTCACTTTTTGCTTCTCCTTTTGGAAAAACAACTAATAGACTTATGACAGTGAGCCATTTCCCTTCTCTGCCTGCTCCTCTTGTCTGTATCACCCACTGGAAGGGGCATCACAGACAGTCTTCTTTCTTTGTTTACTGTTGCTCTGAATTGCTGGTGTCTGACCTGTGCTCTCTTGAATCTATGGATAAGGTAGTTTCAGACTGGGCAGATTTTCTTATTGGCTGTTTAAACTTGGGTTCCCTGCAGCAGAGATTAAATATCCTTTTTAGGTTTACATTTTACAGAGTTGGAAGAAGCAGATTTGTTATTCTTCATTCATAAACTGTATTCATTAAACTTTAATCAAATAATTGCTTTACATGGGATTACAAGATTCAAACTCAGAGAAATTATAACATATCTTACCAATCACATCTGGTACCAAAATTATTTTAAAAAACAAAAATATCATGGACTTTTGTTCCCCCGGCTGGCGTTGAACCCCAATCCTCCCATCTTAGCCTTCTGAGTATCTAGGACTACAGGTGTGAGCCACCAGCACTCAGCCTAAAATTCATTTTGATAAATGGTATTTAAAATGTTCAGAGAAGTTATGCTTTTTGATTTCTTCTCTAAGAGTATTCACCTTCAGTTTGACTGTGTGTGATGACCTAGAGTTCTGTATAAGTTATCATGTCCAGTCATATTTTAGATCTAGTGTCTACATATGAAAGAAAACATGCACTGTTTGTTTCTCAGCATTTGGTTTACTTCCTTAGCATGACTTGGTCTAAGTCTATCCATTTTCTAAGTCTATCCATTTCCCTGAAAATGACATAAGCATATTTTTTTGCCAGTCCTGGGACTTGAACTCATGGTCTGGGCACTATCCCTGGACTTTCTCTTTTTTGCCAGTCCTGAGCTTGAGCTCAGGGCCTGAGCACTGTCCTTGGACTTTCTCAAGGCTAGAGCTCTAACACTTGAGCCTCAAGCTAAAGCTCTAACACTTGAGCCTCAGCACCACTTCCGGCTTTTTTCTATGTATGTGGTACTGAGGACTCGAGCCTGGGTCTTCATGCATGCTAGGCAAGCACTTTAACCACTAGGCCAAACTCCCGGCCCCTTCCTGGGCTTTCTCAAGGCTAGTGTTCTACTGCTTGAGCCACGGCACTACTTCCAGCTTTTTCTATGTATGTGTTACCAAGGAATTGAACTCAGGGCTTTGAGCATGCTAGGCAGGTACTCTACCACACTGGCCACACTCTCAGCCCAAGCACAAATCTTTTTTAGAAAAAAAAATTAGATGCATATAAGACCAGTCTTCATTAACACCAGTGAGATGTACAAGGGAGTTTTATTTCTATGTGAATGTGTGTGTGTGTGTGTGTGTGTGTGTGTGTGTGTGTGTGTGTGTGTGTACAGGTACGTTAATCAGACTCACCCCCTTCATCATGCTCTCTTTTCCCCCTCACCACCCAAACCAGTATTAACAAGTTTCATTGCTCCACTTTTGCACCTGTACATAAAGTGCTTTGAGCATACTTACCATCCTTCACGCTCTCCTCTCCCTCTCCTGCTCTTACCCTTACCCAAGACAGGACACATTCGAACTTCCCAATATGCATTTTGGTAAAGTGTATCTGAATTACTTAAAGAGAGTCTTCTTCTTTTTTCTTCTCAAGGCTAACACTTTACCACTTGAGCCACAAATGCAATGTTGTTTCCCCCAGAGAGAGGGCTTGGTCACTACTATTAGTCAAAGACAGCCAGCCACAAGGCTTGGCAAAGAAAGCCCTCTGAAAGCCAGTGATGCTGCATGTACTATACTAATACTATACTATACTATGATATCAGATTGATTTCCTCCCTGACACTCACTTTTCCCAAACCCACTACCCCCTATTGTTCAACTTCTTTTTTTTTTCTCTTTTTTTTGGCACTTTTTTAATTGTAATTACTAAAAGGGTTACATGATATTTGCCAGATAGAAGGTGCATTAAATCAAATACATTGATAACCTTTCACATGTCTTGGTACTCATTTCCCTCCCCCCCACACCCCCTACCCGTCTTGGTTTTCCCCCCTTCCCTATCAAATTTCAAATATCCAAATACAAATAAATTCAATATATCAGATAACAAAGTGAGATACTATACCAATATGAAATAACCAAGGGACAGCAAAGGAGATGAGAGACAACATAGTACATAAAGGACAAGAATCATTCATTATATGGCTTTTGTTTCACTATCCCTGAGGTCCTTTCAATTAGCTTCACATTATATGTCCTTATGTATCAAGATTTTGCTCTATTGCAAATCTCTGCTAGTAGAGCCCAAGGTTTCTACTGATTATGACGAATGAGGGAAACCATTGAGCCTAAGTTCCTTTGAGTCTGGCTTACTTCACTTAATATGATTTTTTCTAAGTCTTTCCATTTCCTAACAAATGGGGCGATGTCATTCTTTCTAACAGCAGCACAGAATTCCATTGTGTACAAATACCACAACTTGTTGATCCACTCATCAACTGAGGGACATCTAGGTTGGTTCCATATCTTTGCTATGGTGAATAGTGCTGCAATGAACATTGTTGTGCTAGTGGGTTTAGTATGTCCTTGTTTCTGGATGGTTGGGTAAATGCCAAGTAGTGGAATTGCTGGGTCATAGGGGAGTTCTATGTTTAGCCTTTTGAGGCACTGCCACACTGCTTTCCATAGTGGTTGGACGAGTTTACACTCCCACCAACAGTGTAGTAGTGATCCCTCCTGGCCACATCCCCTCCAGCATCTGTTGTCATTTGTTTTCCTGATCCTGGCCATTCTAGCTGGAGTGAGGTGGAATCTTACAGTTGTTTTGATTTGCATTTCTTTTATGACCAGAGATGTTGAGCATTTCTTCATGTGTCTATAGGCCATTTTTGTTTCTTCTTCAGAGAAGACTCTCTTTAAGTCTTTGGCCCATTTTTTAATGGGATGGTTGTTACTTTGGAGGTTAGTTTTGGAGTGATTCAATTTTTTGAGTTGTTGATATATTTTAGATATGAGGCCTTTGTCCGTTGTTTGGTTGGTGAAGATCTTCTCCCACTCTGTAGGCTTCCTGATTAGTTTACTAGCTATGTCCTTTGCCATGCAAAAGCTCTGCAGTTTAATGCAGTCCCACTTATCCAGCCTTTCTCTGATTTGTTGTGATTCTTGGTCCTTATTAAGAAAGTTTCGACCTGTGCCAAGGAGGCCTAGTGTATCTCCTATTCCTTCCTGTAGAGCTTTCAGTTTGTCAGCTTTTACCTCCAGGTCTTTGATCCATTTGGAGTTAATTCTAGTGCAAGGTGACAAAGAAGGATCCAGCTTTAGTTTTCTGCAGGTGCTTAACCAGTTCTGCCAGCACAACTTGTTGAAGAGGCTGTCTTTCTTCCATTCTATTTTTTTGGCTCCCTTGTCAAAGATTAGGTGGCCATAGGTCTGTGGTTTAATATCTGGGTCCTCAGTTCTATTCCATTGGTCTTCAGGCCTGTTCCTGTGCCAGTACCAAGCTGTTTTTAGAATTATAGCTCTGTAATAGAGTCTAAAGTTTGGAATTGAAATTCCTCCAGCGCTGTTCTTTCTGCTAAGAAGTGTTTTTGCTATACGGGGTCTTTTATTATTCCATATGAAATTTTAGATTGCCTCTTCTATTTCTTTAAAGAATGACATTGGTATGTTGATGGGTATTGCATTGAATTTGTAGATAGCTTTTGGCAAGATTGTCAATTTCACAATGTTGATTCTTCTAATCCAGGAGCATGGGAGGTTTTTCCATTTCCTTAGTTCTGCTTTAATTTCCTTTTTTGGGGTTTTCAAGTTTTCGTCAAAAAGGTCCTTTACATTCTTAGTTAAGCTAATTCCTAGGTACTTTATTTTCTTTGAGACTATTGTGAAAGGAGTTTCTTTCCTGATTATTGCCTCGTTCCTCTCACTGTTGGCATAAAGGAAGGCAGTTGATTTTTGAGGGTTGATTTTATAGCCTGCTACTCTTCCAAAGCTTTGGATCAGCTCACGGAGCTTGGCAGTAGAGTCTATAGGATTCTTTAAATACAGAATCATGTCATCTGCAAAGAGGGATAGTTTTACTTCCTCTTTCCCTACTTGGATCCCCTTTATGCTTGCTTCTTGCCTTATTGCACTAGCTAGGAATTCTAGTACTATGTTAAAGAGGAGTGGAGAGAGTGGGCATCCTTGTCTCGTTCCTGATTTTAGAGGGAATGGCTTTAGATTTTCACCATTAAGTGTAATACTAGCAGTAGGTTTCTCATACACAGCCTTTATTACATTGAGGAATGTTCCATGGATTCCTAGTTTCTCCAGAGCTTTTAACATAAAGGGGTGTTGGATCTTGTCAAATGCCTTTTCCGCGTCTATTGAGACAATCATGTGATTTTTGTCTTTGCTCCTGTTGATGTGTTGAATTATATTAATTGATTTGCGTATGTTGAACCAGCTCTGCCTCCCTGTGATGGATCCAGTTTGATCATAGTGTATAATTTTTTTGATGAGTTGTTGTAGACGGTTGGCCAGTATTTTGTTGAGAAGTTTTGCATCGATGTTCATCAAAGATATAGGTCTATAGTTCTCTTTCTTTGATGAATCTCTGTCTGGTTTGGCGATGAGGGTTATACTGGCTTCACAGAATGAGTTTGGTAAGGAACCTTCATTTTCAATTTCGTTGAAGATCTTGAGGAGTATTGGTGTGAGCTCTGCTTTGAAGATCTTATAGAATTCAGCTGTGAATCCATCTGGCCCTGGGCTTTTCTTAGGTGGAAGTTATCTAATTGCCATTTCTATTTCAGAGCTTGAAATAGGCCTGTTGAGTTGGCTTAGTTCTTCTTGGTTCAGTGTGGGTATGTTAATATTGGCTAGGAATTCATCCATTTCATCTAGATTCTCAAATTTGTTGGCATAAAGGTTTGAGAAGTATTCCCTCATGATATTCTGGATCTTGGTAATTTCTGTCGTGATATTACCATTTTCATCTGCGATTTTGTTTATTTCGATATGCTCTCTTCTTTTTTTGGTAAGATTTGCTAAGGGCTTGTCAATTTTGTTAATTCTTTCAAAGAACCAACTCCTTGTTTTGTTGAGTCTTTCTATAGTTTTTTTGGATTCCAAATCATTTAATTCTGCTTTGATTTTAATTATTTGCTTTCTTCTACTGGGATTAGGGTTGGTTTGTTGCTCTTTTCCAGGAGCTTAAGGTGAGACATTAACTTGTTGGTTTGCAATTTTTCCAACTTGTTGTTGTAGGCACTCAGCGCTATAAATTTTCCTCTGAGTACTGCCTTTGCTGTGTCCCAAAGGAGTTGGTATTTTGTGTGCTCCTTACTGTTAAATTTCATAAACTGTTGGATTTCTGTTCTGATCTCTTCGATGACCCATTGGTGGTTCAACAATGTGTTGTTCAGTCTCTATGAGTTACAGGGTTTTCGTTGGTGGAGATGTGTGTTCAGTTCCAGTTTGATGCCTTTGTGGTCTGAGAGTGTGCATGGAATAATTTCTGTGTTTCTGAATCTGTCCAGGTTTGTTTTATGGCCTAAGATGTGATCTATTTTGGAAAATGTTCCATGTGCTGCTGAGAAAAACGTATATTGTGTTGTTGCTGGGTGGAATATTCTGCAGATGTCTGTTAGATCTAGTTGGTCTATATAGTTGTTCAGTTCTAAGGTTTCTCTGTTGAGTTTTTGCCTTGTTGATCTGTCCATAGGTGAAAGTGGTGCGTTAAAGTCACCGACAATCACTGTATTTCGATCGCTGTATGGTTTCAGTGTAAGTAAAGTTTGCTTGATGAAGTTTGGAGCTCCGGGATTGGGTGTGTAAATATTTAGGATCGTTATGTCTTCCTGGGGGAAAGATCCCTTTAGTAGTATGTAGTAACCTTCTTTGTCTTTTCTTACTAATTTTGGTTTGAAGTCTATTTTATCTGATATGAGGATGGCAACTCCAGCGTGTATATGGGGGACATTAGCTTGATAGAGTTTATTCTAACCTCTCACTTTCAAAAGATGCTTGTTTTTTGGGGTAAGATGTGTCTCTTGAAGACAGCAGAACGATGGCTCTTGCTTTTTGATCCAACTAGACAGCCTATGCCGTTTAATTGGAGAGTTGAGTCCATTGATATTGAGAGTTAGGATTGAGAGATATTTATTAGGTCCTACCATTTTTAAAAGCTTTTATTTGGGCCTGTGTCTTGACAGTTCTTGTGGTCCTTAGGTGGTATGCTGTTTAGGTGCCATTTCTTTCCCTATATTGCCTTTATTTTGGTTTTCTATGTATAGGACATCTTTCAGAATTCTCTGTAGTGTTGGTTTTGTTTCGACATATTATTGCAGCTTTTCCCTGGAATGGAATGTTTTTATTGTTCCCTCAGTTATGAATGAGAGCTTAGCTGGGTACAGTATTCTTGGTTCGTAGTTATTTGACTTAAGGGCATGACATATATGCTTCCAGTCACTTCTTGCTTGCATGGTCTCTGCTGAGTAATCTGGGGTTATTCTGATTGGTTTTCCTTTATAGGTTACTGAACCCTTTTCCCTGGCTGCCTTTAGGATCCTTTGTTTGGTTTCTACTGATCCAGTTTGGATTACGATGTGGCGGTGAGATGTTCTTTTCTGGTCAGGTCTGTTTGGGGTTCTAAAAGCTTCTTGTATCTGGATGGGCCTGCCCTTCTGGATATTTGGGAAATTCTCTGAGATGATTCCCTGAAGTATATTTCCAATACCATTGACGTCTTTCTCCAGACCCTCCTCAATACCAATTAGCCTTAAATTAGGCTTCCTAATTGTATCTTGGACCTCCTGAAGCGCTCTCTCATTTTTCCTAGATTTGGATTGACTCATTTTCTGTTCTTTCTCTATAATAACTAAATTATCTTCAGCCCCGGAAATTCTCTCCTCTGCATTGTCTATCCTGCTATCAAAGCTATCTACTTTATTTTTCATCTCCCTTGCTACTAATTGCTCATTTTTGATGCCTTGCATCTCTTCTTTTAGATCATGTATGGATTTCTTTAGCTCCTTGATTTCCATTTGCGTGGTTAGCTCAGTAGCTTTATTTTCTTTGAACATTTGCTGGAGTTCGGTCACCTTTTCATTTGTGGATTCTATGAACTCATCCATCTTTCTTTGAACAGCCTTTATTATGTCTTCCTTTATGGCTCCTTCTTTTTCACTTATCACCTTGTTTATGGTTTCCTCTTGTTCAGCTATGGCTTCCTCCCTTATCTCTTTCTTTATATTTTCACATTTTTCACTAATGATGTTTATCAATTGCATTTGTACAGCACTTGGAAGACTCTCCTCTAGGCTTGCCAGTGACTGTTCCATTGGCTGTTTACATTGGGTGGGGGAGGTGGGAGGTGTTGTTTCTTGATTTGACATTTTTCTTGATTTTCTTGTTCTGCCCATTTGAAAATGGGAGCAAGATTAATACTAAACACGATTATAGTTTTTCAGATATAACCAACCTAGATCTCTGTAGCTGGCAGACTCTAGATGTTCACAAGTTTTGATTGGTGTTATCACTCTTTCTATTTGTGCAGTTACCGACTAGTCTAATTATTCACTGATATGCGATTTATATCCAAAACAATAAGCCTCTCAATCCAATCTCTATTGTCTTTAAGTCCCTCTGAGCCTAGAGAATAATTAAACACCTGGATATACAATGTTGCTCAACAGCCATCAAGTGTAGATCCATGCAGTATAAGGGTTGAAAGAGGAGCAGAGTTCCAGAGATAGAAAACTAGAATGAGAGAGGTCAGGGGGTAAGTAGGTAGAGTATTTGAGTACAAAGTTTGGAAAGTATTAGAATAAAACTTATGTGTTGCTGCGCGACTAGCTCTTAGCCCAACCAGTGGCCTCACAGTGGACCATGGGATGGATCTGCGAGCTTCCGTTTGAGCGAGGTTGGTGGACATTTTCCTGTGCTGCTTCCAGGGGCGGACCCAAGCCAAGGGTCTGGGGATTGAGAGTTTCAGGAGCTCTCAGCAGGACCAGCAGGAGGCCCCTCTATTCCCAGGGGCGGGGCCCAGCTGGGGACCTGGGCTCCAAGGGCGGAGCCGTGCCTTATTGGTTCTCAGAAGGGGAGCTTGGCTGCTGGTGGGCCCTTGAGATCCCTGCTGTGTTTCCACTGCTTTGTCAGAGTCTGTGACTGTGGGGGGGGCCCTCGGTGGTGTCTTGCTCAGGATTCCCAGCTGGAGGATGCCCTGCTCGAGAATTGAGGGGGGGCAGATTCTGGCTCCTATTTACCCGCACCCCCTACCCTCTGTTGTAAGGCAGGGTCACAAAGCCCTCCACTCTCCAGATCCAGTGGCCTGGGAGAGGATCCTGGTGGGCGGGTGGGAGCTGGGACAGCTCCGCCTCCCCTGGTGGGGTGCTGAGTCTTAGGGTCCGCCCTCTTGTCTCCAGTCAGAGGGCTGGGGGTTGAGCCCGTTGGGCGGGTGGGAGTTGGGGCCGCCCCGCCTCCCTTGGTGGGGTGCTGGGTCTTATGGGTAGCCCGCCTGTCAATCTCCAGTCAATGGCCTGAGGGAGGGGGGCCTCTGCGTCCGTCTGCGGGTGCTCCACGGTGGTGGGGAGTCTTTCACTCCCCTGGGGTCTCCGCCACCGCCTGTGGTCTGCGTCTGGGTTCCGCTGCTTGCTGTTCTGGCTCCGCGTCTGGGTTCCGCTGCTTCCGCCGTTCGCTGGCCCGGTTCTGTGCTGGTTTCTGCAGCCGTTGGGCTCCCAGCCTGGTGCCCTCCACTGCCGCCGCTTTTCGTGGGTTAGAGGCGGTGCCCACCCCCGCTTTCCCTGCGTGGAGCCGGCGCCCGCTTAAGCTACTTTTCCTGACTTGGTCGGGCACCAGCTGCCGCTTATCGCAGCTTTCCGCGGCTTTGGGCGAGAGGTGGGGGAGGGGTCCTCGCGTTCCGAATTCTTTGAGAAAGTTGGATGTGAGCTTTATCTGGATTTCTTTTCCGGTTTGAGTCCTTTTCCGTTGCTTTTTGAGTTTGTTGTTGTGGATTTCTTTAGAAAGTTGGCTCGTGGGACTCCCTGGTTCTCTCTTTTTGTCAGAGAAAGGTAGGCAGCGTCCCTATTGTCTCGGCGCCATCTTCCTTCCCCCCTCTCCTAATATTCTTTCGGCTGCTTCCAACAGTCTGGCAACAAATTGAGAATATGGTTCATTATTGCCTTGTACTACCCTGGAAAGAGAGGTAGTGACCGCTCCTGCAGCAGGCACGGCTCTCCAGGAGGCCAGGGCAGCCTGAGCAGTCTGGGTTAATATTCCTGCAGGGAGTTTTTGTTGTTTTTCCTCTGAGGCAAATTTGCCCCTCCCTGAAATTTTATCAGAAGACCATGAAGCCATTTGTGTATGTTTTTTATTGGTAATGGCTTGATTTTCTGCCTCATCTATAAATTCAGCTTTCCAGGTTAGATATTGACTCCTGGTTAAAACAGATTGTACAATCTTGTGCCACTCATGAGGCAATAAATGTCCCTCACCCCCGAGGCCCTCCAGTACTGTTAAAGTAAAAGGGGCGTTAATTCCATAATTCTTAACAGCCGAATGTAGTTCTTTAATTTGTTTAAACGTTAATTTCCTATATGTAATTTGAGAATCTCTCCTTGGCTCCTCCTGATCACCCCCTTCCTCCTCGGAGGCAGAGGAATCTAGGTTTTGTCCCTCCTCCTGCCTTCTGGTGGTGTCCGCCTCCTCCTCTCCCGCTTCTCCTCCCTCCCCCTCTTGTTCCTGAGGTTGAGTGTTAGAGCGAGTAATTACGGGGAAGGAGAGGGGAACAGTTTGCGCCCCGGATCCGAGTCTACTATTGCGGCTCTTTGAGGCCGAGGGTGTTTTAGCAGGCTTGTTACCCGAGGCATGGGGGGTAGTCGTGGCTTCCCCAACAAGATCCATTTGTAAATCATGAATTTGCAAAGTGAGGTCCCTTAACTCTCTTTTTAAATGAAGCACGTTTTTTAATTCTGTCACTTGTTTCAAGAGAGAGTCTTTGGGTTTAAGGAGACCTTGCACCTCCGAAGGAACAGAAAATGATCTCAACATTTCCTGTGGTGGGGCTGACGGCAGAGGGGTGTCTGGATAGGGGGGAGGGGTGGGCCAGTGAAGGGCCCTTATCTCTGGAGTCTGTGTAGCTGCAGAAACTTGGGGAAGAGGAAAAGGGCCATATCTTTCTTCCTCATAATGTGCTGCCTCCTCCTCTAGCTCCACCTCAGAGGGGGGGTTGAGCCTGCCATTATCAGAAGTCTTAGGAATAATAGGATAAATATTTTTGTAAGGTTTTAGTGACATATTTTTCCTTTTAGTATTGTTCTTGATGCTGTCTTCTAAAGGGGGTTGGACTTGTTCCTCTTTTTCGGGGATTAAAGGTGGCGCCAAGCAGCGTCCTGAGGGCACAGGCTCATCAATCAAAGAGGGGGTGCGCGAGCCAGGCCGAAGGCCAGTGACCATAGGTTTTTCATTGTCACTTTTGCTTTTGCGAGACGGGCAACATGACTCCGTTAGGTAATTCTCTGTTAAAGCTAGTAAGCGAACACTGTCACCTCCCTCCTCTGCTTCCTTTAAAATATCTCTAATAACCCCATAGAAGCTAAAGAAGGCCTCGGGGACTTCCTCTCCCTGACGGAGTAATTCATTGATATTTTTTCCTACCTTATTCCAGGTAAGGGGATGGATGTCTGGTCCGTGCAAGACCAACCACGGACACTTTTCTCCAACAAAACAAAAGAATTTTACCAAATCTTTCTTTTTAACTCTTATTCCTCTCTCCCTAAGTGATCCTTTCATTTCTTTTATAAATAAGACCTCTTTTGATAACGCTTTGCCCATGGTTGATGGGATGGCAGAACTTACCTCAAGACTCTCCCACGGTGCACGAGCGATGCGGTGTGGGCGTCTCTACCTTAATATAATCGGGGTCCCCTGCTCTCCACGCCATCCGGTAGGTCACTGTGCCTCGAGCCCCACGTTGGGCGCCACTTCTCCCGTCCCGCGGGTTCAGTTATTCGTCAGGCTCGAGGAGGCACCTCCTAAGAGAAGAAAACCAATGGGGGAAAGAGAGGAAGGAGACCAGGCGCATAAAGAAAGACAGAGACAATCTGAGTCGCGTCAAGGTCTCATTTATTGAAAGCAGAGCAGGGTTTATATACCCTGAAAAGAGGAGGAAGGGGCAGGGTGGAAGGGTCCAGGGTTGGGTCACACTGCCCTTTTGGCCATTGTGCTAATCTCGAAAGCGCATCTTGTGGTCCTTCCAGGAAATCCTTTGAGTAATGGTCTCTGCCAGGTGCTGTTTACTCAGGACTGAGTTATTGCTCAAGGCTACAGGATGTTGAACTGCTCCATTTCATGACCTCAGTCTCCAACACCTTCTTGAATACTTGTTAAACATGACATTTGAAATATGATGTAAAAAATCAGTTTTAATAAAATCTTTTAATAAACAAAAGCAAAAGCAACAAAAAAAGTAGAGAACTTGCCTAGCATACATGAAGCCCTGGGTTTGATTCCTCACTATCACATAAACAAGGCTAAAAGCATGGCGCTATGGCTCAAGCAGTAGAGTGGTAGCCTTCACCAAAGCAAACTCAAGAAAAGTTCACAGGCTCTGAGTTTCAGCCAGAGGCTATCAAATTTTAAAAATAAGACCCTGGCAAAAAAAAATCTGTGAGAATTACATTTCAAAATCTCATTCCCAGCTTTGGAAAACAAATCAAAGACAAAAAATAGATCTACAGATCCATTGATCTACACATCAAGTGGTAGAAAGCAAGCCAGAGAGAGTGTCCAGCCCTGACTTGAAGCCCTAGATCCGGCACCAAGGGAGAAAATAATACTGGTGGAATGAGATTTTTTGGTTTGGTGCTATTTTGGGAATTTGAAGCTAGGCATATGGTCTGTCCCTGAGATTCTTTGAAGTCAAGAGGAAATGGATCATCTCCCATGTTATGTGTTTGGTTTTTTGGTTGGTGGTTTTTTGCTAGTCCTGGGACTTTAACTCAGGGCTTGAGAACTGGCCTTGAGATTTCTCAAGGCTTGTGCTCTACCACTTGAACCACAGCACCACTTCGTTTTTTCTGTGTATGTGGCACCAGGGAATCAAATTCAGGCTTCATTCATGCTACCAGTAGGCTACACTCCTGGCCCTCACATCCCACCTTGCAGTGAGTTTTCACACTTGACCCTGTGTCCCAAAGCCACCAACTGGGAAGCTTCACAAAGCTGGTCATATGACCAGGATCCCTTTCCATTCTGACACATATTCTTGATTCTAAAGAAGAAAAAATGTGAAACAAACCCCAGGGATGTCACCTGCCACCTATAGCACAAATACCAGTGCTTGAAAATAGTACCTCAGATTTTCTTATCTGTTTACATAAAAGCATATCTACTCATATATTAGAGATTGAAGTTAGTAATCTCAATGGTAGCAAGTCAACCAAAATGACTTCTTATATAGATTAAAGTCTAGCCCAAATGTTCTGTGCAGCAAGCTTCTTTCCAGGCCTTTCTCCAAACAGACCCCTAGATCGGCTGTTGTGTCATCTTGAAAATCAACAGTCCATGTCATACCTCATGCACACTTAGAAAATCTTCATGAACACTTCCAAAAAAGCAGCAGCTTACAGCATAAAATTGTAGTGAAGACTTACCTCTACGACTTCAACTTCTTTCATTTCATATTTGCACAAAGCAGTCTGGCTCACTGAAGGCAAAGTGCTTCACTTATCAACCCTTTCCTTTGGTGGATGGAAAGGGGAAGTTATCCCAAAGAACAGCTAGGAGCTTGAGGTTCAAGCTGGACCAGCTTTGAGACATCTGTTATGTAAAATACAGCTTACATATCTCAACATCAAGGGTCCTATCTTACCACAGTCTACATCCTCCATTGCCTGCATTCCTTTGGCTCTCTGTATTCACCAATAAATGAAGCAGATTCACTCCCCCAAATACAGCTCACTGGCCCCTCACTAAGGACCTATATGCTGGGACATCAGATTGTACATGGAAAAGAACAATGTTCGGGTCAGGAGTTTTACGTAGGGGTTGAGTGCTTGCCTAGCATGCATGAAGACCCAGATTTGATTCCTTGATACACCACATACATAGAAAAGGCTGGAAGTGATACTGTGGCTAAAGTGGTACAGCTCTAGCTTTAAAACCCAAGGACAATCAATACTCAGACTCTGAGTTGAAGCCCAGGACTGGCAAAAAAAACCCCCACAAAACCTCTGATTTGTATTCAAGAATTTGAACAGGCAAATTTTAATAAAATTAAAACAATTTATGATATAAACATTAGATATCAATCAATAGTAAAATATTTGTGAGAAGCAGGAGTCGGGGGAGGAAGCAAGTTCAAAGTTGCCTGCAGGCCGAAAGGCTAAGTCAGGGTCCACAATGGTATCTACCAACTTAGGAAAGACAAGCGATCTTCTTGTCACTTATTCAGTTTACTAAGTGTAAGAACGGAGAAATTTTCCATTAATCACACAGGAGTTGGTTGATCCCGCTAACCAAGAGCTTTGCCAATTTGAACTGTTTGTGGCAGATCTAGGAAGTGTTAAAGTAAATGGAAGAAAGACTGCTTGTTCTTCAGAAATATCTCTGAGTCATTGTTCCACATTTGGGGTTAAAACAAGTTGGGTATCCATACAATTCAAAACTGAGTTGGGCCTTTCTACAAATGAAAAATCACATGCCATCCACAGGCTTCATACAGTAGTGATGGCTCCAGATCTCCATCTGTCACCATCATTCGCATCACTGGTGGCTACTAGGTTATGAGTTCTGGGGTGACTGCATTCTGTAGGCCCAAATCAGAGAATGAAAATAAATATATGATTATTAGAGAAGTTCTGGGGTGACACAAATGCCATGAGGACCTAATGGAAAAAGCTGTGGAATGTGAATTTGAAATGAACATGGATGAGGAATTAGGGTCTATTTAATGCCTGGCCATGCTTGTTTTCTTTCTATAAGAGAACACACAATACCTGGAAGAGAATTCCCATAAAAGGCCATTGTTCCAAACTGGTAGTAATAAGGACTATCTCCAGCCTGGGAGGACTTTCCCTAGGGATCTGGTTCCATCCATACTCACAGGCGCCCACACAAGGACTTCCCTGCCTTGTCCTTGATCTGATAGGTCACAGGTTCTTCCAGTTGGTCAAGGAGAATGTGTAAACGGAGGAGTATGTCCGAGGAGGGCATGTTGAGCATCACGTAGAACAGGAGTTCAGTCAGGGTGTGTCTGTTCTTCAATCATAGAAATCATCAGGAGAAAAGTCCATCCACATCATGAAGATGGAGCAAAGGGTGCTGTGGGCAGACTGGTGACAGGAGGATGAGCAGCGCCCTCCCTATCATCAGGACTTTCCCACCGAAGTCCCTTTCTTTGCTTGACTCCCAAGCAGAGGCTGTTCATCTTAGATGCACACATGCAACTTGTGAAAGAAGTAGACACTCCTGCAAGCAGAATGATCTTCACCACTCAATTCTAGAAACTTCTAGAGTACAAGTCTTCAAAATTTCATTCAGAGGGGCAATTTTAACACTGATTGTAGACTTTCTGCACAGAGCCCTCCCTGTCATCCCTGAGACCAGAAGCACACCCACAAGTATGTGCTCTGCCATCCACTCAAGTCCCAAGCCTCAATGCCCTCCTGCAAATCACATTTGGTGTGCAAAGGAGAAATTTGCACTTGGAGACAGAAAGTCCAAAGATCCAGTTTCAAGGACACCCCTTCCCTTGGCCCCAAAGCCCACTTCTTCACTTGCTCATCTTCCTTACAGTTAGGCCAGAGTGATTTGTACCTGATGAAGAGGAGGAGGAGAAAGTCACCCTCTGGCTCTCTTTTTCAGAACTAAAAGGACATCTATGGGGTTGGTTAAATCACAGTTGAGAATACATAACAAGAAGGCACATGGAATCAATCTATACTTTTCTCTGAAAAATTGAAGAGGTTTGAAGGACTGTGTCCAATATAAATGCTCTGCATGGTGACAGTGGCTTGTGCCTAAAATCCTAGCTATTTTGGAGGTTGAGCTCTGAGGAACAGAGTTCAACACCAGCATGTGAAGGAAATTTCCACGAGACTGTTATGTCCATTAACGAGCAATCAGCCCAAAATGGCTCAAGTAATGAGCACTCCATCACTTCACCACCAAAATCAGAGACAAAAAACAGGTCTTTCATTCAAGGAAAAGGATCAGAACCAAATATAAAATGCCTCATATATCTGCAAAAGTGCAAACACAGTATCTCCTTTCCTGGTGGTTCAGTAGACACAGAGCCCTCAGTCCACCTGCTTCCTAGCTGTCCTCTGTCCACATTACTGCACAGGCCTCCAAGATTGCTTTTGAAACCTTAACTAATTGGAAATATGGTTTCCTAGGGCTGCATTCATGTGAGGGCTGAATTTGTGTGCCAGTGTCATGTGCCTCTGATCATACCCTCTTAGTAAGTAGACTTCTGAGGCTTCTGTAGCTTCTGAGGGGAATGACATGTACTGGGAGGCCAGGTCTAGGAAACCAGACAAGGTGTACAGTTGTGTTATCCCATATTCCCAATACAACACCCCAGTGGGAACACACAGGCTCTGAGATGCTGAGTATTCTCAAGTCCCAGCCAGGAAAGGCTAATTAGCCCTGAGCTTGAGGAAGGAACACTCACTTTCGAACCAAAATAGTCAGCACTTGCTCCATTGTCCCACAGAGTCTATAATTGTGTAGAAAGTTTTGAAGAAAGAAAACTGCCTTTCTGGGTTTCATCACCAGCATCTCCAGCAGGCCTACCTCCAGGCTCCACACGTTACAGGGCACATTCACAATCCGCCCTGAGTCATTGTCACTCTAAGGGGTAAAGACAAATTATCTTTTAAGAGTGGAAATGGGAGCACATTTCAAATTGAGTAATTGTGACAGAGTAGACTGAAAACCATACAGAAAATAGTCTATCATTATTGGAACAGAAAAGCACAGAAGGAGACGGTATCCAGACTATACTTCACCTGAGCTGCCTTGTGATTTCCATTGATTTCTTGGTGGAAAATAGACTGAGGTGGCTGGGCACGGTTCCAACCTCTGCAGGCTTGAGAGACACACATTTCCCAATTTTCTGAAACCTGAGTCTCCTGACAGTCTCCTACAGCATGAGAACATCTTTCCCCTTCCAGAGTCACAGGCCAAGTGAGCTGGCTTGACCAGAATGTCAGTTATAGTTCCTGGCTACCAGAGTTCCAGGTTCCATTCCATTGTGAAGGAGGTAGGGTCACTGCTCAGAGTCCAATGACCTATTCTGCTTCTCACATAAGTCCTACCTGGAGACAAACTAGAGGCCAAATGCCCCTTCCCACTGCACAATGTGTACACATAGACAAAGTAAAAGTCATACCTTGTCTTTTGAATCCTGAATTCCGCAGCTAGGTCTAGGTTCTGTCCTGGACTGTGCTGAAAGGAGCCATTCCTAGGTTACATCAATATCTTCCTTGTCACCATTCCTCTCATCCTGCACAAAACATTTTGTCTGACTGTGCCATGGACTTTCTGCACACTTTGCTGACATTACGAGGACTTTGTTAAGTGTTTATAAGTTAAATATCAGATTTTCCTTGAAATCGCTTTGTGGTGTCATCCAGAGCAAATACACATACTTGGCTAATGGAAAATAAAGACATATCTGAATCAATGTCATGTGTTCTCATATGCACTCAGGAACATATGAGATTAGAAATACCATGCCTCTGGCCCTACATAGGCTACAGCACTATCTGTAAAGCCAGCGGAGCGTATTCATTGCTGCTGCAGCAGCAGCTCCAGCAGAGGAGACCAGTATCCAATCCTGAGTCCCCAGGGACCCGGGCCAAGTGAACACCCCATACCAGCTCCCAGTACACACCAGTAGATGACCACCCAACCCACCCCTGCAACTTTCTCACAACCCTGTTGGTGTGGAGGGACCATCAGAGGAGTGGGATACACCACTGAGGCTGGAAGGGGGAGATCTAATGTTGGAACCAGCAGATTGCACCAGAGAGACTGGAAAGCTCCACAAGAAGGCAGATCGCCAAGGATACAGATGTTTGATAGCAAGTGTATAAGAGGGCACCACAAGCCTGGTGGCTCCATGGTACCCAACACTGGTGTTGGGGGTGGGACTCACTCCCACCCCCCACAGCGCTGACTCAGCCGAAACTTGGAGCCTGTGGGTGGGGCCTTGCTGGAGACTGTGCTCCAATAGCCTCTGTCTCTGCCATGGTGGAACCTAAGTACCTAAAACCCTGAGGAGCTAGGATGACAGGCAGGTGCCAGTGGCTCCCAAAGCTAACCTTATCTTTGATTTAGAAACTCTTTGTCAATAACAGTTCAGTGTGAAGTAATAGGATATAGTAATTGGATAAAAGTTAAGTGGACATACATATGTGAGAAATTTACAATTTAGAAATAATGTCAGGAATCAAATCTGTTTACACTAGTATAAACAGTAAAACACTTACGAATAAATATATCCCAGATGAACAATATAGAGAAGATTGGCATGGCCCCTGTGCAAGGATGACACTCAAATTCGTGAAGCATTCCATATTTTTGTATATATCATTGTTTCTTTGGAATAGAATAGGGAAGGGAGGACAAGATGATTAGGAGGGGTGGGGGTAAGAAATGGGGACAAAAACATGAGAAAGGGTAGCAATGTTCGTGAAGTAATGCACGTTCTTCCTGGAGAATATAATGTATTCCTTCTATTAATTACAATAAAATATAATTTAAAAATATATCCAAAATGTTACCTTGAACAATGAAAATTACACTGCACAGATAGTCTTGAAAGCATCCCAGTTTTTGCCTGATCTGCTTGCCTCTGAGGAATTTTCTTTTAAGGAAGAAATTATTAGTTTGTATAGTTGTATTTGGTATGAAGTTCAAGTCAATATATTCAAATATGCTCTATGACCTCCATTTTCATGTGGAATAGCTCAGGTTTACAAAAAGACCCAATGAGAAACCATGTACTCAAGGACTAAATATCATGTATGAAAGTTTCTTACCCAATATTTCCTGATCATGTTGTGTGTAAAGGATCATCAAAACTCATAACAAGCTGGGCCTGATAGCTCACACCTGTAATTCTACCTACTCAGGTGCCTGAGAACTGATGATCATAGTTCAAAGCCAGCCCGGTCACTAAAGGCCATGAGACTCTTATCGTCAATTAACCACTAGAAAGGTAGAGGTGGCACAGTGGATCAAGGGTAGGGTCATTGCCTTGACCTGAAGAGCTCAGGGACTGTGACCAGACCCAGTCAAGCCCCAAACATGAAAAAAAATCATAATAAGCCTTTAAGAGAGAAGCATAGGATCTTAGATATGAGGGAGACAAGAGATCTGTCCCAGCCAGGAGTGGCAACTCACACTGCAATCCTAGCTACTCAGTAGTCAGCTGAAGAAATTATTAAAGAAAAGGCAAGGCCAATAGTTTGGACTAGAGGTAGAGTCCATGCCTTGTACAAATGAAGACCTGGGTTCCATTCCTCGGTACCACATACACAGAAAAAAGCCAGAAGTGGAGCTGTGGCTGAAGTGGTGGAGCTCTAGCCTTGAGAAAGCCCAAGGACAGTGCTCAGGCCCTAAGTTCAATACCCAGAATGGGCAAAAACATTTTTAATTTAAAAATTTTGATTTATTTAATAAATGATTTTTCTAATGGGACAGATCAGTCATCAGGAGAGCCATCCCATATCACTCTAGGAACAGGTTGAGCGATGTTCAGCAACAGGTGGGGGACCAAAGGGGATGGGGACTGACCCCAGCCACTGCTTTGCGCTTCCCTTGGCTGGGGCTTCCTCATGATTCAGTGCCCATGGGAAGGTCCAGGTTCTTTTGCCTTGCCCCCTGCTCCTCTATGCCAGGACCTGGGTGTCTTTAGTGCCGAGGCTGGCTTTGAACCCTGATTCTTAGATCTCAGTCTCCTGAGTAGCTAGGATTAGAGGCATGAGCCAATAGCACCTGGATCAAGGCTACTTCTATTATTAGCTTCTTATTTATTTTTTGTGGGTCATGGGGCTTAAACTCACCCTGGGTGTTGTCCTTGAGCTCATCAGCTCAAGGCTACCACCCTACCCTTGAGCCAAGCCCCACTTCCAGTATTCTAGAGGTTAATTGGAGATAAGCATCTCAGGGTGTCAATGTGTGAGACTTAATGCACCTACTACATGGCGAATGTAACTGTAACCCCTTTATACATTACTCCAACAATAAAAAATAAAGTTAAAAAAAAGTCTCAGGTCCTTTTGTGCCTGGGCTGGCCTTTAACCTTGATCCTCAGATGTCACCCTCCTGAGTACCTAGGATTATAGGTGTGACCCACCACGCCTGGCTCCATCCAACCATCATGTTTTTTTCCTTTAATACCAAAATTAAGTTTAACAAAAGCAGGTATGAATTGTGTGGTATCTTCAGATAGATGGAGAAAGGGAAAGAAGTTATGGCAGATAGATATTCATCCTCCTGAGAACTTTACTTACAACCTCCAGAGCAGGGAGAAAGCCCAGGGGCTTCATATCATCCACACTGGTGTTTTACTGTAACTCAACAAATGTAATCCTAGCTACTGAGGAGGCTGAGATGTGAAGACTGACCTTCACAGCCACCCTGGGCAGTAAAGACCACTAAAGACTAAGAAACCCTTATCTCCAACTAATCTCTAGAAAAAGGAAAGTGGGACTGTGGTTCAAGGGGCAGGGAGGTAGCCTAGAGCTGAAGAGCTCAGGGACAGTGCCCAGGCCCAGACTTCAACCCCCATGACCCACCCAAAAGAAAAGGTGTTAAGAGAGATTTGACTTCTGTGCAAATTTTATACTAAGCATGGAATTGCATCTTCTATTCACAATTCAACTCTATGTAGTATGTCATTTCTATAATGCATGGACATACAGTGGGAGACTTTAGAGGAGTAGTGGGAAATGGATGCCTTCCAAGTCCTTGGCTGATGAAAAATCATTAAATATTTGTTCTGTTTTCTAATTTTCTTCTAGTGAATCTCTTCTCTGATAAATATTGAGGCTTGCCTTCCAGACAAAAGATTTTATTCCATTGTTATAGTAATGAGATTTCTCTCTCCTGTGTGTTTTAGAAGTACAGAGCCATGAATTCTTAGTACAGGGCATTCCACAGTTGTTCCATTCAAACAATTTCTCTCCTGTGTGTTTTCTTCTGGAAAATGACTTCTTGAAAACATTTCACAGGTGCTGGTGACTCAAGCCTGGAATCCTAGCTACTCAGGAGGCTGAGATCTGAGGATCGCGATTCAAAGCCAGCCCTGGCACAAAAAGTCCAAGAGACACATATAGCCAGTTAACTACCAGAAATTAACTAGTCTTACATCCAATTAACTAGCCAACAAGTAAAGTAAAAACAAAAACAAAAGCAAACAACTTCCCACATTTGTTTCATTCATAGGATTTCTGTCATGTGGAACCCTGAGCTGTGCCTTCTGAGTGAAAGACTACACATTTGCTACATTCATTAGCCTTCACTCTGTGTGGGTACCCTGATACAAACCGAGTTTTCTTCTAGGAAGACTTCACATATTTTATTAGTCTTAAGCTTTCTCATCAGTGAGACTTCTTTTATAGTTGCTTAGATGTCATATTTATGTGAAGGACATTGTACATTTGTTACATTCAAACGTTTTCTCTTCTATGTCATCTCTGATTATTAGTAAGTCCTTCCTCTGGATGAAAGAGTTTCCACATTCATAACATTCATAAGGTTTTTCTGTTTGTCTCTTTTGATGGTTGGCAAGGTCTGCCTTTTAGGTGAAAAGTTTTCCACATTAATTATGTAAGTTTTCTCTCCTGTGTGTACTTTGAGATTTAATAAGGTTTGCCTTCCAAGTGAAAAACCCTTCACATTCATTAAAATTCATAAAGTTTCTGTCTTGTGTGTGTTCTGGTGATTATTAAGGATTGTTTTCCAGGTGAAAGACTTTCCTCATCTGTTACATTGATAACATTTCTCTCCTGTGTGTGTTCTCTGATGCAAAGGGAGCTATGACTTCTTTCTGAAAGACTCTCCACATCTGTCACATTGATAAGGTTTCTGATGGGTATTAAGTGCTGACTTGTGGGCAAAATCTTTCCACACTTCTTACATTGATAAGGTTTCTCTCCTGAGTGTGTTCTCTGATGCAAAATGAGGCATGATTTCATTCTGAAAGACTTTTGACATTTCTTACATTGATATGATTTCTCTCCTGTGTGTGTTGTCTGATGATTAGTAAGGCTTGTCTTCCAGGAGAATGACTTTCCACATGCATTACATTCATAAGGTGTCTATCCTATGTGTGTTCTCTAATGGCAAGGTCTATTTTCCTGGTGAAAGACTTTCCACACATCTTACATGTACTTGATTTCTTTCCTGTGTGTATTCTCTGATGGGTAGTAAGGTATGCTTTCAGGGAGAAGGACTTTCCACATTCATTACATCCATAAGGTTTCTCTCCTGTGTGTGTTCTCCAACTATTATTAAGGCCTACTTTCTGGTTGAAAGATTTTCCAGGTTTGTTGCATTCAGATTGTTTTTTGTATGAACTCTGCAGTGCCTCCTAAGAGCTTGATTTGTGGGTGTTTTCCCACATCTACTACAATCAGTTGTTTTCTTCCCTCTCTGAATTACTGCTTGGATATTGTGAGTAGACTTATCATAGTTGTCTCTATGCTGGTTATGGTTACTGTCAGAGTCTCCCACAAAAACCCAATTCTGCTTAATATGCTCTGAGTTTAATACGGAAAAAGAGGATGACTTTTACACCCCACTTCCAGAAGCTTCTGAGACACAATCCTCCAAAATGCTCAATGTCATAGGCAATGTGAAGGTTGTTTCCCTATGGGATCTGACTGTCTGCACACAGCCCTAGCTGTAATCCATGAGAGTCCACACTCACAATTGCACCCACAACTCTATTCTGTATTTTTGTTGGCAGTCCTGGGCCTTGAACTTAGCTCCCTGACCAGTGTCCTTGGGCTTTTTGCTCAAAGTTAGCACTCTGCCACTTGAGGCATAGCACTACTTCCAGCTTTTTTTTTCTTTCTATGGATGCACTACCTAGCAATCAAGCCTGGGCCTTGGTGCATGCTAGGGAAGCACTCTACCAATAGGCCAAACCTCGGGGGCCCTACAACTGTGTTATCTAACATGTACTGAAGTCTGAACCTCAAGATCTAGGGGAAATCACAATTGATGTGCAAATAAGAAATTTGTGCTTTGAATAGACGCCTCAAAAATACCCAATTTTTAGGCAGGTGTGGTGGCTCATGCCTACAATTCTAACTACCCAAGGGGCTGAGATCTGAGGAAGGAGGGTTACAGCCAGCTCAGGCACAAAAGACTGTGGAAATCTTATCTCCAATTAACCACCAGAAAATCGGGAAATAGTGCTGTGGTTCAAGAGTAGAGCGATAGCTTTGAACTGAAGAGATCATTGTCACCACCCAGGCCCAGAGTTTAAGTCTCATGACCAATTAAAAAGATACCCAGTTTTACATGACAGATCTATTTCTGTGTAAGTCCACTTCTTTACTTGCTCATCTTCCTCCCAACTACAATGGATGGATCTGTAGTGATGGAAGGAGAGAAGGAAGTCAAACTCTATGGTTTTTCAATGTGGATCTAACAAGAGAAGTACATGGCTAGCTAAATCCCAGGCAGGAATATGAAACTACCCAGGTGAGATATGTCTACACAGTTCCATGAAAATTCTCCTAAGAGGCCTCTATGCATCTGTCCAAAGTAAATGCACCTCTAAATAACTAAATGCTCTAAATAAATAAATGAATGAATTAAAGAATTCTCAAAATAAAGAAGTAAATGCCATGCCTCTAATCTTAGCCACTCAGTAGGCTGAGATCTGAGGATCACAGTTGGAAGCCAGTGTAGTCAGTAAAAGTCTAAAGGCACTTGTCTTCAATTAGCAAAAAGCCAGAACTTGACCTATGACTCAAACGGTACAGTGCTAATCTTTGAACAACAAAGGGATGACACTCAGGCTGTGGGTTCAAGAGGTAGGACTGGGCTACACACCAAAATGTAAATGCTTTGAGGTTTTAACAGGCAAAGCTAACACAATCCCTCCTTGATGGCTCAGAAGTGATTCAGCTCCCGGCCTTTCCTCTGTCTCCAGTACTTCACAGGCCTCTGCCATTGTTAATGAAACCTTATTTCCTACTGGGAAATGTCTTTTCCTAGGAAATGAAATGGCATGTTGGCATAGTCCTAATAAAATAGTCAGCTTGAGCACTTGTGTCATGCTCAGTTCCCCTGTAAACACCCCAATGAACCAAACAGGCTGAGAGAGGTGCCAAGTATTCCAAGACTTGGCCAGGAATGGCTGATCAGGCCTGGGTTTGGGGGGGAACACTCACTTTTTCAAGAGAATATCCAGCAACTGCTCCATTGTCCCCCACTCTCTGAAACTGTGCAGGAAATTTCCCACATAAAAGAGATCACCTTTCTGGTAGGCAGGGATCAGCTTTATCAGCAGCATCTCTAGCAGGCCTTCCTCCAGGATCTATAGGATGCAAGGTTCATTCAGAGTCTGAGCTGACTCACCGACACACTATGTTGGCAAAAAAAATGGATCTTTCAAACACAGAAATGGGGGCAAACTTCACACTGAGGAATTGGGATACAGTAGATTGAAAATGACACAAACTGTCATCTTAGTATAGACACTTGAAAGCACACAAGAAGTTTGTAGTGTGTGGGGAGGATGATGATGGTGTCAAAGTGGTTTCCTTTCAGGAATATACCTCGTCTGAGTTGCCCTGGAGTTTCCTGGCTTTCTTCCCAGAGAAAGGCCTGATATACTGGAATTTTGGCTTGGCACTGATGCAGCATCTACCTCTTCTAGTGAGGCATCCAAATCTCTCATGCCTGAAACCCAAGTCTCCTGACCTTTGGCAACAGCACAGCAACATCTTTCTTGTTCCTAAGCCACAGGCCAAGTGAGCTGGCTTGAGCTGGTTGTCAGATACAGTGGCTTGGTTACCAGGGTTCCATACTCTGTTCCATTGTGATGGAGGTAGGGTCACCTTTCAGGGCCCAATGGCCAAAGATCCTTGCTCATAGAAGACCTCACCAAAGATATAATGGAGGCAGAAATCTCCACTCCAACCCACAATATACATGTGGAGGTAGTAAAAAGCACACTTTGTTTGTAAAATCCCAACATCTTTAACTAAGCCTAGCTACCAGTCTGGTCTCTGGCTCAAGGAGCCTTTCTTGAGTAAGATCTAAACTTAACTGTCACTATTCCCCTCATCCTTCACAAGCCATTTTGATTCACAGTGCCTTCTCAGCCTGCATTTTGCCTCTTGCACATTTTTTTGCTTTTGCTAGTCCCAGTGCTTGAACTCAGAGCCTGAGCATTGTTCTTGGGCTTTCTTTAGGCTATAGTTGTCCCACCGAGCCACAGCACCTCTTCCAGCATTTTCTATGTATGTGGTAGTGAGGAATAAAACCTGAGACTTTTTGCGTGTAGCCAAACACTCTATCACTAGATCAAACTCCCAGGCCATCTTGCACATATTTTTTGACATTGATCGACTAGGACATTGTTAGATTTCTGTATCCTAATCTATTTTTTTCCTGATGAACATCTATGCTGTCATCTGTAAAAAATGTAAGTGGGAAAATCACAGAAGTATGGGCGAAAAAAAACCATTACACACATAGAGAAGTGTTCATTCTTTGTAGGATAAAGGATATTTTGATATGGTGATGATGACTATTATAAATACTATGTCCGGGTTGGGAGTTTGGCCTAGTGGTAGAGTGCCTGCCTAGCATCCATGAAGACCTGGGTTCCATTCCTCAGTACCATGGGGATAGAAAATCTAGATGTGGCAAGGTGGCTCAAGTGGCCGAGGGCTAGACTTGAGAAAACCCAAGGACAGTGCACAGGCCCTGAGTTCAAGCCACAGGACTGGCAGAAGAAATAACAGAATGTACTTTTTACAAACTATTCACTCACAGCATTTGCCTCTGAAGTCTTTGCTTCTGCATCTTGTGACCTATTCCTTTCCCTCAAAGTAGAAAAGAAAAACAGATTTCATAACTTGCTATGCTTTTGTCCAATCTCTGGATATTAATTCAAGATACAATATTGCCTGAGATATTGTGTGTGTGTGCATGTGTGTGTATGTGTGCCAGTGTGTGCATGCACATGTGTGTATAGGGTTTTAGGTTTACTCTGGCCTATGGGATAACCCTGAGCATCTTTTCCTGAAAGGTATTGGTCTTTCGCTTCTAGCTTATTGTAGCTAATTGGAGTTGAGAAATTCACACAATTTCTTGCCCTGTGCATTGGAACTGAATTCTCATATGCCCAGTGCTGGGTTCTCATACTGTTAATTGTAGCTATAGAGGAGGCTGAGATCTGAGGATCCTGGTTAGAAGCCAGCCCTAGAAAGAAAGTCAGTGATAGAGATCTTTATCTTCAGTTAGGCACACACAAAAAAGGGAAAAGTGGAACTGTGACTCTGTTCCTCTTGTACCAGCCATGAGAAAAATTGTAATTGGCAGCACCTGGTCCCTGAGAGGTATCCTTAGTACTGGTTTAAAAAAAAAGAAGTAAAATAATGAAAAAAATTGAAACTTGCTGAGGACTTCATAAGGATAAAGGTTCCTGAATAATCTTGTCCTTTCAGATTCCCCCAAGTGCTTATGTCTATCTACATTTCATCAAAGTAATGTAAAGGCATTTACACATATTCTATCTTTCTTAAACAGAGATAACCATCCAGAGAAACACACACAAACTCACATGTACTATACCACACACCCATATGTGTCTGGCTATGAATGTATGTATAGTCATATATATTAATCTGTCTCTCTATACAAATACATAAATGCATAAAGAATATGTATTTAGACAAACAGATAGGATACATAGATAGGTCTCAGGGATTTCCAGATTGTGTACAAGTCCTCTGAGTGCAACTTACCATTCCATTGTTTGTCCAGTTAGAGTCCCTCTAACTTTTGGCCAGCTCCTTGTCCTTTGCTACTCTGCTTTTAGATTTTTCTCGTATTAATCCACAAAACCTTTTTTTTATCACTTGTCTAGCTATTTCATGGACGAAACCAGCATTCCTCCAGACTTAGATCCCCATTCCACCAGAACATACAAGGGTGGATTAGGTGTGGGGTCTGCAGGTGGATCAGAGCCTGTTTAATTTGGAGGGGATTTCTCCACTACAGGAAATGGAATACAAATTTAGAATCTGCATTCATGAGGTGACAAACTGGTAGAAGTTCTTATCAAATGTGGCAATGCATACTTCCAGCTTAGGACATGGTTTGATGACGCAGCACTACAGAGAATGTATTCACCCAAGTCCAATGGGACCCTGAACTTTGAGCCCCCTCTCATGAGGCATAGTGAACGGAGCCAAAGTGCAACCCAGTTAAGCAGCAGATCAAGCTTCCCATCTTCAGTATGGTATCGTTTGAAAACTGTGCATAGCTAACATTTGAGGTTCTGTTTGAAGCCAGCCCAGAAAAGAAAGTCCAAGAAACGCTCATTTCCAATTAACTGCCAAGAAAAAGCCAAACACAGAGATAAAGCTCAAGAGAGGTACAGAGTCACCTGTAAAGAATGAGTAGTTAGACCCTGCAGCAACCACACTATCTGACCTTGAAAACACCTCTGCCTGCACCCCAGCATGTATCCAGCATCTGGGGGTGACAGAGCCCCCTGCGCCCCTTGCCAATCTGCACTGACTCTGACATCTGCGGTGTTAACCTCACTCTGTGGGTTCTGCGAAGAGCTATCAACACTGCAGAAGGAGCCAACTATGCCCTAACTCCCACTGTCCCCTGGGACCCCTAGCATTCTCCCATCTGCACCCCTCCTGTGGCCTCTGGTCCTAGAGAGCCCTCCTGCTCTGTCCAGCACTCACATGAAGTGCATATTTCTTCTCCTGGGGCAACTTCTCCACAGAGAGAACATGACATGGCCACTCTCCATGGCAGGGGTAGAGCCTGCTAAAGCAGCTAATCAGTGATAAGGACATAAAGTGATGAACAGAATGCTTAGGCCCTTATGGCAGATTGTCTGCAAAATCCAAGGGAGAATGGAATTGGTGGGAACCAGGGATTAGGTTGTGGGCATGGCACCTCCTTGCAAAGGGTGGAGCAGGGGACGTTACAAGCTGGAGCATGCACAGGATGGGTGATAGGCCATGGGAAGCTGCTGGGCCACCCCCTTCTGCATCTCAGCCTTTGGGTTTGAGCTCTGTGATCGCCATGGTGTGCATTCTGTGCTCTGGATGGCAGAAGAAAGGGCCCCTGGAATACAAGTGTAGCCCCTATGTGAGTGTGGGAAAATGTAGCCTGGATATCCAGGCTCCAGGAGCTGGGAGTGGGGTAGAGGGGAATGCGAAGACTGGGGGGTGAGGGGTGCAGGCAGTCACGGTCACAGCACAGATAATTCTGTCTGTGGTGTGAGTGCCTCCCAAAAGTACAGCCCCATTTGTAAGGAAATGGAAAGACTTCGCAGAGATTTATTATAGAACAAACCAAGATACATAAGGCCACATAGAATGATGCTAAATGAAAAGACCTCCAGAATATACAAACAAAAGGCATATAAAGAGTAATTGTTGTCCTTCATGTACTATGTTATCTCTCATCTCTTTTGCTATCCCTTGGTTATCTCATATTGTTACTGTGTTTCAACTTGTTATCTGATATATTGAATATATGCATATTTGGTTATTTAAAATAGGATAGGAAAGGGTGGAAAACAAGAGGGATGGGGGTAGGGGAGGAAAACGGGGACAAAGTCATGAGAAAGCATATCAATGCTTGTGAGAAAATGCACCATCTGTCTTGTGAATATAACCCTTCTATTAATTACAATAAAAATATACGAAAAAAAAGAAGCCAGACTATGCCTCCATGGAATCATCAGATGAGGATGATGAATTTCAGTTCATTAAGAAAGCCGAAGAACATGAAGCATAGTCAGAGCAACAAGAGGAGTCATCTGTGTTGCTTACAAAACTGTCAGTGAAGAAGTGGAAGAGACTGGCTAAACATGGAAAAACAAAGGGAACCTGAAGTGTTAGGAGAAAGTAGGAGATGCCTGGCAGATTGAACAAGATATCAGTCAAGAAAAGGAACTAGAAATGCATGATTCTTTTTGTGCGATTGCTCAATATCTTTCTGTATGTTAGCTTAATGTATTATCGGCCATAACCATCCAAGAGAGACTGTCCTCCTGACAAAGGAACATGCAATCTGGCTTTGTATATGCAATCATTGCACAATGAGAACATGGAACATAATACTGTACTTCAATTACCTACCACATTTCTCCCTATATCTAGTTGTCTCTCTCATCCCTTAGATTTTTGCCAGTGCTAGAGCTTGGACTTAGGGCTTGAGCACTGTTCTTGGACTTTCTCAAGGCCAGAAATCTACCATTTGAGCCACCACACCACTTCCAGCCTTTTCTATGTATGTGGTACTGAGGAATCAAACCCGGGTCTTTGTGCATGCGAGGATAGCACTCTACCCGTAGGAAAAACTCCCAGACCACATCCCTTGGATTTCCAAAATGATCTTCTAACTAGCTGCTCTTCCTCATCTTTTCCATGTTTCTAATTTTTTTGTAGGGAGGTCATGGGGCTTGATCTTCTCCTGGGCACTGTCCTTGAGCTTTTCACCTCAAGGCTATTGCCCTATCCTACGCCTGAGGGTTGTCCTTGAGGTCTTCAGCTCAAGGCACGATCCTTCAGCAAAGCCCCACTTCCTGTTTTCTAGAGTTTAACTGGGGATAGGATTCTCAAATCCTTTTGTGCCTGGGCAGGACTTGAGCTTTGATCCTCAGATCTCAGCCTCCTGAATAGCTAGGATTACAGGTGTGAGCCATTGCGCCCTGCCAAGCTTGTAACTTTTGACACTACTGTTAAGTTTAACAAATCTATGCCTTAGTAGTGTTTGGCCACAAAATTCTGAAGGGAGCTGGTTAAAGGAATAATTACTGGTGGTAGAAAGATATTCATCCTCCTGTTAATTTCACCTCCAGAACAGTGAGAAAACACAGGCTCTTCACTTTATGAACACCGGTGTTTTATTAAAACTCATTCAGCAGAACAAAAGAACAGGCTACGAGTCACAAGTGATTCATCATCAGTGAGTAATTAAATATAAAGGCAACACTGAAGTCATTTTGGACTTACTCATCCAAAACCAAATACTTAAGACTCTTGTCTTTACCCAACAAAGAAACCAGAAGTAGAGCTGGGGCTCAAGTGGTAAGCATTAGCATTGGGCAAAGATGCTAAAGGAGTGCTTATTCTCTAAGTTCAAGCTAAATGACTTGTGTACACAGACAAACACACACACACACACACACACACACACACACACACACACACACACACACACACAAAATATATCCCCAAAAGTGTGTCCTTACATGTTTTCTGAATGTTTCCTAAATAACTTGAGGCATAACGTGATGAAAAGCATTTTCCTATTGTGCAAATTTTGCAATAAACAAGGAATAGTATCTTCCATTCAAAAATTGAATTTGAAATAGTAAGTCATTTCTGTTTTAATGCATGGACCACACACAGAAGAGACTTTACAGGAGCAGTGGAGAAATTGATGCTCTCAGGTCCTTGGCTCAAATTGTGAGTCTTTCCCCATCCATCACTCCCCAGACCATCGTGAAGATTCTTATTCCAGTCTCAGTAGGACAGAGCTCTTATTACTGAGTTAATAAAATTAACAACACAAAACATTCCCTATTATAAAAGCCACAAGTCAACAACTTCACTCTCCTAATTATTTGCAAATCCTGAAGTAATTAATGCCCATCGTTTGTGTTCATTTCCTCTGGATAATATTCAGGGATTTCACCACTAAACACAATGAGAAGTGTTGGCTCAGTAAGTGCCCAAGCTGAAGAGTCATTTCCATTACACCTAGCTTACCTCGGCCATGCAGAATTTCTTGTCCAGTTTAGTAGTCTCTCTCTCTCTCTGTCTCTCTGTCTCTCTCTGTCTCTCTCTCTCTTCCCCCCTTTTCTCTTTTTGGTGACAATCATCAGGCTTGAATTCAGGGCCTGAGCTTCTTTTGCTCAAGATTATCACTCTACCACTTGAAACACAGTGCTGCTTCTGGCTTGCTTTTTATTTAGTAATTAGGAATAGAACCCAGGCCTTCATGCTTGTTAGTTAAGCCACACAGTCACCCCATATACAGGTTTCTGACAATGGTTTTTCTATATTGTATTTATTTCTTCTCTGAGTGCTCTTAATGCTTGCTGAAGGTTGACATGTTTTGAAGAACTTCCCCTAATGCTTACATATTCAGTGATTCTATATATAGCTAAAAGTTTTTCATTACTCAGAATTTCTCTCTTGTGTATGTTCTGAAATGTACTGAAGACTAACTTTTGATTAAAAGTCATTGCACATTTGTTATATTCATTGGTTTTCGTTTCTTCTATGTGAATCAGGTTTGTGATGAACACAAAGGTATGCCTTCCAGGTCGAACACTTCCCACATTCATAGTATTCATAAGGTTTTTCTCTTCTATGTTCATTCTATAGTTAGCCATGGGTTCATGATAGATTTTTCACATTCCTTACATTCATATGGTTTCTATCCTGTGTATGTGGTCTCATGCAAATTCAAGTATGACTTCTTGAAAAACTTTCCCTTTTATTTCATTCATAGGATTCTCTCCTGTGGGTGTTTAGTGATAAATCCTTAGTTGTGCCTTTTGGGTTAAAGACTGAAAATTTGCCACATTCATTAAGGGTTTTATCTTGTGTTGGTTGTGTGACACAAGCTGAGTTTTCTTCCAAAGACTAAAAAGTCTTTCCCATTTATTACATTGCTACGGCTTCCCTAGTGTGTGAATTTCCTTATGCTTCCTGAGGGGTGAAGACTGCATGAAGGACTTTCCACTTTGGTTACATTACTAAGGTTCCTCATATGTGTGAATTCTGTTATGCCTCCCTAGATGTGACTTCCACCTGAAGGTCTTTCCACATTTGTTGCACTCATAAGGTTTCTCTCCTGTGTGTGTTCTCTGATGCAAATTGAGGGTAGACTTCCATCTGAAAGACTTTCCACATTGGTTACATTCATAAGGTTTTTCTCCTCTGTGAATTGTCATGTGTCCGTTGAGGTCTGATTTCCATGTGAAGGATTTTCCACATCTGTTACACTCATAAGGTTTCTCTCCTGTGTGTATTCTCTAATGAACATGGAGTTTTGCCTTCCAGGTGAAAGATTTTCCACATTCACTACATTCATAAGGTTTCTCTCCTGTGTGAGTTCTATTATGCATTGCAAGATATGACTTCCATGTGAAGGCCTTTCCACATGTGTTGCACTCATAAGGTTTCTCTCCTGTGTGTATTCTCTGATGAACACGGAGTTTTACCTTCCAGGTGAAAGATCTTCCACATTCACTACATTCATATGGTTTCTCTCCTGTGTGAGCTCTATTATGCGTAGCAAGATATGACTTCCATTTGAAGGTCTTTCCACATTTGTTGCACTCATAAGGTTTCTCTCCTGTGTGTGTTCTCTGATGCAAACTGAGGGACTACTTCTGTCTGAAAGACTTTCCACATTGGTTACATTCATAAGGTTTCTCTCCTGTGTGAATTGTCGTATGTCTCTTGAGGTTTGACTTCTGTGTGAAGGACTTTCCACATCTGTTACCCTCATAAGTTTTCTCTCCTGTGTGTATTCTCTGATGAACACGGAGTTGTGCCATCCAGTTGAAGGACTTTCTACATTCATTACACTTATAAGATTTTTCTCCAGTGTGTGTTCCCTGATGAACAGTATGTTGTTCCTTCCACATGAAAGACTTTCCACATTTATTATTTTTATAAGGTTTCTCTCCCATGTGTGTTCTCTGATGAACTCGAAGGTGTGCGTTCTGGGTGAAAGACTTTCCACATTTGTTACGTTCATAAGGTTTCTCTCCTGTGTGTATTCTCTGATGCACAGTGAGGAATGACTTCAGTCTGAAAAACTTCCCACATTTATTGCATTCATAAGATTTCTCTTCTTTGTGAGTTCTCTGATGCCTGCTGAAAGCTGACTTCTGGGCGAAAATTTTATTACGTTCCTCATATTTGTAAGGTTTCCCTTCTCTTGGAGATCTGATTTCTCAGAAATTAAATTTTCACACTTGATATACTCATCGGATATCTCAGGATATTTGCTATGAGGTATTGTAAGGTGTATTTCATTAGTGATAGTTTTCTCACATTCCCTACATGTACGAGGAGTCTCTCCTGTGTATATTTTCGGATGTGTAGTGATGGTCAGTGTTAAGTACAATATTTTTCGACACACAGTACATTCAGCATTTTTCCTCCCTCCCTGAAGAATTTCTTGGGAAGGGAGAACAGAATTATGATACTGCAGCTCTTTTGGACTATCACAATTTTGACTAAAATGCTCTGAATATTTGAGGGATTGTTCAACAACAGGAGATATATGAGACCTATATGCAGCATGCATCTCATCAGGCTCAGGAGAGAGAAGCGTGTTCTGACACTTAATGAACTCCTCAGTCCTCAACTCTAAGGTGTTCCCACTAATACTAATCACCTCTGGCTTATGTGTGGAGCTCAAATTAAAAGTTGTTGCTAATCTCACATTTTCCTCTGCTTGGATACTACTTGCAACTGCTACTTCACAAAGACATTCATGTGGACTTTCCTGGCAGGTCTTAAACACATTCTCCATTACTTGGACATCTAAAATGAGTTATAGAAAAAAAAACACAAACATTCATGAGATCCAAATATTCCTCAATGTAAAGGTAAACTCTTAGATATTTTAAAATATAAAAGTGGAAATTGATTTGTGAGAAATATATGCATTTCTCTCTAACATATTAAGAATATTTTACAATGACCAATAATGTTTTTCTGTGTTTTAGTTTTCTTTCTATATAACAAGAAATATTTATTCAAATTACCCAACTATGTATTGCTACAGTTTTAAGCTGAGTACTGCCGATACTATACCTGTAGCTGTTTTTCAAATATTGTTTTATTTATATATTGGGGAATAGCTGTCTTTCTTTTATGAGAAATAATTTATATAATGTGCTGGTTTGCTTCTTTTTTAAACTTTCTTTGTTTTCCTTTCTTTTTTTTTTTCTTGGTTCATAGCCCTGGGTCCTGTGCCTGAACTCTTCAGCAGAAGGCTACAGCCCCTATTCTTGGGCTATAGCCCCACTTCCTGTTTTGTAGAGGTTAACTGGTGATAAGAGTCTCAGGTCCTTTTGTGCCCAGGCTGGCTTTGAACATTGATCCTCAGATCCTGAGTAGCAGCTAGAATTACATTAACCAGCTCCAATGCTACTTTGCTTCTTAACCATTAAGTGAGGAACAGGAATACTTTCTAGACTCAGAGGCCACAAGAGTGGTTTATATGTCTGTTTGCCTTTGATCTAAGCAAGAATGGTTCTTGAGAGTAAGGACTTAAACTTACATCCCTTCAGTCATAACTTCTCACTAACATCTCAATTTAGGTACTTGTGGGAATTTTGAAATTTGTTTCTTTCCATTTGAAGTCTCATCAAAATTCCTTTTCTCACACTCCTGTAACTTAGACACATGGAAGACCAGAAATACTCCACCTCATTGCCTAGTTAATTATCTTCTCTAGAATAAAACATCATGTATTTTTTTTCCCTTCTACTCCTGGCCTTGAACTTAGGACCTGACCACTGTCCTTGGGTTTTCTCAAGGATAGAACATTACCAAGTAAGTCATTACTTCCAGCTTTTTCTATGTATGTGGTACTGAGGAATCAAATGTCTTTGTGCATGCTAGGTAAGCACTCTACCACTAGGTTCAACTAGTGGCTGGAAAGGTTTGGTTCTGAATCCCAGTCTCTGCCTATCAGTGAAAAGCTATTATCTTTACCAGAGAATAAAGCCCTGACACTTATTCCTTGTTCCCTCATATCTTTATAGTCTTAGTTTCAAAAAAAATAACATCTCATTTCTACCTTTCTTTATTTCTCTCTTTTTTTTTCTTTATCACTCATGGGACTTAAACTCTGGACCTGCGTGTTGCCCCTGAGCTCCTC